>NC_135234.1:708848374-709159698 GCF_051348905.1 Ranitomeya variabilis | reverse complement strand
TCAGATTGGAAAGAGTGTGACACCAGGTACCCTACAGAGTAGCTGTTGTGAGGCCAGATGTAGACAATAAAGTGTGGCCTAAAAATCTTTGGCTCCCTGGTAGTTCCATGGTACTTCAGCTAAGATCCTGTTCATGTGAGTAGGAACTGAGCTGCAGTTCCCAAATCGGCAGCTAACAAGTTGAATCCCTCTTCACTATTTACAGTATTCTCAGGCCACATTGGGTGATGACGAGGAACAGGAGGATGAGGAGGAACAGGATTTTTTACTCTGCGCTACAGAGGGGATTCCCAATCCCAGCTTCATGCCTGCCTGTCCAGCATGGATGGCCTGAAGAGGAGGCTATGAAGGAGAGGATGGTTAGTGCTCTTCCTAGTGAGGACACTGAACGTTTGATTCTTTGTAGTCTGCCACACTTGGCAGAGCTCATGTCCAGATGCCTTTCCCAAGGCCCTCACGTGAAAGACACTTTGTCCACCTTGAAATACTGGCAGAGCATCTGCAGCGCCCCCACTGCCGCAGGGCCGAGGGGTACCCGGTACCGGGCCTCTGAGTCTCTGCTCTGGGGTTGTCACGGTGGCTAGACCTGGTCCGTGACCCTGCCGAGGGGCGCACAATGGAAGGTGTAGATGATGGTGATGCTGTGGTGTGGTGCAGGTCGCGGTGAATAACGAGGACACCAGGTTGCAGTCTCTTTACCTCTTTACTGAAGGCTTCTTGGTCCTCAGTCTGGAATACGGTTAACCGGGCTACGCAAGTCCGGCCGGTCCAATGGCACCTCCAGAGTTCCCTTTGCAGGTGGAAATCTGTGCCTACCTTCTAGCACTTGTGTGTTGTGGTCCTCCCCTGCTGTGCTTACGGGATAGTCCCCACAACTGTTGTGTCTGTTTCTCGTGTTCCCTCACAACTCGATTCTCATGTTCTTCCTTGTCCCCCAGATGTTAAGGAAGGACGCACCCGTATGACGGGGAGGCTCGGAGCTCTTCCGGGACTCTAGCGTCGCCTCACTCCTGTTGTTACCCCCCTGTGTCTTCCTAGGTGATCTTCGTGAGACAGCCCGCCTCTAACTGACTGTCCTGCCGTAGGTTTGAAGTCTGGCTTGGAACCTAGTACTTCCTCGGCGTTCCGGCCACCGGTTATGTACCTCAGTAGGATGTTGCCTCGTCTTACAGCACGACTCCTACTGGTATTCTCCTTGTTGCGTTGATCTCGTTTCTCACTCAGCACAATAAATCTCGCTTCTTATCCTTTCTTAGGGCACCGCCGCTATCCAGTGCAGGCATGGTCCCGTAGCGTTCTCTCTGTTCGCTAGGCCTCTGTCAGGATCCCACCCCTGACAGGGACCCCTCTGAATCTTCCCCTACAACACCCTCTGCCACAAGGTGTTGCCTGGTTCCAACCCAGTCAGCTTTCTCTTCTAACTTCCTGCCTAACCCCCAGTTTTACCAGACTGTGAGGAGTGGCCTAATACATAGTACCCTTAGCTCCCCCTGAAGGCCAGACTGTGAAATGTATTGGTGTCTGTGATACCTGGTCAGATGAACTCCTTCAGTGCCATCAGACGTAACATCACTCCCCTTAGCGGCAGAGCGACATTACTGCAACGACCAGGACTCTGGGGCGCTGCACATCTGATAACAGCTGATCGGTGGGGATGCCTTGTGTCAGACCCTCACTGATCTGATATTTGATGACCTGTGGAGCATAGATCACTATGATGATTGTGCTGTTTATACACTAAAGGTTTGCATTAAAATGGTGGTGTAAAATAAAAAAAGAGATATTGACCGTCTAGAGCTCCGCCCCTTGTCTGTGCACCACTGCCTGTGGCCACCACTGTTTTTCTCCCTCTTATAGCAGAGGATGTCATGTGACTGCTGTAGCTTTTACATTCAGTTCCAACCTGAAGATAGACTTTTTTAGTAGCCGGTGTTTAGCCTGTCACGTAAAAAAAAATGTTGTGAATCTGCAGATATGGGGTTAATCTGTAGGATAATAGTTTTCTGAAGCTGTCCGACACCCGCACCAAGAGCTCCACTGTCAGGAGGAAATTAACTTTTATTCCTCCCGGCAGCCTTGGGCTTTCAGTCATAGAAGCTTGAGTGGCACGGCTTCATTCACCACTCAGTGCATAGTGAGTGGCGGCTAAAACCGCACCCCGGCACTGACGGATAGCAAGCTCAGCATTAGATCTGACTGTCAGTCAATGCTGGGAGTACAGTTACAGCTGCCACTTACTATGTACTGAGCGGTGACTGAAGCCACGCCACCCGAGCCTCTCTGACTAAAAAGTCTGAGCCTGCCAGAAGGAATAAAGTTAATTTCCTCCCGACTTCGGTGCTCTCAGTGCCAGCACCACACAGTTTTAGAATGCTATTAACCTGCAGATTGACACCATATCTGCAGGTTAATAGCATTTTTTTTTAAAGTTGTCCAGTGTCAACCTTTTATATTGCAGTCCATCTCTAAGGCTAGTTTCACATTAGCGTTTATCCGGGCTGCGGAGGGATGCGGACTTCCTCTGTGAAGCCCACTGCCGTGCCTCTTCGTTCAGCTCTGCCTACGGCTGCATGCGGCGTGCGCACCCTATCTTTAACATTGGGTACGCAGGCCATGCCGCTGTATGCGGATGCCACCGCATGCGTCGTTTTGACGGTGCGACGACCTGCGCCGGACGCAACATGTTGCATTTTCGTGCAGATGCTGCACCGTCAAAACGACGCATGCGGCGGCATGGCCTGCGTACCCAATGTTAAAGATAGGGTGTGCACGCATAAACGCTAGTGTGAAACTAGCCTAAGAAGATGTGGATTTCTGCAAGATGCACAAGGAAATTGTTTTTCTCAAAAAGGGCAGCATTGTGAATGGTGTGATCTGATCCACTGCAATAACAGTATTATTCAGAGCACAACCAAGGGAAACCCTAGATACACGGAGACCCAAAGGAGTATATTTCAAAACTAATATTTATTAGATATAAAATTTGATAGTCCATAGCAGAGTATACACTAACTAAGCAGGGCTGAAGACTACAGGTTGGCTGCATGAAAAATAAGTTAAAAAAATATATACCATATGTCACTATAATACAATATCCATATAGACAAAAATAACAGAGTTATAAACTGCTGTACACCAAAAGAGGCTACATATATATGGAGCCCTATTATATCAGTGCTAAAGGCGTACCAATTATGTGTATTGAAAATACATATACTTAATTGCAATGTGCACAGAGTGCCAAGCAAAGACAAGAATTAATGTGCAAACAGCATAATATAACTAAAGTGCATATGCGGTGCAAAGATTGCTTGAACTCAATTAAATGCCAATGCTGAAGGCATACCGAATATGTCTATCAAAATAGTACAAAAATCAATTGCAAAGTGCAAGAGATGCCAAGCAAAGGAAAGGATTGAGAGTTAAGGTGCAAGCAGCATAATGGAACCAAAGTGCATATAGAGTGCGAAAATTGATAAAGGTAGGAGGGCAGAATACCTACATGTGGTGAGAGACCTGGAGCCCCAGCCTGCCGCCTCAACGCGCGTTTTGCCGATCTTCGTCAGGAGGCGCCTCCTTATTTTTCATGCAGCCAACCTGTAGTCTTCAGCCCTGCTTGGTTAGTGTATACTCTGCTATGGACTATCAAATTTTATATCTAATAAATATTAGTTTTCTAAAAACAAGAAAAAGAAGCGCACATAGAGTAATACCTTCAGGTATCGCAATCACCTGGACCCCCACAAAACAGACTCACCTGGTCTGGTTGTGATAAGTCACAACTCCCTTGGATAAGCACGTATGGTCGCAGCAGGCTCCCGGCAAACAGTATGGATCCACATGGAAAGAAATAGAACCGGAGGATAGAAGCCGCGCAGACCACAATAAAGGTAACAGAGTTACACACACACTCTGTTTATTAGCCTACGCGTTTCATGGCAAACAGGCCACTTCATCAGGGCATCAAGATTCATCAGTAAAACCAGGTATATATACCCACGAATACAATAAAAAAAACACAAAACATGTATAAACCCCACCCTCTTACGACATCACTTCTGGTGGGAACACCCACTTTAGATAAAAATTTTTGTAAATACACCCATAATATTGGATACAAAACATTAAAATACATTGAAACACAATGATCGATCTTTAAAACCATATATATTCATCAAAAAATAATAAAAAAAAATGTAAACATTTCTGGTATCCAGATAAACCAGGATTAGAACTCATGCTGGAAGAAACCTAAAAACTATCCTCCAGAGATTAAACCTCCGTCTTATACCACTAAACCACCAAGTGGTCTTAGGTGAGGGCAACTATTTATCTTGATTCACCAGTTTAACCCATTCAAAACACTTAAAATATCATATATTGACCCATAGCAAAAGAAACCAAGGGCCAATATGAGATAACTGACACTACATAGCGTGTCTGTAGTGTAATTCAATATCAATAGGATTAATTGGAACAAGAATCACATGAAATGAAAGAAGTAGGGGGGAGGGTAAATTCCCATATACTCTATTTCAACGGTTCATTCAGGAATTGAACCCATTTGATCTAGAGGTCTACAAACACTGCAAAGAAATAAGCAGCACCCTAGACCAGTCAGCCACCTGGATTCATGGAAAATGGGGGCCACTATAGTCAATAGTCTCTCGCCACATCGTCACCACCAGAAGTGATGTCGTAAGAGGGTGGGGTTTATACATGTTTTGTGTTTTTTTTATTGTATTCGTGGGTATATATACCTGGTTTTACTGATGAATCTTGATGCCCTGATGAAGTGGCCTGTTTGCCATGAAACGCGTAGGCTAATAAACAGAGTGTGTGTGTAACTCTGTTACCTTTATTGTGGTCTGCGCGGCAAATATTAGTTTTGAAATATACTCCTTTGGGTCTCCGTGTATCTAGGGTTTCCCTTGGTTGTGCTATTTATTATTTGGAGTTAAAATACATTGTGTTTGATCTAGTGGTTATCTTGTGTTTCTAAGTATTATTCAGAGGTGTAATTTTTTTTTTATGAAAACATTGTTATTTTTGCCAAAAAATACATTTAAAGGGAGTCTGTCACTCCAAACTACTATTTAAAATAAGCCCATAGTCATAAAAGACCATCTATAAAGACCATACCTTAAATGTTGCCTTTTTTGTGCATAAAAAAAAAAACAACATTTTATATGATATGCAAATTAGGGTCCCTCTATTATCATGAACAGCTGTCTCTCTCTGTCTTGATTGACAATTGATTGATAAACACAGTGTAATAGCAGGAGCCAGCACGCTCAAAGACCTCTCTTTTCTCTGCTCGCTCAACTAATAAGGTCCATTTACACACCGATTAAGTTTTCCTAGGAATGCTTCTATAATACCTCAGAGTTGGGTATTACTATAATGCTGGGTACTGTAATTTATTATTGAAGTTTAGAATTATTTCATGTGGGGATTTGTATTATTGTCACTGCGAATCAACACTTAGTGCAGCAGTCCGGGTAGTAAGCAGCTAGACTTCTCACTAGGCAGATAGCTTGGTGGGCAGAGACTCTGGGTGATGGCTTGGAGGGTGGCCCCTCGGGGTGATTGCTTGGTGGGCAGAGACTCTGGGTGATGGCTTGCTTGGTGGGTGGAGACTCTGAGTGATGGCTTGGAGGGTGGCCCCTCAGGGTGATTGCTTTGTGGATAGAGCCTCTGGGTGGTGGCTTGGTGGGTGGAGTCTCTGGGTGATGGCTTGGTGGGTGGAGCCTCTGGGTGATGGCTTGGTGGGTGGAGCCTCTGGGTGATGGCTTGGTGGGTGGCCCCTCAGGGTGATTGCTTTGTGGGTAGAGCCTCTGGGTGGTGGCTTGGTGGGTGGAGTCTCTGGGTGATGGCTTGGTGGGTGGAGCCTCTGGGTGATGGCTTGGAGGGTGGCCCCTCAGGGTGATTGCTTTGTGGATAGAGCCTCTGGGTGGTGGCTTAGTGGGTGGAGTCTCTGGGTGATGGCTTGGTGGGTGGAGCCTCTGGGTGATGGCTTGGTGGGTGGCCCCTCAGGGTGATTGCTTGGTGGGCAGAGCCTCTGGGTGGTGGCTTGGTGGGTGGAGTCTCTGGGTGATGGCTTGGTGGGTGGAGCCTCTGGGTGATGGCTTGGTGGGTGGAGCCTCTGGGTGATGGCTTGGTGGGTGGAGCCTCTGGGTGGTGGCTTGGCGGGTGGAGCATTTGGGTGATGACTGTAACCATTATTCCAGTCAGAGCTACAGTGAGGACCTCAGAGTACAGTTGGAGACCAGCCAGTGAAACAGCCAGAAAACATGTGAGGGGATTATTTTTCCCCTTTCCAGCGGGCTGAATAGAGATGGACTGACCAGAAGAAACCTGTAGGATAGCCTGAGGACTAGGACCCTTGAGATTCTCTGGTATGCACAGCATCCTTAACCTACCAGAATACTACGCTGTGGCCGCAGGAGGAGTGTCCTGTATCCTACAACATAACGAACGTCAGAGGAAGCCGGGATATAGGGGTCTGCTGGGGAACATCACCCCAGTGGGATAGAAGAAGAATCTATTGTGTCAGCTTGGATAACAGGATGACTCTGTTTGCACTTGCTGTTTATCACGCCTCATATGTGCCGTTTCCTGGATCTGTCGCTAAGTACGCATCTGAGGAACTTTGACATCTGCTCATGTTGTATTATACCATATATGGCTGTGATCATTTTTTTGCTGTTTTACAAGTAAAAGTTTAATCTCTTATAAAGTTCCTCTGTCTCCCTCCTCACCAAAAGCACAATTAATGCCATCATTACCACCACACAGAGAGGGAACAGTAAAAGCAGCATTAACCACCACCATGTGCTCATTGTCACCAGGGGCTGGCTGGCACTTTTCAGCCTGGGGGGCAATCACAAGGCGGTGGCCCTCCATTTCCCAGCTTACTGCAGAGATATGGGAACAGAACCGAGCTTACTGCAGAGATATGGGAACAGAACCGAGCTTACCGCAGAGATATGGCAGCAGAACCGTCCTTACTACAGAGAAATGGGAGCAGAACAGAGCTTACTGCAGAGATAAGGGAGCAGAAAGGCACTTATTGCAGAGATATGGGAACAGAACCGAGCTTACTACAGAGATATGGGAGCAGAACCGAGCTTACTGCACAGATATGGGAGCAGAACCGAGCTTACTATGGAGATATGGGAGCAGAACTGAGCTTACTACAGAGATATGGGAGCAGAACCGAGCTTACTCCAGAGATATGGGAGCAGAACCGGGCTTACTACAGAGATATGGGAGCAGAACCGAGTTTACTACAAAGATGTGGAAGCAGAACCGAGCTTACTGCAGAGATATGGGAGCAGAACCGAGGTTACTACAGAGATATGGGAGCAGAACCGAGCTTACTGCAGAGATATGGGAGCAGAACCGAGCTTACTACAGAGATATGGGAGCAGAACTGAGCTTACTACAAAGATATGGGAGCAGAACCGAGCTTACTCCAGAGATATGGGAGCAGAACCGAGCTTACTACAGAGATATGGAAGCAGAACCGAGCTTACTACAGAGATATGGGAGCAGAACCGAGCTTACTGCAGAGATATGGGAGCAGAACCGAGCTTACTACAGAGATATGTGAGCAGAACCGAGCTTACTACAGAGATATGGAAGCAGAACCGGGCTTACTACAGAGATATGGGAGCAGAACCGAGCTTACTGCAGAGATATGGCAGCAGAACCGAGCTTACTGCAGAGATATGGCAGCAGAACAGAGCTTACTACAGAGATAAGGGAGCAGCACCGAGCTTACTACAGAGATGTGTGAGCAGAACAGAGCTTACTACAGAGATATGGGAGCAGAACCGAGCTTACTACAGAGATATGTGAGCAGAACAGAGCTTACTACAGAGATATGGGAGCAGAACAGAGCTTACTACAGAAATATGGGAGCAGAACCGAGCTTACTGCAGAGATATGGCAGCAGAACCGAGCTTACTCCAGAGATATGGGAGCAGAACCGAGCTACTACATGGAACCAAGCCTGCTACATAGAAACTGGAGCAGAACCGAGATTACGACATACATACAGTACCATAATCTAGATTACTACATTGATACAGTACCAGAACCAAGCTTACTTAGATATGGTGCTATAACTGAGCTTACTTACAAACATACATACAACAATACAGCTACACAGTGCCTAGTACTATCACCACTACACAGCGAATACATAATATTATAATATCACCATTACCTCTACATGAAACTACACTCTATACAAAGACCAATGAGCAATGATGCCACCATACACTCCCTGACAGAAGTTATGTCGCTTGTCCATGTTATGTAAATAAAAGCTTATAACCTGACGTTAAGTTCATCCATTGGTTGTATAAATTATTCTTTTGAAAGCTGAAACACTCCAAAATGTGGTTTAGGTTAAGAAAATAAATTGTCATTGTTAAATATGCTTATTTTGCACATTTATTTAATCAGGACTATTCACCAGGAGCTTACTCTTAAAGAAAAATGTCATGGTATTCTCATAAAAAGTATAGTGGTTTATTGAATTGTCCACAGAAAAACCACATTGCAGCAAAACATAAAAGTAGATGAAATAGTTACGAACAGATTGTCCATGTGTAAATATCAGCGCTTGTCTTGTTACTCATCTTTCCCAAAGTCCTGAATGGTAAAACCCGTCTGTCTGTGAACTCTGAAGTCATCATGGTTACCGGCTATTCCTTCCTTGTGTCGTGTCTTGTCTGATGTCCATGGAGAATGATGGTGAAGTCAGGAGGTGGCAGCTCCCACGTGACAAAAGCCCCCCACCCTCCTAAGAGACATTATTTATATGTCCCACAGACCACGTGTTCCCTGTATATGGCATTGACTTATACTCTGAGCTACATACACAGAAATAGCTGTTTGTAATGTCAGCAAGAAGCAATGTGCTCAGTACAGAATAAGAATAACTCAATTAATAATTAATATTTAACAGTCATCAATGCAGAAATATTGATCAGTTAATGGACCCAGAATGGTCAGATTTTGGCAAGACAAAAGTTTTGACGCCCACAGAAAGTAATGTGATATTCAAACAATTAACTTAAAATACAAATATACGTTGCATAACATTGGTGAATGAAGTTGTGGTGCTATTAGAGTCATATTTAATATTTTATTTGACTTCCATGAGCTTGAAGGACTGCATCCATGCAGTTCAACAATGATTCATACAATTTATTAATGAAGTCATCAGGAATAGCAAAGAATGCAGTCTTACATGGCTCCCAGAGTTCACCTAGATTCTTTGGTTTTGTCTTCCAAGCTTCCTCTTTCATCCTACCCCAAACATGCTCAATGATGTTCATGTCTAGTGACTGGGCTGGCCAGTCCTTGTGCACCTTGATCTTTTTTGCCTGGAGGAACTTTGTTGTAGAGATGAATGAATGAGATGGAGCACCATCCTGCTGCAGAATTTGACCCCTTTTATGATTTGGAATATAAGAGGTACCTAATACTTCTTGATATTTTAGGCTATTGATATTGCCTTCCACCTTGCTAACGTTTCTCACGCAACCATACTGAATGTAACCCCAGACCATGATCTTTCCACCACCAAATTTAACTGTTTTCTGGGTGTATTTTGGATCCATACGGGCTCCAGTAGGTCTCCTGCAGTATTTGCAGCGGCTGTGGTGTAATTATACTGAAGATTCATCAGAGAAATCCACCTTCTGCCACTTTTCCAGCATCAATCTGTTTAGCAGGCTGTGGGACTTTGCAAATGTCACACGGTTTTTTATTTGCCTTTTGTTTAGTGCTGGCTTCTGGGCACTGATTCAACCATGGAGGCCATTTCGAGACAGAATCCTACAAACTGTTCTAGTTGACACAGGGACTTGAAGTGACCAGGCCTGTTGGAGCTCTGCTGCAGTGGAAGAGGGGCTTGCTTTGGATTTTCTAACCAAAAAACATTCCTCCTGAGCAGTTGTCTTGCGGGGTCTGTCGGACCTGGGCTTATCAAACACATCTCCAGTCTCTTCAAATCTTTTTCGAATTCTTTGTACTTGATGCTGAGACACATTAAAGGTGCCCGCCACCTCTGCAGTGGATCTGGTCTCTTGATAATCCAGGCTTTGGTCTCAGGGTGGATTTTTGGCATATTGTCAGAGCCTAAGTTGCAGTTCAAGTGAAGGTCTGGGATGCTGGGTTTCTTTTTATACACACACACCAATTAACCGATCATTTACTGAGCACAGGTGAGGATGTAAACTAGGATTGGGTGCATTATATGACCGACAATAAAACTTTTGTCTTGCTAAAATCTGACCATTCTGTGTCCATTAACTGATCAATATTTCTGCATTGATGACAATTTATTTTCTTAACCTAAACCACATTTTGGAGGGTTTCAGCTTTCAAAAGAATAATTTATACAACCAATGGATGAATTTAACGTCAGGTTATAACCTTTTTTTTTTACATAACATGGATAAGCGACATAACTTCTGTCAGGGAGTGTACACCTTTTACAACTTGTATACTACAATACTGATCATTAATTTGAAAAAAGCACAATACTAAGTGCCATTGTATACAGGAACTCTGTATTTACTGTCAGTGTAAAGATAATACAGTGATCACTGGTGACATTATACACAGGAGATCTGTAATACAGATCACCACTGCCAGTGACATTATACACAGGAGCTTTGTATATAATATACAGTGTATAGTGTCAGTGTATAGGTAATACACTGACTCACTAGTGATGTCTCTAGCTGAAGTCCTTCATCTTTGCTTTTCATTTTCATCCAGCACAGACCGCCGTCACTTCTTCCAGCCAGGACTCGTCTCTGCACAAAATAACACAGTTACCTAAAGCACGGCTTCAAGAGCACATTCCCCACTTTTTCCCTTTCTTCTACACTACACATCTGAATACAGAGGTGCATGTTGTGAATTAGACTTTTTTGGCTCCCTCTTGTGGTTACTAGTGATATGACTCTGGGATTTCCTTCCCTCAGTTTGCACCCAGCTTGGTCGTTACTTCAGGGGTGTTGCTATATAAACCTCCTGGAACCTTAGTCCAGTGCCTGGCATCGGTGTTATCAGACACATTCTGTTTGCTCCTGTTTGCTGGTCCTGGTTCGTGCAAAATTAAGCTAAGTCTTGCTTCTTTGTTTTTTGGGTTATTTGTTTGCTATCATTTTTGGCCAGCTTGTACTAAATGTGATTCCTGACCTTGCTGGAAGCTCTAGGGGGCTGGTGTTCTCCCCCCGGGCCGTTAGACGGTTCGGGGGTTCTTGAATTTCCAGTGTGGATATTTTTGATAGGATTTTTTGCTGACCATATAAGTTATCTTTCTATATTCTGCTATTAGCTAGTGGGCCTCTCTTTGCTAAATACCTAGCTCATTCTTATGTTTGTCTTTTCCTCTTACCTCACCGTTATTATTTGTGGGGGGCTTTCTATCCAACTTTTGGGGTATTTCCTCTGGAGGCAAGAAAGGTCTTTCTTTTCCCTTCTAGGGGTAGTTAGCTCTCCGGCTGGCGCGAGACGTCTAGGATCAACGTAGGAACGTTCCCCGGCTGCTGGTATTTGTGGTGCTAGGATTAGTTATATGGTCAGCCCAGTTACCACTGCCCTATGAGCTGGTTTTCTGTATTTACAGACTTAGCATTATTCCTGAGACCCTCTGCCATTGGGGTCATAACAGTATGCCAGGACAACATTGAATGTTTAAAGCATTGCAGAAGTGGGATAATAAGAAAGGAAATTCTGAGTTTTTTTTTTTCTTTCCTTCTCTTCCTCCCCTTTACCTTTGAGTGGCTTGTGCTTGCTGCAGACATGAATGTCCAGACCTTGATTACAAGTGTAGACCAGATGGCAGCTCGTGTGCAGGGTATACAAGATTTTGTTACCAGTAGTCCTATGTCTGAACCTAAAATACCTATTCCGGAATTGTTTTCTGGAGACCGATTTAGGTTTAGGAATTTCAAGAATAATTGTAAATTGTTTCTTTCTCTGAGACCCCGTTCATCTGGAGATTCAGCTCAGCAAGTTAAAATTGTTATTTCTTTTTTGCGGGGCGACCCTCAGGATTGGGCTTTCTCGCTAGCGCCAGGAGATCCGGCATTGGCGAATATTGATGCGTTTTTTCTGGCGCTCGGATTGCTTTACGAGGAACCCAATCTTGAAATTCAGGCAGAAAAAGCCTTGCTGGCTATTTCTCAGGGTCAGGATGAAGCTGAAGTGTATTGCCAAAAATTTCGGAAATGGTCCGTGCTTACTCAGTGGAATGAGTGTGCTCTGGCCGCAAATTTCAGAAATGGCCTTTCTGAAGCCATTAAGAATGTGATGGTGGGTTTCCCCATTCCTACAAGTCTGAATGATTCTATGGCGCTTGCTATTCAAATTGACCGGCGTTTGCTGGAGCGCAAAACCGCTAATCCTCTGGTGGTGTTGTCTGAACAAACACCTGATTTAATGCAATGTGATAGAATTCAGACTAGAAATGAACGGAAAAATCATAGACGTCAGAATGGGTTGTGTTTTTACTGTGGTGATTCTACACATGTTATATCAGCATGCACTAAACGCCTAACAAGGGTTGTTAGTCCTGTCGCCATTGGTAATTTGCAACCTAAATTTATTTTGTCTGTGACTTTAATTTGCTCTTTGTCTTCTTACCCTGTTATGGCGTTTGTGGATTCAGGTGCCGCCCTGAGTCTTATGGATCTGTCATTTGCCAAGCGCTGTGGTTTTGTTCTTGAACCGTTAGTAAATCCTATTCCTCTTAGAGGTATTGATGCTACGCCATTGGCGGAAAATAAACCGCAGTTTTGGACGCAGGTGACCATGTGCATGACTCCTGAACATCGGGAGGTGATTCGTTTTCTTGTTCTGCATAAAATGCATGATTTGGTCGTTTTGGGTCTGCCATGGTTACAGACCCACAATCCAGTCTTGGATTGGAAGGCAATGTCTGTGTCAAGTTGGGGCTGTCAGGGAATTCATGCTGATTCCCCGCCGGTGTCTATTGCTTCCTCTACTCCTTCGGAAGTTCCTGAGTATTTGTCTGATTATCAGGATGTATTCAGTGAGTCCAGATCCAGTGCTCTGCCTCCTCATAGGGACTGTGACTGCGCCATAGATTTGATTCCAGGTAGTAAATTTCCTAAGGGAAGATTATTTAATCTGTCTGTACCTGAGCATGCCGCAATGCGTTCATATATCAAGGAGTCTCTGGAGAAGGGGCATATCCGTCCATCCTCTTCCCCTCTTGGTGCGGGATTCTTTTTTGTGGCCAAGAAGGACGGATCTTTGAGACCTTGTATTGACTATCGGCTTCTGAATAAAATCACTGTAAAATTTCAGTATCCTTTGCCTCTCTTGTCGGACTTGTTTACCCGGATTAAGGGTGCCAAGTGGTTCACCAAGATAGATCTTCGTGGTGCGTACAACCTTGTGCGCATTAAGCAAGGTGATGAATGGAAGACTGCATTTAATACGCCCGAAGGTCATTTTGAGTACTTGGTGATGCCTTTTGGGCTTTCTAATGCTCCCTCAGTATTTCAGTCCTTTATGCATGATATTTTCCGGAAGTATCTGGATAAATTTATGATTGTTTATCTGGACGATATTCTGGTTTTCTCTGAAGATTGGGACTCACATGTGGAGCAGGTCAGGATGGTGTTTCAGGTTTTGCGTGAGAATGCCTTGTTTGTTAAAGGCTCAAAGTGTCTCTTTGGAGTACAGAAAGTTCCCTTTTTGGGGTTTATTTTTTCCCCTTCTGCTGTGGAGATGGACCCAGTCAAGGTCCGAGCTATTCATGAGTGGACTCAACCCACGTCAGTGAAGAGTCTTCAGAAGTTCTTGGGTTTTGCTAACTTCTACCGTCGTTTTATCGCTAATTTTTCTAGCGTTGTTAAACCTTTGACAGATATGACCAAGAAAGGTTCTGATGTTGCTAACTGGGCTCCTGCAGCCGTGGAGGCGTTCCAGGAGTTGAAGCGCCGGTTTACTTCGGCGCCTGTTTTGTGCCAGCCTGATGTCTCACTTCCCTTTCAGGTCGAGGTGGATGCTTCTGAGATTGGGGCAGGGGCCGTTTTGTCACAGAGAGGCCCTGGTTGCTCGGTAATGAAACCATGTGCTTTCTTCTCTAGGAAGTTTTCGCCTGCTGAGCGGAATTATGATGTTAGCAATCGGGAATTACTGGCCATGAAGTGGGCATTTGAGGAGTGGCGTCATTGGCTCGAGGGTGCTAAGCATCGTGTGGTGGTCTTGACTGATCACAAAAATTTGATGTATCTCGAGTCTGCTAAACGCTTGAATCCTAGACAGGCCCGCTGGTCATTGTTTTTCTCCCGTTTTGACTTTGTGGTCTCGTATTTACCAGGTTCAAAGAATGTGAAAGCGGATGCTCTTTCAAGGAGCTTTGTGCCTGACTCTCCTGGAGTCACAGAACCTGTTGGTATTCTTAAAGAAGGAGTTATTTTGTCAGCCATTTCTCCTGATTTGCGACGTGTGTTGCAGAGATTTCAAGCTGGTAGACCTGACTCTTGTCCACCTGACAGACTGTTTGTTCCTGATAAGTGGACTAGCAGAGTCATTTCCGAGGTTCATTCCTCGGTGTTGGCAGGTCATCCGGGAATTTTTGGCACCAGAGATCTGGTGGCTAGGTCATTTTGGTGGCCTTCCTTGTCACGGGATGTACGGTCATTTGTGCAGTCCTGTGGGACTTGTGCTCGAGCTAAGCCTTGCTGTTCCCGTGCCAGCGGGTTGCTCTTGCCCTTGCCTGTCCCGAAGAGGCCTTGGACACATATTTCCATGGATTTCATTTCTGATCTCCCGGTGTCTCGGGGTATGTCTGTCATCTGGGTGGTATGTGATCGTTTTTCAAAAATGGTCCATTTGGTGCCCTTGCCTAAGCTGCCTTCCTCTTCCGATCTGGTTCCTGTGTTCCTTCAGAATGTGGTTCGTTTACACGGCATTCCTGAGAATATTGTGTCTGACAGAGGATCCCAGTTTGTTTCCAGGTTCTGGCGATCCTTTTGTGCTAGGATGGGCATTGATTTGTCGTTCTCGTCTGCCTTTCATCCTCAGACTAATGGACAAACTGAGCGAACTAATCAGACTCTGGAGGCTTACTTGAGGTGTTTTGTTTCAGCAGATCAGGATGATTGGGTGACCTTCTTGCCGTTGGCTGAGTTTGCCCTAAATAATCGGGCTAGTTCCGCTACTTTGGTTTCGCCATTTTTCTGCAACTCTGGTTTCCATCCTCGTTTTTCCTCGGGACATGTGGAGCCTTCTGACTGTCCTGGGGTAGATTCTGTGGTGGATAGGTTGCAGCAGATCTGGAATCATGTGGTGGACAACTTAAAATTGTCACAGGAGAAGGCTCAGCGTTTTGCCAACCGCCGCCGCGGTGTGGGTCCCCGACTTCGTGTTGGGGATTTGGTGTGGCTGTCTTCTCGATTTGTTCCTATGAAGGTCTCCTCTCCTAAATTTAAGCCTCGCTTCATCGGTCCTTACAAGATATTGGAAATCCTTAATCCAGTGTCCTTTCGCTTGGATCTTCCGGTTTCGTTTGCCATTCACAACGTGTTCCATAGGTCTTTGTTACGACGCTACGTTGTGCCTGTGGTTCCTTCTGCTGAGCCTCCTGCTCCGGTGTTGGTTGAGGGCGAGTTGGAGTACGTGGTGGAGAAGATCTTGGATTCTCGTCTCTCCAGGCGGAGGCTTCAGTATTTGGTCAAGTGGAAGGGTTATGGTCAGGAGGATAATTCCTGGGTGGTTGCCTCTGATGTGCATGCGGCCAATTTAGTTCGTGCCTTTCACGCTGCTCATCCTGATCGCCCTGGTGGTCTTGGTGAGGGTTCGCTGACCCCTCCTTAAGGGGGGGTACTGTTGTGAATTAGACTTTTTTGGCTCCCTCTTGTGGTTACTAGTGATATGACTCTGGGATTTCCTTCCCTCAGTTTGCACCCAGCTGGGTCGTTACTTCAGGGGTGTTGCTATATAAACCTCCTGGAACCTTAGTCCAGTGCCTGGCATCGGTGTTATCAGACACATTCTGTTTGCTGGTCCTGGTTCGTGCAAAATTAAGCTAAGTCTTGCTTCTTTGTTTTTTGGGTTATTTGTTTGCTATCATTTTTGTCCAGCTTGTACTAAATGTGATTCCTGACCTTGCTGGAAGCTCTAGGGGGCTGGTGTTCTCCCCCCGGGCCGTTAGACGGTTCGGGGGTTCTTGAATTTCCAGTGTGGATATTTTTGATAGGATTTTTTGCTGACCATATAAGTTATCTTTCTATATTCTGCTATTAGCTAGTGGGCCTCTCTTTGCTAAATACCTAGCTCATTCTTATGTTTGTCTTTTCCTCTTACCTCACCGTTATTATTTGTGGGGGGCTTTCTATCCAACTTTTGGGGTATTTCCTCTGGAGGCAAGAAAGGTCTTTCTTTTCCCTTCTAGGGGTAGTTAGCTCTCCGGCTGGCGCGAGACGTCTAGGATCAACGTAGGAACGTTCCCTGGCTGCTGGTATTTGTGGTGCTAGGATTAGTTATATGGTCAGCCCAGTTACCACTGCCCTATGAGCTGGTTTTCTGTATTTACAGACTTAGCATTATTCCTGAGACCCTCTGCCATTGGGGTCATAACAGGTGCACCCACAATCAATATATATTTGGTTATTATGCAACCTCATAGATTCTAAGTTTGCGAGAGGGGCCCTCATTCCTTTTGGTATCTGTTGATCTATGTGTTTATTGTTATGCTTAATGTCCATTGTCTGCACAAGTCCCCTCTAAAATGTAAAGTGTTGCAGAATATGTTGGCACTATAGAAATAAATTATAATTATTATCCCATCATTCCAAATATAAATTATAATCCACCACTGTGCACCCACTAACTATAAATAGCCACTTTCCCCATTTAATATATAAATTAATTAGCACCTGTACCCTTTCCCCCAATTCATTACCAGTCACTTCATCCTCAACGCTCCCCGCTATGTACCTACCAGTCTAACCCTAACCCCGATTCATTATAGTTACATGCCCCTCCCGCCCCAATTCATTGTCATGTCTTTCTCTCCCACCCTCTATTCATTATCAACTGCTCTACCCCACATTCAATACAGCATTTACTCCCCCTCCCTTAAAATTCATTATTTGTTCTTCCCCTAGATCATCATTTGCTCTCCCCACCCCCTTTTCAATTGATCATTTGCTCTCCCCACCTTCAATTAAATTGCTGTCCCCTGTCTCTCACACTGAATTCATCATTTGCAGTCCCCCCACTTTAATTTGAAGTCCCCTTACTTCATTCATTGCAGTCCCCTATCACCCCCTCACTTCACCTGCAGTGCCCGTTCATCATTTGCAGCCCCCTATCCCCCTTCCATTTAATCATGAGCAGTCCCACCTCAGACACACTTCATCATGTGCAGTCTTGCAGTCCCCTTCCCCCCACTTCATCATGTGCAGTCCCCATTACCCACCCACTTCATCATGTGCAGTACCCTTACCCCCCACTTCATCATGTGCAGTCACCCTTACCCCCCACTTCATGTGCAGTCCATCTTACCCCCCACTTTATCATGAGCAGTCCCCATTACCCCCACTTCATGTTTAGTTCACCTTACCCCCCACTTCATCATGTGCAGTCCCCCTTACCCCCCACTTCATCATGTGCAGCCCCACTCCCCCATTTCATCATGTGCAGTCCCCCTTACTCCCTCCCACTTCATCATGTGCAGTCCCCCTTACCCCCCCACTTCATGTGCAGTCCCATTCTCCCTTCATCATGCGCAATCCCCCTTACCCCCACATCATCATGTGCGGCTCTATTCCACAATGTACAGCCCCACTCTCCCCACTTCATCATGTGCAGTCCCTCTTAACCCCCAATTCATCATATGCAGTCCCCCTTACCCCCCACTTCATCATGTGCAGCCCCACTCCCCCATTTCATCATGTGCAGTCCCCCTTACTTTCTCCCACTTCATCATGTGCAGTCCCCCTTTCCCCCCACTTCATGTGCAGTCCCACTCTCCCTTCATCATGCGCAATCCCCCTTACCCCCACATCATCATTTGCGGCCCCATTCCACAATGTACAGCCCCACTCTCCCCACTTCATCATGTGCAGTCTCCTTTATCTACTAAACTCCATCATGTCCAGCCCCACTCCCCTTCATCATGTGCAGCCCCACTTACCCCCTCACTCCATCATGTGCAGTCTCCTTTAACCCCCAAATTCCATCATGTGAAATTGTAGCGCCCCCACTGCCGCAGGGCCGAGGGGTACCCGGTACCGGGCCTCTGAGTCTCTGCTCTGGGGTTGTCACGGTGGCTAGGCCCGATCCGTGACCCTGCCGAGGGGCGCACAGTCAGTGGTAGATATGATGGATGATGGTAGTGGCTGTAGCGGTGCAGTTGTGGGGTGCAGGTCGCGGTAAATAACGAGGACACCAGGTTGCAGTCTCTTTACCTCTTTACTGAAGATCTCTGGGTCCTCAGTCCGGAATAGGGTTCACCAGGCTGCGCAAGTCCGGCCGGTCCAATGGCACCTCCAGAGTTCTCTTCACAGGTGGAAATCTGTGCCTTCCTGCTTGCGCTATGTGTTGTGGTCCTTCCCTGCTGTGCTTACGGAAAGTCCCCACAACTGTTGTGTCTGTTTCTTAAGTTCCCTCACAACTCGATTAGATGATGTTCTGCTAATCCTCCGTCCCTCCCTGATGTTCTGGTTGGGACGGCACCCGTTTGACGGGTAGGCTCGGAGCTCTTCCGGGACCCTAGAGTCGCCCCTCTCCACAAGTTGCCCCCCAAGACTGCATAGGTGATTTAAGTTAGACAGCCCGCCTTAGACTGACTGTCCTGCCGCTGTTTAGAGTATTGCTTGAAGCTGGATATTATAATACTCCCTCGGCGTTCCGGCCACCGGTCACGCGCCTCAGTAGGATGTTGCCTCGGTCTTACAGCACGACTCCTACTGGTATTCTCCTATTGCTATGATCTCGTTTCTCACTCAGCACAATCTATCTCGCTTCTGGTCCCTCCTTGGGCACCGCCGCTATGCTGAGCAGGCACGGTCCCGTTACGTTCGTTCAAGTTGCCAAGCCTCTGTCAGGATCCCACCCCTGACAGAGACCCTACTGTATCTTCCCCTGCAACACCCTCTGCCACAAGGTGTTGCCTGGTTCCAACCCAGTCAGCTTCTGATCTAACTTCCTGCCTGACCCCCAGTTTACCCACTATGGTGGGGAGTGGCCTAGTGAATAGAACCCTTAGCTCCCCCCGGAGGCCCGGCTGTGAAATGTATTGGTGTCTGTGATACCTGGTTAGACGAACTCCTTCAGTGCCATCAGACGTACCATAGCTCCCCATAGCGGCGGAGCCACAGTACTGCAACGACCAGGACTCTGGGGCGCTGCACAGTCTCCTTACACCCCCCACTTAATCACTTGCAGTTAGCCACCATTAAATTTATTTTATAAAGAAAACAAAAAAGTTTTTCATACTTACCTCACCAGTCGCTCCCCTGCAGCACCTCTCTGCTTCTAGCATTCGGGACATGTCGGCGCGTGCGTGAGGATGCCATCGCGCATGCCCGACACCTAACCTGGAAGTATAGAGAACATGAAGGGAGCAGAAGCTGTGCAGCTGTCAAGGTGACAGCCAAGCATAGCTCCCGGCCCCAGCGCAGACATGTGCGCTAACTGTGATGCGGCTGTGTCTGCTGCCGGCCGCGTCACAGTACAGCGGACATGGCTGTGCACAATTTGCTGTGTGGCTGTAGCCACCACCAGGCAGCCGGCCCTGAACAGCTGCTGGGGGAGTGGCCCGGGGGGCATTTGCCTCTTTGCCACCTGGGCCAGTCAGCCCCTGATTGTCACTGTGCACCAGAGCGCCAGGCAATGGGCATGGCCACCAAACCCCCTGTGGAGACACAGGGGTCAGTGGGTGTTTTCATTTGCTGGCCCGGCTGTCTTTAGAAAGACTGCATGGACAAGGGCTCATACCACTGAACGCCTGTGCTCTCTCCCTGTGGGCAGAACTCTACACAGACCACACAGGGTGAGGGTAAAACAGTGTGGCAATAATATATTGAACCACCAATCACCTTTCCGCTGACTCGCCGGGATTAGAGCTGCTTCCAGTGCTGAATACCCCCACCAGTGGCTCCCCGCTTTTGGCAGGCCCCCACAGAAAGGAGGTAATGACAAGCTTAGGAAGATAACCGAGAGCATTGAGGTATGTGACAAAGTGACCAGATTGTCCCAAAGTGGATTCTTTAAAACATCCCTGGGGTTTCAGTGATGGTTAATGAAGCAGTCCTGTGTTCGTCCAGCTGGGGCTGTAGTCCCGTAAGATGATATCCTGTAGAGTCACACGGAAGAAAACGCTCTTTATATAGGTCACAACTGACCTTCAACCAGCATCCAGAGGTCAGAGAGAGGTGTGAATAAGGCCAATATGCATTGTTTATGTAATCTATTTGCATAGTTGTTCCTCCTCTGTTTGGAATGCCATCAAGCTGTCTGGCATGGACAATGTATGCAATCAACATATCAGCAAACATAATTGTTCAGTGGCCATGTATTACTGTTTTGCAAAGATAGCAGAAAATAAACTGTAGGAGATAATATTACAGGTAAATATTCGTCCTACAAGAAGAGTCAATACTTCAGACAACAGTTTATGATTCTGGGCCTACTCAGTTAATTAAAAATAAATACTGTGTTGTCACACCCCCATGACAGCAAGAAAGGATCTGACCCAAGCCCAGTGTACTGGGTGCCCTGCACTCAGGGTGTCACAATAATCTCGCAGTGTAAAGAGCCTGTTGATTATCCGTCGAAAGAGCAACATTTTTATTCGTTGGATGAAATTATGTTTTCTGTTGCACAAACTGTCCTGGAAGCGGCTTTTGAAAGAGGAGGAGAGGGTGAGGAATGCATTGATACAGCAGAGAGAGGAGAGAGCTGGGAGCACCCACATTCATTACTGATGTTACACTGCACGCACACCAAAAGAATCTTTTACAGCAGCTCTTACTCCGTCCAAGTGAGCGCAACCAGTCAATACAGAGGGAGGTGACGGTCCATGCTAAATGAGGGATCAGAGTGGTGCATCAAATCTCTTGGTCACAGCTAAGGGTGCAACGAACATCGTAATTTGCTTATCACACAAAATGCTATTTATGCACAAGACTATGGTCTTTACATGGGGTAACTTCTCTATATACCGTAACTACAGGCTTAGTTTAAATAGTGATTTTGGGGTGACAGATTTTGTTTAAAAAAATGTCATCAAAAGTGTCCATGTCATTTATAGTTACATAGTTGCATAGGTTGCAAAAAGACCTAGGTCCATCATGTTCAACCTTTTTCCACCATTTACATTTTGTCACTAATTTAACTGTAACTCACAATGTTATATGTATCGAGAAAATCATCCAGCCCTTTTTTTTTCAAAGCTGTTCCATTGTCTGCCATTACTACCTCTTGTGGTCGGCATTCCACATTCTGACTGCTCTAACAGTAAAGAACCCTTTCCTATTTATCTGGTGGAATTCCCTTTTTCCCAACCGTAATGAGTGCCCCCTGGTCATTAGTATGGTCGTAGGAAGGAATAAGTCATGTGCAAGTCCTCTCTACTGACCGCATATATACTGTATTTATATATTCAAATTAAAGAGAAAAAAGAGCAGTGATTTGAACTAAACAAAATCCTTTTTGTTATGAGAGTGCTTAAACGAGAAACGTTAATGATTAAAAATGTGACCACATTTTTATTTCTGGCAACATTAAAACATATTTTAGACTTTCACACTAGTATGAAGGCTGAAAAGGTGCAGCAAGAATGGCTCCTATAATGTATTATTAAATATATACATGCAATGCAACCTGAAGTCTGTGTGTGCTGATACCCCTTCTGAGCAAAACAATACCAGTCCAATAAAAAACTAGTGCCTCGCACTTCTTTATGCTTACAAAATGTTTCCTCAATCAAAAAGCAAAATTACAGCCATCAACCAGGGGTGGACATTCCATTGGTGCAAAATCGGCAGCCGCAAAGGGGCTCACTGTCATCGCCAAAGACCGTGGTACTGTGCATTATGATGTGCTATTGGCCCATATATTGTTCTTTTACTGCCGCACTGTTCTCTCTGTATATGCTCCTGGCATCAACACTCGTTGCATATTATTTACTCCTGAGTCCTCAAGGTATTCCCACTGCAGTGCTGCGTACATCCGCAGAGACAGCACCTAGGGGGAAGTCCAGCATCTGCACATTCTGTGCAATGTGCAACATTTCAGGCGACATTTCCGCCCCTTTCTAGCTTTTATTCATTCTCCCTATTTTGTATTACACATTATGAGCCCAGTGTTTTATGCTTTATTAAAACATATTTTAGATTAATAACTAAGTTTTCTTTTAATTTTTTAGACTTGAGGTGATAGATGAGGATAAAGTTGTGTTATCGTCATCGTTAGACTGTGCAGCGCGGCTCTGGAGCATTGATGGAGAGTTCATAGGTTAGTGTTTGTATGTGTTGCTATAATCGTATCACACTTTTTGCAGGTTAGTAATTTTTTTTAACAATACTGTAAGAAGTGTCTAAATCACTGCTTCTCAAACCGCGAAGCACCTGCAGCTTATTGGTGAGGAAGGAGCTTTTAACTGGAGCGATTTTATGCCTCGCAGGCCTTGCTGTACCTGTGCTAGTCTCTGCTCCAGCAATTCAGGAGACACAGTGTAAATTAAATTGAGGTGAATTTTAAAAATCAACTTATTATGACCAATGATAAGGCCTGGGTAAAAAAAATAAAATACTGGACACCTTGGCTGGTCAATTAAAGGGAATCTGTCAGCATGTTTTGCTACTTAATTTGAGAGCAGCATGATGTGTTGTCATTTCACTACAATCAGTGTTTCATCAGCAGATTATCACTAGTACTAGGTGTTGTGTGCAAGCCAGGCCAAATTATCTGTGTAACCCCGCCCCCACCACTGATTGACAGCTTGCTGACAATGTACAGTGTACACAGAAAGCTACCAATCAGTGGTGTGGGCGGGGTTATACAGAGCTCAGCTTTCATAGCACTGCTACATCTTCAGCAGAGAAAACAGGGATTTTATTAAATCTGCCCCAAACAGTCCTGATAAGTGATACATCGGTGAAATCAAGGCCTCTGTTACTACATCATGCTGCTCTCAGAGTCCATAGCGAAAACCTGCTGACAGGTTCCCTTTAAAGTGTAAATGTCATAAAACAGTTTTTATATATTACAGATACAGCATGTTGTTGCTGATTGGTTGGGTTCCGGACCGCAGACCCCTTCAATTGATCAAAACACTGCTCTAAAGTGCGCAACCCCTGTATGAGCTTTGTGCACAGACCAGTGTGCAAGCTGAGTCTATATGTCTGTACATTTACTGTCACAGAGCTGTGCATAGATCCATAGACTTACTATTGAGCCCATGCACCGCTCTATACTCTCCGCTCATGCCTGAGCTGTGGACTTCAGAGGGGTTTTTGGACCGGTCAGTGGTGGTCTCAGGACCTGTATCCCACCAGTTGACAGCATTATGCAACATCTGTAATACACTGCTCAACTTTGAAGTTGTGAAAAAGGAAAACTTGTGAGGTTATGGAAATCTGAGGATGGATAGACATGTAATGTTATGCAGATTATGAATAAATGGAAACAAAGTTTGAAAATCATGTCAATTTATTCAGTATCAAGTATGAGCACCCCATGCAAAAATCCGCACACTTACACCACTTACCATGGCCGCTATCAATGAGATGATTAATGGCTGTCCGAGGAATATTCTGCCATGCTAAATGCACGTGGACATTCAAATCATCAAGATCCGCTGCTGGCAGCTCCTTTTAAATTGCCAACCAATGACGTCCCAGATTAGCATTATGGGAGACAAGTCCGGAGACGCTGCAGGCCATTGTAGCACATTTAGGCCACCCAGGCTGCTCACAGTAGAACAGGCAAAATGTGGTCTGATGATGATGTCCTGTTGAAAAACAGCTCCTGGGACACGTTAGAGAAATGGGCGTAACACTGGTTTTATGATGAAATCAATGTAACGCTGTTAATATACCTGGAAAGACAAGAGGGGTCTGAGTACCGTACATTACGCCATCCAACTGCATAATCCCGGGAGTTGGTCCGGGGTAACATTCCCTCATGTTGGTTAAGACTCATCTTTGGTTAATGTAATTAAGACTCGTCCCAGAAATACATTCTTTAGGCCCATACACCTCTGCAAATGTTTTTTCCCTCCCTACCCTAATTAAAGGAACCTTCACACGAAACGACTTTGTAACGATATCGCTAGCGATCCGTGACGTTGCAGCGTCCTCGCTAGCGATATCGTTTAGTTTGACACGCAGCAGTGATCAGGATCCTGCTGTGATGTCGCTGGTCGCTGAATAAAGTCCAGAACTTTATTTGGTCGTCCGATCGCCGTGTATCGTTGTGTTTGAAAGCAAAAGCAACGATACCAGCGATGTTTTACACTGGTAACCAGGGTAAACATCGGGTTACCAAGCGCAGGGCCGCGCTTAGTAACCCGATGTTTACCCTGGTTACCAGCGTAAAAGTAAAAAAAACAAACAGTACATACTCACCTGCGCGTCCCCCAGCGACTGCTTCCTGACACTTACTGAGCGCCGGCCCGAAAGTGAAAGCACAGCGGTGACGTCACCGCTGTGCTGTTAGGGCCGGAGCTCAGTCAGTGTCAGGAAGCAGAGGCTGGGGGACGCGCAGGTGAGCATGTACTGTTTGTTTTTTTTACTTTTACGCTGGTAACCAGGGTAAACATCGGGTTACTAAGCGCGGCCCTGCGCTTAGCAACCCGATGTTTACCCTGGTTACCCGGGGACCTCGGCATCGTTGGTCGCTGGAGAACGGTCTGTGTGACAGCTCCCCAGCGATCAAACAGCGACGCTGCAGCGATCGGCATCGTTGTCGCTATCGCTGCAGCGTCGCTTCGTGTGAAGGTACCTTTAGACACATACATTGGTCTGAACTGTGACTTACTCTGCTAATCTAATTCTGCTAATTTAATACAATGAATTAGCTGCTGGCGTTGGCAGCGATTGAATTTTGGCTTCCACAGAAAGCATAACCTCCCTGGAGGAAATCGACTTTCAAGTACTCTCAGTCAATCTGAACTTGAGTTAATAGACCCAATTATCTTGTGATCTTTCTGTGTAAGTGCCATGGTTATCTACATTAATCAGTGGGAATCCGGGGAGATTACACATCCCTGTCAATTGAATTAATTAATGACAACATGTGAAACAACACAAGTACAGACACAAGACACAAGTACGGCATAATACAATTTCCCAATTCCCATTATACAGATATTTATAAAAATACGTTTTTGGGTTTGGCGCAAAAAAAACTGCATCAAAAGCTGTGATCCCAGCCTAACGGTAAATTTACAGCACAATTATTGTATAAATATAGGTCAGATAACATTTTTCCTTACAGCTCATGCTCAGGAGAAAGCTGTGTACATGTGTAAGGTGCCCAGGGCAGTAGCTGTGGGCGCGCTGCTGCTTCTTCAGTGTGTCCCAGTCCACCAATGTTGTGCTGTGTACAATGCAGTGTACTCACTTTCAGGTCAGACGTCTCCCCTGCATCCACGTCCTTAGGTCCAGGATCAGCCGCACAAACAGGGGGGCACCTGGTTCTTTATAATAAATTCGACTTTACTGGACAGTTCAGATACAAAAGCCTTTAACACGCAGTATCGGGCACAGCACCCTCCAGATCCATTTTCATCAACACAGTACATTTCAAGACTCTGCTTACGTTCAGCTCGGATTATCCCTACACTTGATCCTCCTGTCAGCCCCAGGGATTTCCCGCCTGCCCCCACGGCACTTCCAAGAGCCACTACGTTTCTTTCACACATTTTCTCGCAGCTTCCTCTGTATGGAAGGGAATAAGGCACACTCCTCAGTCCCTGAATTGGGCCATAGGCTCCGGATGCTACCGAATTGTTCATAGGAAATTCTGTACAACCTCAGGCTGTCAGAACGCTATGTGCTCTATGTGCATAAGCCCACTGCCACTTCAACCTGAACTCACATACTAACCCCATCTGACTAAAACCAGGAACTGCTTCCCTATTTTGCTTGACCTCATCCCCTCCCATGCTGGGCTCTTCCCAAACATTGAAACTTATCTGTTCCTGCAGTCTGTTGTTGGAATGATCTAACCTTTCACCTACCTTACATTCCAAAACACAGCGTACATTACTTTCCTACATTAACACTATACTAACAATACTTATACTAATACAATAATAGGCCCACCACTGCCTATCATAATCTGTCTGTAACTACTCCGGCTCCTAAAGTTCCTATCTATCACTACCTAAATACTAACTTATATCCTATTCTTTCCCTAATCCTGAGCTGAGTGTACAGAGTTACCATAGGCATTTACAATACGACGGCGACTATGTGAGCAGAACTGGAACTACTGGATCTAACAAAGCAAAGTAGAAGTCATGGAAACTGGTGCAACAATGTAGAACAGCAATGCAGCAGAGTCGGCTTAGCGAACAGGAAACAAACACAGAGCTGGGTCACACAGGAGGTTTTGAGGCAAAACGTGTCAACCTTATAACAGATTTCACTCAGTGAAGCAGCAGAGCTGAATTTGGCACAGAATCAATGGCGGTGCTCATGGGCATACCCAGGATCAAAACTAGTGGGGGGGCAAGCCGTGGTCGTTCAGGTTGTAAAGTTTTACAACGCGTGTACAACAGGGGGCGGTGCTTTGGGCGGAGCGGGGTTTCCACTGCGTCCAAAGCGCTGCAAGTGCGCAGCGTGGAAATATACCCTAACGCACTACAGCGGCACTCAGGCATTTATGGTAATTACTCTCCATGCAGACATCACATATTGGATCTGTCTTTGCATGAGAGAATAGATGAATTCATTATCACATGAGCGCTGCCCTGCTGCAGACTGAGATGGCCACTAACCGCACCCTGCAGCATTGTGTGTGTATAAAATCCAAAAAATGGAGTTCTATACAATTAGGTAAAAAAACAATACTTTATTAATCAATAATTACAAACACAATTAATATAGACAAAAAAAGGACAATTGACCCTGGTAAAAAGCATGGGTCTCCACTCTCCAGGCATAAATGCTATTACAATTAAGTCAGAACATCAATGATGTTACATCACTATGGTATAAACTGGCCTAGTCCAATTTATACCCCGGGTATAATCTGGGTAGGGAGGTTAATCTGGCCTGTTACACCGGGTTAAAATTCTGTAAACCTAATAGTTCTACACGGGGACATTGAGCAATGGAAATGATACAAACTGTACTTACATTTCATGTGTTATTTCAGGTACATTTGGCCAGGCTGATCCATGGGAGGTGTTCACCCCAGCATCATGGAAACATCCCATGGTGCCACACGAGATCCTCGTTCACCCGGAGAGCATGCCTGTGCATCCTGTGCTGGAGGAGCCCACAACTGAACCAGAAGAAGTTACGGCTAAAGAAAAAGAGGAATCAAAAGACTCATCAGATATAAAGGTTTAGAGGACAATAAATAGTTTAATTAAAAGAAAAACAAACTGGCAATACAGACTACTCACCAGAGTCCTCCCGTAAATGTTTACAATCTAGTTTCTGTCTAATTAAGAATATTTTGGTCTAATTAGCAGTAACATTATTTTACATGGCGTGTGAACACTTCGCTCTCCTGAGTCTTATTATTGTGATGTGTTTTGCAGAATGAAATAAACTACAATGCAAAATCCGTACTGCTAACTGTAACCGAAGAAGAAATCCAAGAGGAAATCAACAAGCAGGATCTCTCCCACGGCACTGGAAAGCGGTGAGCTCTACAGTGTGACAGGGAATGTGCTTATCCAAAGAACATAGATATAATAATAATAATAATAATAATAATAATAATATTTCCAGATATACTGTAAGAGGAAATATATCTGTAACAATTTCTACTCTTCCACCTTGAAAGGGAACTTAAAGAGGTATTCCCATCAACAAGATCCTATTTCAATGCGTAGTAGGTGTAATAATAATAATATTAGCAAATACCTTCAATTAGAAATGAAGTATAGTTATTCTGATTCACTATGTCTCTTTCCTCGTGCAGGCATTACAGGACCTTAGGTATCCTTAGTTACAACCACTAGCAAATAGCTAACTGTCACTATATCAGTGGTCGTAACCATGGATACATAAGGTCCTGCAATGCCTGTACATGAGGAAAGAGGCATAGCAAATCGGAAAAACTATACTACATTTCTAATTGGAAGTATTTGCTAATATTATTATTATTACACCTACTACATATTGGGATATGATCTTGAAGATGGGAATACCCCTTTTAAGCCAAATCACTCTTTAAAAAAAAAAAAAAGCGCTGTGCAGTTGCAAAGTAAACAACTTTTCTCTGCTGACTAGTGAGATGCGGTCCCCGGCCAGCTTCCCTTCACCCTCCTCCAGTTGATTGATATGTCTCTCCCATGTGTGTACATATGGCAATATTGCCTTGCGCTGGCATGTACTCCGGAGGACAGAGAATGAACTTCAATCCAATATTGCGGCCAGCATGCAGCCAGCGGGTAAGGAAAGGGTGAATCAAACACCCGAAAACCCCGCCCATATGACCCAAAACTGGTCCCGCCAAATTCAGGTGACAGGTTCCCTTTAATAATAGCAATCCTATCAGGACCCCACCTTCATCTTGCAGTTGAAATGGAGGTCTGTGTCCATTACTGATCCAGCCCCCGGCCCATCCATCTAGTTCATCCCAAGTCACTCTCATCTCATCAGTCCATAAAATCTTCTTTTGTCTTCAGATATTTCTTGGCCCAGTGTTAATGTTTCACTTTCTGTGTCTTGCTCAGTGGTGGTCGGTTTCAGCCTTTCTTACCTCGGCCATGTCTCTGAGCACTGAACACCTTGTACTTCTGTATCTTGCTCAGTGGTGGTTGGTTTCAGCCTCCTTACCTCGGCCATGTCTCTGAGCACTGAACACCTTGTACTAATGTGTCTTTTTTAGTGGTGGTCGGTTTCATCCTTCTTACCTCAGCCATGTCTCTGAGCACTGAACACCTTGTACTTCTGTATCTTGCTCAGTGGTGGTCGGTTTCAGCCTCCTTACCTCTGCCATGTCTCTGAGCACTGATCACCTTGTACTTCTGTATCTTGCTCAGTGGTGGTCGGTTTCAGCCTTCTTACCTCGGCCATGTCTCTGAGCACTGATCACCTTGTACTTCTATGTCTTGCTCAGTGGTGGTCAGGTGTCAGCCTCCTTACCTTGACCATGTCCTGAGCACTGAACACCTTGTGCTTCTGTGTCTTGCTCAGTGGTGGTCGGTTTCAGCCTCCTTACCTTGACCATGTCCTGAGCACTGAACACCTTGTGCTTCTGTGTCTTGCACAGTGGTGGTCGGGTTTTAGCCTACCTTACCATGGCCATGTCTTTGAACCCTGAACTTCAACCTCCGTGGGCCTCCAGGAAGGTTGCAGTTCTGGAATATGACAGCACTGGAGGATAATGGCCTCCTGGTCGCTTCATGATTGATTCTTCTCAAATCTTTGCCAGTTGATGTGTGACTTTTTTTCTCAACTGATTTTTTTTTTGCGACTCTGTTGACTACTTATCTGCGACAACAATTTTGCTGGTTCTGTGATCACAACACAACAGTGTGCATCACTGTATAATATTTTTAATAATGTTTTTCTTTTCAGAGTCAGTCAAATTTCTTTTTTTAGGCCCATTTCACGTGAGGAAAGCTGTCTGATAATTCTGTACACCTTAATACAAGGTGGTAATATCCTTAGGCCTTATGTTTTACCAGTTAGGACCCAACCAATCATTAACTGGTGACCTTATCAAGCCATATGCCACAAATTAGTATAGGGATAAACCTTAAACCCTATGTAGGATATGCCTTAACAGACTGTTAATTAGTAGAGCTGCATGATGACATTTCTAGAATTTATTAGAAAATGACAAACTCCTAGTTGCTATTTTTCTGTTCTCATTTATCAATTAAACCTAAATGTCATGGAATTTCTTATCAAAGTTGAAAATGTTCCCTACATTAAATAAAAGAAAAAAGTGATACCAAAATTATCGCTCCATAGCATGGTCACCTCTGTTATTTTACAGCCACTATTTTTTAATTGACATTTAAGGATTTTGACAGTAACTGCAGTTTCATTGCCGATAAATAAGATTCTGTATAATTTTCCCAGTAGAAAAGTAGTCAAGGCTTTGAGGCTGGTTCTTCAAGACTGGTCTTCAAGACAAGTTTCTTAGTATAGTCTTAATGAAAAGTACATTGATGTAAGATGTGGCAAATTTATGACGAGTCACACGCCACCTAATGAATATTGAGAAAAATGTGCCAGAATCAGAATTCTACACCAGTTATGTGCTGGACTAGATTTTTGTTACAATTTAGGCCACTTTCTGCTGCAAATTACAGAGAATCTATCCGGTCGCAGTTGGCCATTCCCCCCTTCTGCCAAGCCCTACTCACTTTAAAAAAAAAAAAATGATGGTAAATTTAGTAAAAATGTCAAAAACAAATCTGTCTTAGAAGCCATATGCCGCATCCACACATCCATGTGCCACAGTTTGAGTACAAAACGCAATACACAGACTGAACGTGGGTCTCCTAACCCAAATTTGACAACTCCAGAAGTGTATATGAGGCTGCCAAGTCTGGATTAGGAGACCCGCAGCCAGTCCATACATACTCTGACCTGAACATATGGATGTGTGAATGCAAAATTAAAAGGAGTCTGTCAGGACAGAATGACTGTTAGGGCAGAGACAGACTGCCGTATTTCTCGTGTGAGAATCGCATCGCACTGCACGGACTGGCCCGGCACCTCTCCTGACCTGAGCAAGACAGCGTGATGGATTACTATGCAGCTGTCAAGCTCAGGTCAAGAGAGCCGACAGCCAGTACGAGGTCAAGAGAAATACGGCAGTCTGTCTCTGCCCTTAAAACCAAACACCGGAGCTCTGTGTATTCATGGCGTGGCCAGATTAGTGCACCTGTCCTACTTATTTTCATCGATCTGGCTTGAACAGTCATTTTCTGCTGACAGACTCAGTGCATGCCATCAATTCAGTCAGACACTGCAGGTTTTCGGCATGGCCTTCATGACTCTTCTACCTCGTTTTTCCAGTCTACCTCCTTCGAGTTAATTAATATACGGTGTGTGCAGGAAATCAAGTGCGTTTAGTTTTTTTTTAACAAAACTCAACGTCTTTTTCAAATTTTATTTTGCAGGTTACGTCATGAGAAATACAAGATTTCACACAAGCCTCTGGATCATGGTGGACCCAACGCCTTTCACAATCTTCAATATTTTGACCTTGAAAGTAATTCAGTGACTTTTGAAAAGCCGGACATGTCTGCTGCTGGTACTGATCCATTTCAGAGCTATGTAACTTCATGACATGTTATTGGCAGTATACTCATCAATCGTCATCTTCTCCGGTATACAGCACCGCTCCTCTTCTGAGTCACGTGTCGGCAATTCAGACTTTCTGGATCCCACTGCGGTTTATGCGTGAGCCTGCAAGTCTCCTTCACAACATAAGCCTATAGGCCACGTTCTGATGCTTCATAGGCGATTCAGACTCTCCGGGTCACACATAGAGCGCAGTCTAATCAGGAAAGTCTGAATCACCATCACGTGAATCAGAGGAGGAGCGGCGCTGCATACCAGAAAAGACAGTGATCGCTGGGTATATTGAACATGCTAACACCATAGTACTCTAACATTTGCATAGGTTTAGAGAAGGGTTGAGTTGACCCGTGTTAGTTCAGGTTCATCCGAACTTTTGTCCAAAGTTCAGTTCTGGTATCAGACCTGTACCTGAACTTGAACCTAAACCCAAACCCCATTGAAATCAACAGGGACTTGAACTTTGGAGCTGAAAAAGTCTCTCCTCCCCGAACTGTAAAACAGACTTCCAGCAGAAGTCAATGTTCAGAGTTCAGCACCAGACCGAGTTCACTCATCTTTAGTTTAGAGGTAAAAAAAAGTTAATGGGAGGGCTTCTTTAAACTTGTCCCTTGTATACATTTCTGTTTAACCAACTAGTTGTAAGGATTAGAGAATATTCTCATCATATGCAGAGTTAGAAATTGAGCTGTCAAGCAAGTTGTAGTCTTCTCCCCTGGCCATGGTCAAGAGGAGTTGAAGCTGCATGCTGCACATATGCCTGGTCGCTCCGCTAAAATTTCTAGGACTGGTGAAGGTAGCAGAAGGAAACTTTTGGCTATTTTGGTATCTTAACACCATAGACCTTAAATGTTCATTCACCCTGTTGCTCCTATCAACCTCTATTGACCAAAGTCTTGCAGACAGTGGACAATGGGAGATCTTTGGCACTCACACTGATCTAACCGGTATCTAACGCATAAGTAAAAAATTAGCTTCAACCAGAATGCTCCTTTAAATGTCTGTCAAAATGTGTAAAATCAATGTATGGCCAGTTTTATACAAGCACAATACAGGAAAATCCATGCTCTATGTTCAATTCATTAAACCAATGGTCGGTCCAGGACTTGTTTCTACACCATATTCCAAATTATTATGCAAATTGGATTTAAGTATCTTAAAGATGACAATTTTTGGTTTTTCAAATAAACTCATAGATGGTTTTGTGTCTCAGGACTCTATGCATCACTAAAGACAATCTCAATCACCTGGGATAATTACGGTAGTTTGCAAGGTGAGCCCAATAAAAGGAAAACTACTTAAGAAGGATGTTCTACAATATTAAGCAGGCCACAGGTTTCAAGCTATATGGAAAATAAACAGGATCTTTTTCTGCTGAAATGCATCAAATAGTTCAATGCTTTGGACAAGTTATGAAAACATTAGATATTGCACACAAACTGCGTGACCATCATGCTGTGAAGAGAGTTGTGGCTGACACAGAGCACAGACTGGTTCATGCAGATAAAGGCATAATGAGGAAGGTTTCTGCCAGACTAATAGAGCAGCTGCTGAAATACCATTTTAAAGCAACAAACAGGTATTTGAAGTTGCTGGTGCCTCTGGAGTACCACGAACCTCAAGTTGTAGATCATCCAGAGGTTTGCAGTTGTACCATGAAAAAGTGGTCAGTCAGAAACTCTATATTTTACCATGGTCATTTCTACACCTTCAAGAACCCAAAGGGACTTGGCAGCTCTCTTCCCATGTCACGATCTTCTGCTGCTCTTAGCGTCACTCTGGTCAGTCTTCTGCTAGTTGTCATCTGCCGGACCGCTCCATTGTTTCCTGGGTGCATTGGAAGTCACTTCTCAATGCAAGTCTATGAGAGCCATCAAAACGCTCAGAGACACACATGACGAAATGGTGTTTGTCATAGAGGATGGCAAATATATATATATGTATATATATATATATATATATATATATATATATATATATATATATACACTCACTGGCCACTTTATTAGGTACACCATGCTAGTAACGGGTTGGCCCCCTTTTGCCTTCAGAACTGCCTCAATTCTTCGTGGCATAGATTCAACAAGGTGCTGGAAGCATTCCTCAGAGATTTTGGTCCATATTGACATGATGGCATCACACAGTTGCCGCAGATTTGTCGGCTGCACATCCCTGATGCGAATCTCCCGTTCCACCACATCCCAAAGATTTCATGTTGTTTACGCCAAATTCTGACCCTACCATCCGAATGTCGCAGCAGAAATCGAGACTCATCAGACCAAGCAACGTTTTTCCAATCTTCTACTGTCCAATTTCGATGAGCTTGTACAAATTGTAGCCTCAGTTTCCTGTTCTTAGCTGAAAGGAGTGGTACCCGGTGTGGTCTTCTGCTGCTGTAGCCCATCTGCCTCAAAGTTCGACGCACTGTGCGTTCAGAGATGCTCTTAGGCCTACCTTGGTTGTAACGGGTGTCGATTTGAGTCACTGTTGCCTTTCTATCAGCTCGAACCAGTCTGCCCATTCTCCTCTGACCTCTGGCATCAACAAGGCATTTCCGCCCACAGAACTGCCGCTCACTGGATTTTTTTTCTTTTTCGGACCATTCTCTGTAAACCCTAGAGATGGTTGTGCGTGAAAATCCCAGTAGATCAGCAGTTTCTGAAATACTCAGACCAGCCCTTCTGGCACCAACAACCATGCCACGTTCAAAGGCACTCAAATCACCTTTCTTCCCCATACTGATGCTCGGTTTGAACTGCAGGAGATTGTCTTGACCATGTCTACATGCCTAAATGCACTGAGTTGCCGCCATGTGATTGGCTGATTAGAAATTAAGTGTTAACAAGAAGTTGGACAGGTGTACCTAATAAAGTGGCTGGTGAGTGTATATATATATATATATATATATATATATATATATATATATATATATATATATATATATATATATATATATATATATATATATATATACAGTTGTGGCCAAAAGTATTGACACCCCTGCAATTCTGTCAGATAATTTTCAGTTTCTTCCTGAACATGATTGCAAACACAAATTCTTTGGTATTATTATCTTCATTTAATTTGTCATAAATGAAAAAACACAAAAGAGAATGAAGCAAAAAGCAAAACATTGATCATTTCACACAAAACTCCAAAAATGGGCCAGACAAAAGTATTGACACCCTCAGCCTAATACTTGGTTGCACAACCTTTAGCCAAAATAACTGCGACCAACCGCTTCCGGTAACCATCAATGAGTTTCTTACAATGCTCTGCTGGAATTTTAGACCATTCTTCTTTGGCAAACTGCTCCAGGTCCCTGATATTTGAAGGGTGCCTTCTCCAAACTGCCATTTTTTGATCTCTCCACCGGTGTTCTGTGGGATTCAGGTCTGGACTCATTGCTGGCCACCTTAGAAGTCTCCAGTGCTTTCTCTCAAACCATTTTCTAGTGCTTTTTGAAGTGTGTTTTGGGTCATTGTCCTGCTGGAAGACCCATGACCTCTGAGGGAGACCCAGCTTTCTCACACTGGGCCCTACATTATGCTGCAAAATTTGTTGGTAGTCTTCAGACTTCATAATGTTATGCACACGGTCAAACAGTCCAGTGCCAGAGGCAGCAAAACAACCCCAAAACATCAGGGAACCTCCGCCATGTTTGGCTGTAGGGACCGTGTTCTTTTCTTTGAATGTCTCTTTTTTTCTCCTGTAAACTCCATGTTGATGCCTTTGCCCAAAAAGCTCTACTTTTGTCTCATCTGACCAGAGAACACTCTTCCAAACGTTTTGGGCTTTTTCAGGTAAGTTTTGGCAAACTCCAGCCTGGCTTTTTTATGTCTCGGGGTAAGAAGTGGGGTCTTCCTAGGTCTCCTATTATACAGTCCCTTTTCATTCAGACGCCGACGGATAGTACGGGTTGTCACTGTTGTACCCTCAGACTGCAGGGCAGCTTGAACTTGTTTGGATGTTAGTCGAGGTTCTTTATCCAAAATCCACACAATCTTGTGTTGAAATCTCTTGTCAATTTTTCTTTTCCGTCCACATCTAGGGAGGTTAGCCACAGTGCCATGGGCTTTAAACTTCTTGATGACACTGCGCACGGTAGACACAAGAAAATTCAGGTCTTTGGAGATGGACTTGTAGCCTTGAGATTGCTCATGCTTCATCACAATTTGGTTACTCAAGTTCTCAGACAGTTCTTTGGTCTTCTTTCTTTTCTCCATGCTCAATGTGGTACACACAAGGACACAGGACAGAGGTTGAGTCAACTTTAATCCATGTCAACTGGCTGCAAGTGTGATTTAGTTATTGCCAACACCTGTTAGGTGCCACAGGTAAGTTACAGGTGCTGTTAATTACACTAATTAGAGACGCATCACATGATTTTTCGAACAGTGCCAATACTTTTGTCCAGCCCCTTTTGTATGTTTGGTGTGGAATTATATCCAATTTGGCTTTAGGACAATTCTTTTTGTGTTGTTTTTTCATTTAAGACAAATTAAATGAAGATAATAATACCAAAGAATTTGTGTTTGCAATCATTTTCAGGAAGAAACTGAATATTATCTGGCAGAATTGTAGGGGTGTCAATACTTTTGGCCACAACTGTGTATATATATGTGTATGTATAATATATATATATATATATATATATATATATATATATATATATATATATATATATATATATATATATATATATATATATATATTTTTTATAGAAAATTTAGCAATTTTCAAAAGTTTAATGCCCTTAACTATTTTGTGTGATATAATTATAGTTTAATAAACAACATTTACTATGTCTACCTTACATCTGCATAATTTCTTAAAAATATTTTTGTTAGAGGAGTTAAAAGTTGGACCAGCAATTTCTAATTTTTCCAACAAAATTTACAAAACCATTTTTTAGGGACCCAATCATATTTGAGGCGACTTTGGGGGGTATCCTATATGACAGAAAATACCCAAAAGGTAATATACCATTCTAAAAAATGCACCCCTCAAAAGTACATTTGAGGTTTTTTAACCCTTCAGGTGCTTAATAGGAACTAAAGCAATGTGAAAGGGGAAAAAAAAATGAAAAAATTTTACTTTTTTTTCACCAAAATTTACCTCCAATTTTTATTTTCATAAGGGTAACAGGATAAAATGGACCATACAATTGGTTGTGCATTTTCTCCTGAGTACGCAGATACCCCCATATGTGGTACTGACTGGAATCAAGAGCGGACACCATGTCGCGTTTGGAGAGCCCCTGTTGTGCCTAAACAGTGGAAATTGACCCCATTTTGAAAACTATATCTATTGATGCCTGGTGAGCACCCTGAACCACAAAGTGCTTCACAGAAGTTTATAACTTAGAGCTGTGAAAATTAAAAAACAAACAAAAAAAACCCAACAAAACAAAAAAAAAAACCAGAACATTTTCCCCTCAAAATCTTACATTTAGCCCCCAAATTTTTTATTCTCACAAAGGTAACAGGAGAAAATGGACCCCAAAATTTGTTGTGCGATTTCTCCTGAATACTAGACCCCTCAAGGAATTCATCTAAGGGTGTAGTGAGCATTTTAACCTTCAGGTAATTCACGAAACTTTAACATTTAGATGCGAGAACAAAAACTTTTTTTTTCCACTAAAAATGTTTTATCATCAAATTTATAATTTACACTTGGAGTAATGGGAGAAATTGGACCCCACAATTTGTTATGCAGTTTCTCCCGAATGTGACAATACCCCATATGTGGTTGAACACTGCTGTTGGAGCACACGGCAGCGATTGGATGGGAAGGAGACCTACTTAGCTTTTAGAACACAGATTTGATTTAATAGATTGTGGGCTCCATTAGCCAAGCCCCTGAGGTGTCAGAACAGCAGTAACCCCCACAAGTGACCCCATATTGGAACCTTCACTGCTTAAGGAATTCATCTAGGGGTCCAGTGAGTATTTTGAACCCATAGGTGCTTCACAGAATTTTATAACATCGAGACATGGAAACATGACATTTTAGTTGTTAAAATGTAATTTTTATATTTGCTGCAATTTTGTCAGGTACACAAGGGTTAACAGGTGAACCTGGACCCCATAATTTATTGCACAATTTCTCCCGAACGCGGGATGTCCCACGTCAGAAATTGCTGTTTGGCCACATGTCAGTGCTGAGAAGGAATGAGCACTATTTGGCTTTTGGAGCACAGATTTTGCTAAAACAGTTTACGCGCAACATTTGCGGAGCCCCTAAGGTGCCAGAACAGCAGAAATAAAAAAAACAAAAAAAGTGATCCTATTGTAGTAATTGCACCCCTCAATGAATTAATCTATGGCTGCAGTGACTATTTTAGAACATCCACGCTATGCTTTATTCTGGAGAATTGAAAATGTCAGTTTAGTGGCCATACATTGTGCAACCATACAGTGTAGTGCCCCCATATATTGTAGCGCCTCCATAAATTGTGCCCAGCTTGTGTTTCTGGAGACGCGCACCCCATAAATTGTTAAGTGCTCTTTCCCCGCTACAATAATGCCAAACATGTGGCTGTTTACAGTGGTTGGGTACAGTGGGGCTCAGAAGGAGCTGGGGGCATTTGGGAGTGCAGAATTCTCTGAATTTTGAGGGGGGCAGGAGCCATGTTACTTCTCCAGAATCTTTGTTCTACCAGTAACGTGGGAACCCCCTATACTTCCAGTGACAGATGACGGACCTGAGTGGGAGCTGGTTTTATGCAGGATAAGTTAGGGATTTAATTGGTAACATTTTGGGGAACATATATGTTTTTGATCGCTTCCAGAATAAGGCTGGGATCACATTCTTGTTTTCTACGCTGATCACTTACGTTGTGGGTTTTGCATAGATCCCACAAAAATGCGATTCAGACAAAACCCCCAGCAGAACCACCAATCGTTAAAAAGCGGCGCTGAGGAATAAGGCCCCTTAACCACCGCCGTTAAAAGGCGTATCGGCGGTCGTTAAGGGGTTAAAGTCTAAGGCCGATTTCACATTTTCAAGATTTAGGGCTAGAGTTGTGACCTGCCTCGGGTGTCTCGATAAGCCTCTTCTGTTCGAGTCAGGAGACCGGCAGCCGGTTTGGACATAACGATCGGTACTTTGTGAATGTCAGACAAGGTCTTAACTAAATAACCTTACTCAGGGAGTGGGTAACATAATTGCAAACCTATTTCAAGGACCATCCATACAAATAAAAGGACTTTTTTTCCAATATAACAAAAAAAAAAAAAAAAAAAAAACCACCTTGTGAGTATAATTTTTTTCTTTAAGCTTTCCAATATCTTTGTATCAGACTGTAGATGTGCCACTTGTGGACATTTGGTTATGATTTACTGACATACCATTGAATAATGTTGCTTTAGATTTTTTAATGGGGAAGAGTGGGGAGAGGAGGAGGGACAAAAAAAAAAACAAAAACAAAAAAAAAAAACACACCACCGAATTATGAGATCTTAGAACTTTATTTACCTAAGTTCTGAAGGCTCCACAACACTTACAATACTATCAAGCACATCTTTTACTTTGCAACTTTTTCTAAAATAACCAAAAGCAAGAAAATGCACTTGACGCAGGTTTCTTCTGTGCCAAACCGAGCATTTTTTTTTTTTAACCCCCCCCCCCCAAAAAAAAAAACCAAAAAAAAAAACAAAAACAACAACAACAAAAAAAGTTAATGAACAAAAAGCCATTTCCAGAAAACAAGGTGGATTTTCTCATTGCATGCCGGAAAAGTGAAAAGAAGTATAATGTGCTCCCTCTGATGGCGCTCCATTTTCTCAGTGCTTTATATAGTCCTTTCTATTGAGAAGCTCAATATGAAGTTCACAATTCCACAGGAATTTGGTTGTTTTTTTCCTCCAGGTTAACAAGGCATAATTTAATCTAGTCCTCTGCAGTATAATTTATAGTGAGAAAACAAATTCATAATAAGAAAAAAAATAACGCATTCTAAAAAGTCAACATTTTAATAAATAACCCCTTAGACAGTGTTTGGTCACATAGTACAGAAATAATGTAAAAAACAAAAATTGAGATTAAACATGTAACACAAAAAAATAAAAATAAAAGCGAGGAACCAGGAACAGATTGCAGCGAGTCCCTGTTACAGGAGAGTTGGGAACAGAGCACTTTTAATTCAAGTCCATGTCAATGGTCTCCTTCTCAGTTGGATGGCAGTCTCCATTCTGCGGAGGTGGTACGGTTTTATTTTTCTCCTCTTTGAGATCTTCATTGTGGTTCATACCATTTACTGGTGTATCAGATTTGGGCAATTCAGGCTTCGGCTTCGGCTGGGTGACAATACGGTGGCAGCTGCTGCCCAACGCCTACAGAAATTTTAAGAAAACAACATTAAGGCCCCTTTCACACATCAGTTTTTTGCCATTAGTCACAATCCGTCGAATTTAAATAAAAAAAACCAAACAAACAAAAAAACGGATCCAGCGACTGATGCCACCGGATCCGTTTTTTTTTTTCTCAGACTTGTATTAGCGACGGTTGGCCTCACGTTTCATCAGTCGTTTGCCGGATCCGTCGAAAATTGTTTGTCTGGTGGCCGGAGGCAACGGACAAAGTAACTTTTTTTGTCTCCGTTGAAAAAAACGGACAGCGACGGATCCGTCGTTTGCTAGAATGGAAGCCTATGGCGCCGGATCCATCAGATGACGGAATCGGGCAACAGATTCAGTTTCTTTTAATTGAGCATGCTCCACTTTTTTCGGATCCAATTAGCGAGCCCCCTAGTCGGATCTGTCAAAAAAACGGAACAGTCACATCAGTTTTTCACAATCTGCGACGGATCCGTCGAGCCAATGGATTGTGACTGACGGCAAAAAACTGATGTGTGAAAGGAGCCTAATGGTCATTGTCCTCACGAGACACTGATCGTTTAACGAGACACGCAAGGGTCCATTGGCCTCTTGTAGTATTGCTTACAGATGCTTTTAAGCCAGGGGTCTCAAACTCGGCTAGGTAAGAGGGCAGCAGATACATTTTTTTTTCTATTTGACAGGCTGCAAACTTTGCCAATCGAGATGACAATTTCAGGGATACCATTTTTTTTTTTCTGTACAACTTTTTGATCATTTGCTTGAATATTTTTAGCATGTTTATTTTTTCTAAAGACATTCATCATATGGGTAAGGTACATATGGGTAAGGTCATAACAGATGCAGCAATAACAAATGTGTACTTTTTTTGCCTATCTTAGTTTGTACATAAAACAGCATTTTTTTAGTGGCAAATATTTTCCATTATTTTTTCTTACTTCATTTGATTTCCCCCCCCCCATTAATTTTGTCACCATATAGTAATATTGTCTTACAATTAGACCTACATAGTACTTCTGGCCTCCATCCATCCGGTCTGGATACCCATCTTGTGGATATGACTGTCTCAGGAGCCCCAGTGCTCGTGAGCTCAGGGCCAGCGTGTTTGAGACCCCTGTTTAAAGCCATTACGGTTTGATACCATCTCACTCGAAAAGGAAATTCAATACTTACAGAAAGCTGTGCTTTAATGTCACGACCATATACCACTGGGTTCTGATCTAATTGTTGCTTAGCTTGAAGATTCATTGCATTATTCATCCATTCCATGGTTTCCCGGACACATTTCTCCACCTTCTCCATGTCGGTGGCACTGATGTGCTGATATGCCTCGCCCTGTCATTGCAAGACAGAAAGAACAAGTAAGAACAGAAGAGTTGTCTTACACGAATCCCTTGCTTACAGCAAGATCATATAAAGATGTTTAGACATGTACCTGGTTCTTAAAATCCTCTACAATCTTTGTGTAGTGCTGCAACTTTTGGCCAAGGCCTTCAAACAATCTTGGCCGCTCCTCCGCTTCTCGATACCGCTCATTGACCGGATCACCATGTTTCTAAGAAATAATATATAAGGTATATAAATAAAAAAATATATAAAATAAAACTGTGAGAGAAAAAGTCAAACTCAGCTACAATGATGTGGAAAGTTTCATGTCACCGGTCGTGCATCATGGCGAGCCTGAGCACAACAACAAGACATAAGGTAGTTATACTGCATCAGCAAGGTCTCTCCCAAGAAAAAAAAAATTCAAAACAGACTAGTTTCAAGATACGCTGCTCAAGGTGTTTTGAAAAAGCACCTAACTGTGGACCACAGATGGAGTGGCCAGTTCAAAAAATGGCTCCTATTCATCAAGACCAGTTATTTTTCTCTCCTGATTCGTGAAGAGGCGTGCGCCACACCAGAAATCTTACTCCAGTCAGTGAGATTTCTGGCATATGAAACGACACAGCTTGTCAAGAAGTAGATATGGCGTCACATCCCTGCAGCAAGTGAAACACATCATGCTGCATTTCAGCAAGTGGAATAGGGGATTTGATCAAGATTAATGGTATAGTTAATGCTAAAAAAAATAACCAAATAAAACACAGACAGATTTGCAATGCCATCAGGGAGGCGTCTTATTGGCTCCAAATTTATTCTCCTGCAAGTCAACTACCACAAACAGCATTTTTTTTTTCAGACCCGTAGGATGCTAATTTCCACTGACAATCTGCTGCTGTTTGCCATACCCCAGTCACAACGCTGCCATCTTCTACAACTTACTAGTGAGTGCAAGGTATACAACTACATGGCATGTGTCACCTATACACTTTTTTTTTTCCATGTACATGATTATGTGGATGACCTCCTTGTCTAAGGCTGGGGGTCACACGAGCGTATATTCTCTTGTTCAAGAGAACTGGTTTTAACCCCTTCACAAGAAAGTGGTTTCTTTTTTTGTTTGTTTTTTTTGAGGGGAGGTTGGGCTTCCAATTTTGTCTTTATTTAACTGAATGTTATTTTGTCATCGATATAGCCATATGACGGCTGGATTTTTTGCAGGATGAGATCTAGTTTTGAATGACACCATTCCTTTTACCATAATGGAACTTGATTGACATCCTGCTCCGCAGCGTGTGCGCATAGCAAGCTGTCAAGAGTCGTGGAGCAATTACAGCTGCGCTATTACAGCCGCCGCTCACAGTATGGCGAGTAGTGACTCTTCACAGGCCACTGCCCTGATGACAAAGCAAGTTGGTAGTCCGTTCATTTTCTCCTTGTTGCGGTGCTTCCAGGAAGACATGCAGGCATGATTTTAATGCTAGTTGCTTGCAGATTAACCCTAAATTGAACCATTTGAATGCTGCCATCAGTCATAGACCGCTGCAGTCAAATGGTTAAACAGCAGCGATCAGAGTGCGCTGTTTAACCATACCGGCTGTGATACACCAAGATGTCTGCTGTGTATCACAGCCGCCATTTGCCGTCCATGATGTGGGCTCAACACCTGAGCCTGCTCTGAAGGACCCGATATGCTGGGAAGATGATAATATGGTGACAAGAAAGAAAATAAATACAAATTCTTGAATTTTTTTTATAAGATAAAAATGCGATCACAAACCCACTATGAAGATCTTTATAATTATGGCTTAGGTTGCTCTAGTGGCAGGGATCCTGACAGACTGATTCACTATTAACCCACTCTGCTGTGTGCTATGTACTACGATACATAGAGGCTGCAGAAGCCAAATGACCCAGCATTCTTACTGAATCCCGATTACAGGTATTCAGGTATTTTTGACCAACAAATATTTGTCTTTAGGTAAAATAATAACCTCAAAAGGTTTCCATATCATTGAGGAACAGAGGAGTGCAAACTTAAAGGGGTTGTCCATATTAAAATGACAAGTCTGCGGTTAATCTATGTGAATCCTTCCGGTGCACTTATATTGTGGGAGGCCGGAAACAGTCTAGTCTGGTTCTGGCTGGGAGAATGCATATCGCATACTTGCGGTCACTTTTCCGCTGTTCCTGGCGAATCCTCACAGCGTGCAGCGCAGACAACCTATTTAATTACACGGGCTGCATGGAGATATTGCGCATTTACCTTCAGCTCGTCGAGCTTCTCGGCATACACCTGTCTGGACTGATCCTCCCCGTCTTCATACAACCAGTTCTCAGTTTCTGTTAAAAGCTCGGAAAAACACCCCAGGTCCTAGAGAAAAAAGGGAAATGAGACATTTACATGGCATTAGCTTTTGATGACCATTTTCCAGTTTTATTCTGCAGTAGCTTTTGATGCCAATTCAGTCACCTCTTCACTGATGAATCTGCTGTATGGCCCAGAGAGCTTATCCCTGTATTCATAGACGTATTCCTCCACAGCGTTCTTTGCATCATTTCGCTCTTTCTCTAACTTGTCTTGAAGAATCATCTTCCCCTATAATTTAGAAAATAAGGTTTCTAAGTGTTTGTTCGATAACAGCGCAGAGAAACAGATGCAGGCGCCAAGATACACTGTATATACCAAGCCGGTAATTACTCCTGCCATAGGAGGATGAGACCTATAATTATACAGCTCGTCTGTCATGACAGGCTGAAGTCTCATTGCAATCAGAAAGGAGTCAAAATTCTATATTTTAACGGCGGAAACAAATAGAGGAGTCTCCCTTTGTTATATGGGATTGGACATGGCTGGTGAGATGCCGTCCTGCCCCGCAGGTATTGGATAGAACAAGCTGAGCAGGTACTACATCTGCTAGTGGGAGACACAGATATAGCAAGCGCCGAGCAAACTACCATATCGCGCTGACTGTATCTCGTCACTTCATATAGTAAATACGGTATTGTACCATCACATACAACAATCATCGCCTCATCTGTAATTCACTGAAGTCCCAAGCTGCTTTAACCCCTTAATGACCGCCAATATGTCTTTTTACTGACCTGAGATATAAGGGAATAGCCTCCCCAAACAGGTGACAATCCGGCAGCTGTCGGCTCTACACTATAGCTGACACCATTAGCATTGGCACCGTCCATATCTGTTTAACCTCTTAGATGCTGCTGTCAATACTGACTACATCATATAAAATGGTTAACAGTGCAGGCTTCCTCTTTACCCCTATCGGCGCCCTGAGGTTATGATCGTGTGGTCCTGATGTTTGCCATGGCAATTCACAACCAGATAATGGCCTTAGAGTCTGCCGGCTATAACCTCTTCAGATGTTACCATCACTTAGATGGTAAAAACGCTGTATTTTTCGGACTATAAGACGCACTTTACCCCAAAACATTTGGGAGGAAAATGGGGGGCTTGGGTCGTGTCGAACCTCATACCCAGAAGCACCAGGTGCTGAGCTTGGGTCAGGGAGGACTTCTCTCTGTTGATAATCCAGCAGAGATGGACCAGAGGGATCTGAACACTCTGGTCGCAGTCTCGGCAGGACGGCCCCTTGACCAGAAGATCGGAATTATGAGAATCCCCTTGGAGCGAAGGATGGCCATGACCTTCGTGAATACTCTGGGGGCAGAGGCCAGGCCGAAAGGAAGGGCCGTGAACGGATGATCCTCCTGGATCGCAAACCGTAGGAATCTCTGATGCTGAACACAAACAGGAATGTGAAGATAAGCATCCTGAATGTCTACAGAGCAAAGAAATTCTCCCGATTCCATGGAGGCAATTACCAAACGTAGGGACTCCATCCTGAAATGGTGGATCCGAACGTGACGGTTCAATCGCTTGAGGTCCAAAATCGGACGGAGCGATGAATCTTTCTTCGGGACTACGAAAAGATTGGAGCAGAACCCTGAAAACTGTTCGTTCCAGGGGACGGGTACGATTACTCCTGTGCGTAGTAGGGAAAAGATGGCCTGAGGCACCACTGGGGCCTGAGACGATGGAGATTCCCAGGTGGGGGAGACCCATCACGCCGTGGGGAACCTGTTGGCGCGAGACCCTGAAGGCTTGGAAGAGCGACCCTTTGGTCGCCAGTGAGAAGCTGGTGTAAGAGCGGTCCTGTGGTGAGGAAGTCCCTGAAAAAGAGAAGGATAGAAAGGAACGAAATTGAAGTGACCTTTTCCTATTTAAAAGGGCACTTAGGACTGGGGAAGCGAGGTGCTTTTACCGCTGGTAGCATCCAAAATTATTTGATCCAGCTTGGACCCAAAAAGTCTAGAGCATTGGAAAGCAAGACCAGTGAGGGACTTTGACGGTAAATCTACATTCTACGCCTTCAACCAGAGAATGCGGCATATAGCAAAGATGTTGCTGGTAGCCCTGGCAGAGCAACCAGCCGCATCTAAGGAAGCGATCAAAAGATATTTGCCGGCATAGGCAATCTGATCTGCCATCTCGTCCGGACGAGCTGCAGCTAGAATACCCCAATGAAGCATTCTTGCCCCAGCAGACATGGACTTTGCCACCCAGGTAGAGGCAAAAATGGGACAGAGGGAGGCGCCAGCTGCTTCAAAGGCTGACTTAGCCAAGGATTCAGTCTGTCTATCCGTAAACTCCTTAAAGAGATGCACTGTCCGATAGAGACAAGACGGTCTTGGAAGACAGGCGAGAAACCGGTAGATCCACATTAGGGGATTCTGCCTATTTACCAACGAGGACTGGCCTAAAGGGGTAGAGAATATCTAGCTGCCTTCTTGGGAACTGCTTTTCAGGGTGTTCCCAGTGTTTAGATATAATCGCCTCAAATTCCATGTGATTGGGGAAATTCCGGGAAGGACGTTTTACCCGTTAGAAGGAAACAGTGCTCCTGAGCAGGTGGCCTCATCCTCCTTTAGGTTCAAAGCGTGGATAATTGCCAAGATAAGGCTATTTACCATGTCCTGCATCTTTGAGGTCTGGTCTGTATCAGACAGACTGGGAATCCACATTCGTCCCAAAAGCCACCTCCGAGGAGGGGGCATGGGGTGAGGAATGCATCCATGAGGATGCAGAGGGACCCGGACAACTACAGGAAAAACTGGAAAGAGTCCACTTCCTTTGTAGCCGATTTATCCCTGTGAAGGTCGCAGTCGGGTGGATGCGAATCACCGTGAGAGGCGTTTGGAGCACTGGTGGCAGTAGACAAATGTGAAAGTCGCTTCAAGACCTGGATCAGGGACTGTGAAACTTTTGTCAGTTAAGAGACCGATTGAGACATGGCAACAGCCCACTTCGGAGGGAGGGGAGTGCTCTCATCCTGGCATTAGAAGGTTCCTGTAGGGCAGACATGGTGGAGGGGCTTCAGGACAGGCAGAAAGGGGAGGGCTGGCCTAAAGACCACTTCCTTTTGCAGAGGTCACAGGCGTAATGAATTACAGTGGGCTTAGAGGGGCAAGAAGAAGCCTCTCTAGGGTTGGGCATAAGTTGAGCCTTGTGATACTGCTGAGGAGGAGTCAAGACAAAAAGAAACAGAGCCTACCCGATGCCAGGGACGACCAGCAGAAAGAACTGTGGAAGCTGTGTCCCACTGTGAGCAGAGCGTCCGCAGATCTGCAAAGAGTGCAGAATATAGCTGTGTCCCGTGTGCAAAGCATCCGCAGGTCCGCAGAGCGCAGGATATGGCAGCGTAAGAAGCTGATGCAGTCTTGGCTGTTTCACTGCTCCCTGAAGTCTGCCGGCGAAAGAGAAAGCGATCATCCTAATGACTGACACGCCAGGAGTGGGAACAGCCAGGAAGATCTGCCGCCCAGCAAAAACGAAAGTTCCCCTCCGAATGGCTGACACGCCGGTTGCCTAACCAGCCTGGAAGGAGAAGCTCCATGATAGGAAGAAAATACGTGCCGAAAAAGCACACGCTGCGGGGGAGCATGGCCAGACAGAGAGGAGGAGGAAGAAGAAGCCTCCTATTGGACAAAAAGAGAGTGTGATTTAAACGCATGGCAGTGTCTGCTAAAGTAAAGCCGGGAAGGGGTACGGCAAGGGTAGAGGGAGGTCTGCAAGTACAGAGTCCGGCCATGGGAAAAATGGCCACGGCTGTGCCCCACCACTAACGCCGCCCTGTCCCTCTGTAATGAAGGGGACAGTGCTCCTAGGGAGGACGCCTGCCGCTGCAGAGGGAAACATACCTATGCGGTAAGTCCTGGTCCCTCTGCAGCGATGAGGATAACATTAGGAGCCCTCAAGGTGGGTGAGTGTCACTGGAATAGAGGACCCTCCTTCCCGCACAGTCTCCAGACGGTGCAGAACACGGCGTCAACCCCTTACAAGAAGGGGGAGGCCACTGCTGGTGACCACTCTTCCTCCCAGCCCTCTCCGAGGAGAGGGGTGGGGAAAAGGCAAAGGACCAGCCACCTGGAATTACACTGAAGCACCAGTAAAGGTGACAGGGGATTAGGTCCTGCCTTGCGGGCCTGAGAGTGGGCGATGTGGGTGACACCACACTGCTCTCTTGGTCGCACAAGTACGGGAAAACAGGGTGAGAAATTACACCCTGTTACCCTAAGAAAAAAGATCATGAAAGACAAAGGGGAAAAAGATTAATAAAAACAAACAGTGAACCTGCAAAGGAAAACGCGGATCTGGGAGCAGATTCAAGCCGCCTCCTACAGACACTAAGTTTAAACTGAGGTGCTTTGTGCCGGTCAGTGGGTGTATACTGCGGAGAAGCGATTTTCCTTTTTTGCCTAGTGTCAGCCTCCTAGCGACAGCAGCATACACCCATGGTTACCTTTGTCCCCCAATGAAGTGAAAAGGAAAAAGCAAAGTTTGTGGTTTTTAATGAAAAGCCGTTCTGTCCAGTAATGCTATTATCTGCATATATGGGGCTAATCTGCAGCTGAATAGCATTATGGCCGCTGTACTGAAAGTGCGGCACCCGAGAGAAAATGAATCGTATTTCTCCCAGGAGCTTCCGGCTTTCAGTCAGTCATGCCAGGAGAAGTTACAGTCACCGCTCACAGCGGTCAGAGCAGCGGCTTCAAGCACACTGACCGGTTACACTGCAGTGCACAGCCGGCTGTCAGTCAGTGTTGGGCTGTGCGCGAAGCCGCCGCTCTCAGTGCTGTGAGTGGTGACTGATTGCTCCGGGTACGACCACATTACTGAAAGCAGGTGCGTCCCTGGAGAAATAAAGTTCATTTTCTCCCGGTAGCCGCTTACCTTCATAACACTATATAGCTGCAGGATAACGCAATATCTGTAGGTTAATACCGTTATAGGACCTGAGAGATTGCCTTTAACAATAAACAGTAGTCTGGAGAACAGTTTTTTTCCCCCCAAAACTGGTAAATCCCTTTAAAAATAAAAGCCATGCACTAACCTCACTCTCAATGTACATATTGAGCAGGTCTTTTCCTAGCTGCCATACAAAGTTTGCTTCAATGGGCACTTCGATGTTCTTTACTTTGATCTTCGGCTTCTTGGGCTCGGGAGGATTATCACTCTTCTTTTCCACCTACACAAAAAGGACATAATTATTGCAAGTGAGAAAATACACATCTCAAATAAATGCAATGTTTAGTTGTGACATCTAGGAATGTGACCAAGGAGGTCTTCAGCTCGTTTTCAGGGTGGTCCGCTTATTCTATATATGACTGTTAGGGGATATGATCTCTCCTCAGCTTTAGGCTATGGAGAAGACTTTATTTTTATTTTTTTAAGAGATTAATATGCTCACATTGCTGCCATCTGGGGCTGGTTGTACAACGGAAATCAACATAATTGATTATGCAATGGGATGCATATTTGTATGACATTAGTCCATCTTTCTACCAAAGTATTACAAGCTATCAGACCTGTTCAGCTCACACAGGGGGTGTCACATTTTTTACATACTTCTAAATTGGGCAGGAGTCTTAATACTGAGCAACAATACTCCATTACTGCTGAATATGCAGGCGATATATTTTGGAGAATAATGTAGAACCTTGATGACTCAGGAACCAGTGGCACAAAAAGTAGTGATCTCCGAATCCTCCCCCGAGGCGCACACAGACACTTGTGAAAGTACAATATAATTCACTTTTTGCTATTTTTAAATGCACAAATATGTCCAAAAGAAAACAAAACCGGCATCGTGAATTAGTACAGCCGAGCCTGACTTTTTTTGGACAATGCCATATTAACAGTTACATGTTCATGAAAAGATTAAAATATGTTAAAAAAACAGTATAAGTATAAAGTGGAAACTCACTTTTTCAGTATCAGCCATTTTGTTTTCCTCACTGGTGGACTCGGGTGGAGGAGGAGAAGGCTGCTCATCGGTTTGTACCTGGGGTGGTGTTCCAGCATCTAGATGATCTTGCTGGACAAACTTCTGAAAGAAAAGCCCAGGCACAAAGAGATGAACGGAGGAGGAATGCTCAGGTCTAGTGGATACAGTGAAAGGAAGGCAATATTAAGACATTTCTTCCTACATATGGGAACATTAATAAAGGAACCAGGAGAGAAATCCTTTATACGATGATGGCCTATCTTTGTATGCATGATGGAAGCATATTCCCGAGAATTACATGATAAGGAGATCTCTGACTTCGTAGAAACACAAGCTCTGATTGGTAGAGAGCTCATTGACAAGTTTTCTACCAAGCAGCGTTGATCAAAATGTTATCGGAGCATCTGGGTGGAAAAGTCTGGTGCAAAATGTCACTAGGTTTGGTTTTTGTCACCCTTTGTATCACATAGTTTTATAGGACCCAAATCTGACCCACATGACCGATTTCTGTTTTTTGAGTGCAGATACATTTAACGCAGTGACTTCTCTCGATATAAACTGTCCTCCCATTACCCATCCAAGTGGGGCCTGACTCCTGTCCTCTTAGACCCATCTGTTCCCAGGAACTCTACTACTTACATCCTCTTCCATAGCGTCCACGGAGCCTTGGTGCTTTGCCTTCACACCACTTTCTGTAGATTTTTCATCACTTTCATCCACCTCCATTTTCTCTACCACAGAAGCAGTAGAAACGCTAAAAATGCCGTGAGTGTTCACACGAACCTTCACCTTCACTTTAGCTTTTTCTCCATCTTTGGATGAAGAAATATTCTGAATAAAAAATTGACCTGTGGATGGAGAGGTTTTGGAATTAGATTTTCTTTAGAAAAGCATTACATACAACATACAGTGTTGTCTCACATATTTGGCCCAAATATTGATAACCAAATATCAGTCCTTGCATAGGTCATAAATGTGTGAACAGAAAGCATACACTGAAGTCAGATTTTTAGCCACTAGCGTTCCTTTATACAGCCAAGCAACCAACATACTCGACATATGCCGAGGCACCCAATTTTACCACAAAAAAATAAATTAAAAAAAATAAATAAATAAATAAATGGGAAAAACGTATTGACTCGAATATAAGCCTGGCATGCATGGCCCCTCTCATCTCCATCCTGGTGTGCATGGCCCCTCATCTCCATCCTAGTGTGCACGGCCCCCCTCATCCCCATCCTGGTGTACATGGCCCCTCATCCCCATCCTGGTGTGCATGAACCCCCCCCCCCCCCCCCCCCTCATCCCCATCCTGGTGTGCATGGCCCCCTCATCCCCATCCTGGTGTACATGGCCCCTCATCCCCATCCTGGTGTGCATGAACCCCCCCCCCCCCCCCCCTCATCCCCATCCTGGTGTGCATGGCCCCCTCATCCCCATCCTGGTGTGCATGGCCCCCTCATCCCCATCCTGGTGTGCATGGCCCCCCTCATCCCCATCCTGGTGTGCACGGCCCCCCCTCATCCACATCCTGGTGTGCACGGCCCCCCCTCATCCACATCCTGGTGTGCACGGCCCCCCCTCATCCACATCCTGGTATGCACGGCCCCTCATCCCCATCCTGGTGTGCATGGCCCCTCTCATCCCCATCCTGGTGTGCATGGCCCCTCTCATCCCCATCCTGGTGTGCATGGCCCCTCTCATCCCCATCCTGGTGTGCATGGCCCCTCTCATCCCCATCCTGGTATCCATGGCCCCCTCTCAAGTAGCGAGCACACGTGACCGCCAAGCTGCTGCAGGAAGCCGGCTTCTGTGGGTAACATTGTGCGTGCCATTATGCTAGCACAATGAATATTCATTTCTCTTAAGCAGCGGGCACAGGAGTTAGCCGCAGCAGTCGGCCCCTGCCTCCTGTAACCTGCGGCTCCGCCACTGCCCCTCCATCTTCTGGACCCTCACTCAAGTATAAGCCGAGGGATGGATTGCAGCACAAAAAAAAAAGTGCTGAAGAACTCGGCTTACACTAGAGAACACACAGGAATTGTAATCGCAAGCTAAACCAGAGAATTCCCAGTTTCTGCAGTGCACCAATCCTAAATATACCGTACCTATTTTAGCTTCAGGATAAGGAATGCCGGCAGGGTCAGAATAATAGGCCTCCAGCTGGAAAGGATTCTTTCTGTGGAAAGTGAGGACTTTTGAGAAGGGAGCTGTGTGGTTCTTGTCAAAGACTTCATGGAATCTGGAAGATGATTAAAAGGTAAGATCATTATTAATGTGCAGCTTTGTAATAACTAATGTAATCAATTATATACTTCAGCCTGCATTTACATTGTCACCTGACTACTCCTCCCCCCTCTATGGCATAAGCCCCCATATGCAGCATATGCTGTACCTAAGCCCCCAATCCGTACTTCTATGCTCAACAGGGCAGAGAAATACGCCTGCGCAGGAGCACGATGCAACACTGTGGGTGACATAGGATGTGTCATCCACATGAAGTACAGAAGGTAAGATGGCATCACAAGAAGAAGGGAGGCACTGGACCAAGACGGCGACGCATATTGGATGCCACCGCCCCTTAGGGGAGTATAATGAAAGGTCTTTATGTTGTTTTGCAGGCTGGATTGGGGGCATATATACAGCATTAGAGAATGCTGCATACGGGGGCTTACAGGGGGATCTTACCTCATAAGGGACAAACTGGTGACCGCTTCCAACAGATATGAGCTACACCAATGTGCAGTGGAATATGGCGATGAGCTGCTCACATAAGAACACGTGTTCCATACTATAGTATTAAATAAAATATATATATATTTTTAAATATTATGCCATCACTCTTGTCTCATGATCATTCTTCAAGAGCACAGCGCTCCCTTGCCTCTCAAATTCCTGATGGCTGGGGGAGGGGCAGTGCAGTCCTGATTGGCGGTATGATTGTACTTCTCGTCTGAAATGAGAACTTGCCCGGCTTTGCCTCTGCAAATAAGTGCAGGGGGATTGTAGCTGGCAAATACAGAAGTCTGCCCACCTTTAGAGAAAAGCTTACACCCTCTAAGGGCTCGTGCACACGACTATTTTCAAGTCAGTACGATCTGACAAAACATTGGATCGCACCCGGACTATGGAGCAGCGCACAAGTCCGATATTTTCCTCAGACAAAGCCAGGAAGGAGAAAAACAAACATGCAGCATTACCTGCCTTTGACACTAAACATCACTCATTGATTGCAAAGGTGGTCGGTAACCTAGACAACAAGAAATGAACTATAGAACTAAAAGTTTTTCTCTTTGGAGAGAATTTAATAAAAAGCAAATTGGTATGCTTTTTTATTTTTATTTTTTATTTTTTTTAACAAGCACTTTGCAATCTAATCTATTCAACAAGAGGAGAATAATCCTTCAAGTCAGTAGTCTGGATAGGATTGACAAAGATCCGGAGCAGAATTTGCAGTTTCCTGCACTGCAGGCGAATGTGAGCACAAAGCAAGTGCCAAAAGGGATCTGTGCCCCTCTCTCAGCGTTATACCATAACTATTTAAGATGAAATATCAAAGAAGGCTTTCTAGGGATGTTAGGCAACAAGTTTACATAATTTCTTCTCACCCTTCAACCTCATCTGCTTCCGTGCGCCATTTCAGAGAGATGGGATAGGGTATTACATCTGTGACCGAAAACTCTCGGACTCTGAAGGCCGGAGACAGAATTGCACACTGCAAAAGAAAATGTGAGATGATCACAGGCAAGAAGTTGTGCTAAAGGAAAAACTTCTATAGAAATCCAAGGGCTTTTATCAGCTGCGCGATCCGGTTTTTACACCTATCCTTATGTGAAATGTGCATATTTCAACCTTTTCAATTCATCCTTCACTTTTGGGCTCTGATATCTCAGACATCACTGAAGATTCCTTCAGCCCCAACTTGTATTTCTATAGCAACACTGGGCAGGTTCAACAAGATAAGGAACGTTGTCATTCTTGTACAGTAAATGCTGACTTCTTTTCTAATAAACTTCATTGCCGTAAAGGGGTTTTACCACGAACAAAGTACATGTTAATCAATATATCTTGGAATAATAACAAGTTTCAGAATTTGATGTGATAAAAAAAAAAAAATGTCTGTGCTGAGATAATCTTTTAAATGTGCCCCTGCTGTGTACTGTGTAATGGCTGTGTCTGATCATGCAGAGCTGCTCCAACCTATGGTTGACACTTACCACAGCTCCTGGCAAGGGATGAACAAGTGAATATACTGACCACAAAACCCCGGGCTCACAGCAGCTTCTTTCTGTGAGGATTGAATGTTTCGGCTGCGACCCCAGTCTTGTGAGCTTATTGTTAATAAATAAGTCAGTGACATGAGCTCAACGGCCGGCAGAGATTCCAAGTCACTGACTTGATTTACAATCAGCTCACAGGGCAGGTGACATGGCAGAAAGATTTGCTCCTGTGATAAAACAAACAGACAAAGCAATGTGTTGGGTCACAGACAGAAACAGCGGCAAGGACGAGTATGTGGTCAGCATATTCACTTATACTTCCTCCCTTGGCCAGGACCTGTGGTCTGTGCAGTCTATGAACTGGAGCAGCTCTGTATGGTTGGACAGAGCAAATAAAGACAGTACGGTCTGGCGCATATCTCCTGAAGTTCAGTGTGCACCTTAGGCCATCTCTGAAGGAAATCTGTCACCAGGTTTGTGCCACCTAATTGGAGAACAGTAGGTGACACATCGCTGGAACCAGGATCTCTGTCTCTACATTCTGGTGCTCTCAGATTGTGATACATATATAATATATAACCTAACACACAAGGGAGAAACCGAGATTTTATTAAACCTGCAGTAAATAGCCCAGCACGTGACACTACTGGAGTCAGGGTCTCTGCCTTTACACCATGTTGCTCCTAGCTTAGATGGCAAAACCTGGTAACAGATTTCCTCTAGTTCTGTCCACTGCACTGCATTTGCTCAGCCTCACCGCGGTGTGTGTATTTTGAAGCTCGTTCTCTGTATTTTCCTATGAGGGTGACCTCATGTCTCAGAATCATAAATTGCCAGAGCAGGTCATGAGCAGCAGCCACCTCTCTCCAGCTAAATAGAAGGGAATAAGCATAGTTTCCTAGCATGCCCAGTGGCCGTCTTAGTCTGCTTTTCTCTGAATGCTGCCCCAGCTCGGAGCCCAGCCAAGCCTTTTTCAGGGCCCTCTACATGCAAACCCTAAATAATGGACTTGGGAGCAAGGAAATTCTAATTTTCGGAAGCTATGTCCCATATATCTTAACAAAAACTGAGTAATAATGGAAAGCAGTGGGACCTCATACAAACAAGTATCCAAGGCAGGTATATCATTGCCAGCCTCACATGGACGCAGGCTGTAGTGCACCACAAACCACCGAGCAGCACAATCTGAAAAGACAGCATGTGAGAAAAAAGCAAATATACTTGTTTTGGCCAATAAAAAGGATATTCAGATATTAATGAAAATAAGTGGGCATAGCACACTTTCTTTATTTGGGTCTAGGGGCTAATAAGACTATTGCAAAACTTAACAGAATATTTTATTTTTCCCTTACCCACACACATCATTCTCATCTATTAGATATATTACCTGCAGAGCACAGCCTCTTGCAACAGCTTCATCGGCATTTAAAGTGGTGCTGACATCTTTCCCGAAAAACTTAGCAATGCGCTCCTTCACGGCTGGAATACGAGTCGCACCCCCAATGATTTCTACTGCGGCGATATCCTCTACTCGGAGCTGAATCTGATCCATTAGAGAGCACAAGGGGGCATCAATTCTGTGCAAAAGCTCCGCACATAAGGCTTCAAACTCTGACCTGGAGATCACATAACATTCATCAGGTAGCATCAGGCGCTAACAGATCTAGGCAGGAAAAAGTGAAAAACTGACCAGGGGGTCCTTAATCCAAGAAATAGATCACATGCCATTCCCAACTTTGGCGAACCTCCAAATTCAAAGCTAAAGGATTTGTCCAGCGATGTTCACTTCTACACCAGGTGAGTGGCACCGATGACGACGCACATTTGCAAGGACAAGTGCACAACTGGCAATAAGTGCAGACTTGACGTCATTGGCACCACTCCCTTTCCAATGAAGAAATGAGCGATGAGATAAACCATGTAAAATAAAACGCTCACCTGTTCATCCGTCCGGACACGTCTAGATCATTCATGAAGCACTCAATATTCAGTGGAAGATCGGTGCTGTTGCTGCTCATGAGCTTCTTCAGCTTCTCACACTCCTGATAGAGGCGCAGAACGGCCCGGATTTTAGATTTCACATCCAACTTATATTTAGTTTTGAACTGGACACAGAAATGTTCAACCAGTTTTTCATCAAAGTTTCTTCCTCCCAAATATGGATCAAAGGCTGTGCCCAAAACCTGGGGGAGGGAAGACAAAAAGTAACGTGATCATATATTTCAAAGGAGTTGTCCGACTCTCAAAAGTCTGCAGCCTGATGAAAACGTGAGTGTGCACATCGCAAAATGTCACGATTCCTCCCCTGTATTCCAAGTGTGGGTGTGCTCACACGGCTTCTCGCAAGAATCAGTACCAGAGAGACCCCAAGTATGGAAATCCCCCACCCACAAGGGACTTACTGGGGAAATGTGACAGTGTACACATCGCACTCTATGGCGATTCCGCAGTAACATACAGCGACTGCAAGCTTTTCTTGTGAGACTGGACAATTCTTTTAAATGACATTTCTAGAGAAAAATCGCTTGCACGATAGAAACACAGTAAAGTGAAAGAAAATGCAAAGTAATTCCCACAGCCACTGGGAAATGGCAAATTACATTCCCTTTGTATATACTCGAAAGTCCCTTTAAAGGAGTTGTCTGAGACTAAGGGCTCCTTCTCACTTGCGAGAAATACGTCCGTGTCTCGCATGTTAAAACCAAGCTCTGGCGCCGGCACTCCAGAGCGGAGCGTGCAGCTGCATAGCAACACATGGAGCCGCACGCTCCGCTCCAAAGTGCCGGCGCCAGAGTTTGGTTTTCACATGCGAGACCTAACAATGATGGCTTCTCCTTAGGAGATGTCATCAATGTCTGATCAGTGGGGGTACGACACCCGAATCCCGGGAAGTTGATGGGTGAGGGTCGACCAGAACTGCTCAGTTACAATGGAGCACAGCGCAGCTCTGTCGACTGTATAGTGGTTGCAGCCGTGTCCTACTATCTTTCCCTTATTGATTTGAATAGGGAGCAGATGTGCAGCACCTGGCCGCCGCCACTATACAGACAGAGCTGCACTTTGCTCCTTTGCTACTGAGCTGCTCCATCTGCTGCCGACACCGGGAACAGCTGATGGGTGGGGGTGCATGGTGTCTCACCCCAATGATCAAACATTTATGATCTCTAAGGATAAGCTATCAATGTTAAAGGGAACCTGTCACTACAAAAAAGGCACTTAACTGGCAGATATGAGGTTAATCTGCAGGTTAATAGCGGCGCCGGTTCAATCATCGCTCTAGAGAGCGGCAAAGATACAGCTGCCGCTCTCTATGTTCGAAGCAGTGACTGAAACCGCGCTGCCGCCTCCTCCGTGACTGAAACGGAAACGCAGCTGGGGAGAATAAACTTCTTTTTCTCTCCAAAGCGTTAGTCTGCGTGCGGGCACCGGGCAGCATAATAACGCAATTAACCTGCAGATTAACCTCATATCTGCCGGTTAATAGCATCTTTTTTGGTGACAGGCTCCCTTTAAAGTTGTAGACAACCCCTTTAAGGTGGACAATGCTTACAGCAACAAAACGTACTTAAGTTTCGGAATCTCAATAATAATTGTAAACAGGACAACAATTATTTTCGGAGATCACTGTACCTTTAATTTGCCCTTGTTAAAGGCACAAGCAGAAATCTGGAAAGATGAATGTCCCATATCAGCAAAAACCACAATCTTGGGTTTTTCGTCAGGTTCCGGGAGATCCTGCTTGTAAATGCCATAGTTCAGGGCAACTAAAGAAAGAAACAAAAGGGTTAAAGCTATAGGTGTTAAGGCGATCGATACGATGGTTGTAAAACTAAATAATATAACGAGTCTGTAACCAAGGACGAGTGTTAAAACTAATTGTGCTGCGGTCTCATATATCGTGTATTTGCTATGCGACAAGTTCAGGTAAAACACTTAGTAAGGGTAGACCTTATACTGTCGCCATGGCATTACAAGGCGCTCGCTATCACTTTGCTTTTTAGCCATTATTATAAGCAATAACATCCAGCATTGTAATGACTAATGCAAATACTATATAAAGGTCATTAAAATGTGTTATGAAAAGCTTCCCAGGCCCTGGCAGTCGGCTATTAGCAGATTTGTATTATTACATGGGTGCTGTTTAACCTCCTTCATGACACCCACCGTATATACGGCGCATGTCGGAATAAGATGCACGCAGCGAGTCCGTCACGTACCCAGCAGGTGATGACTATTACAGCCGGGACCTGCCCCTAACAATCGCGGGTAGAACAGCGCTCTGCTTACGATTGTTAACTTGTTAAATGCCAGAATTACTTTTTGGTTTACTGCAATTCCACAAAAAAAAAAAATGCTTTAACAAGCGATCAAAAAGACATCTATCCCAAAATGATACCAATAAAAACGTTGTCTAGCCCCGCAAAATATAAGCCATCAAACAGCTCCATTGGCCAAAAAATTAAAATGTTATGGGTCTCGGAAAATGGTAGGGTTGCAGCTCCCAACTCACAGCACTTGGAATTTTTTCCCCCCATTCTCCCGCACACTATGTAGAAAATGAATGGTGTCATTTAAAAGTACAGCTTGTGCTGAAAAAAAAAAAAATAAATAAATAAATTTTATATTATACTAGCTGTACTACCCGGCTTCGCCCGGGTTAATGACTGCTGTTAGCAAAATAGAATGTGTTAACAAAAATTTATTCTGCACACAAAAACCACAAAACAAATAGATAGAAATGTAATTATTAAAAGGCAAAAACTAAGCAAATAGAAGCATTTCACAACATATATTAGCTTTGTTATACTGAGAATGTCTTTGTTGCCTATATTAACCAATCAGAGCTCAGGTTAATTAACTGTAGCAAAATAGAAGCTGAGCTGTGATTGGTTGCTATTGGCAGCCTGATAAATCCCCAGCCAACAGGAAGCCCTCCCCCCTGGCAGTATATATTAGCTCACACATACACATAATAGACAGGTCATGTGACTGACAGCTGCCGTATTTCCTATATGGTACATTTGTTGCTCTTGTAGTTTGCTTATTAATCAGATTTTTATTTTTGAAGGACAATACCAGACTTGTGTGTGTTTTAGGGCGAGTTTTATGTGTCAAGTTGTGTGTGTTGAGTTGCGTGTGGCGACATGCATGTAGCGACTTTTGTGAGATGAGTTTTGTGTGGCGACATGCGTGTAGCAACATTTTGTGTGTTGAGTTGCATGTGACAGGTTAGTGTAGCAAGTTGTGTGCAGCAAGATTTGTGCATGGCGAGTTTTGCGCGTGGCGAGTTTTATGTGTGGTGCATTTTGAGTATGTGCAAGTTTTGTGTGAGGCAACTTTTGCATGTGGTGCAACTTTTGTACATGTGGCAATTTTTCTGTGTGTGCAAGTTTTGCATGAGGTGAGTTTTCCATGAGGTGAGTTTTGCACGTGTGGCGAGTTTTGCGTGAGCCTAGTTTTGCATATGGCGAGTTTTGCATGTAGCGAGTTTTGAGTGGTGACTTTTGTGTTTCGACTTTTATGTGGCGAGGTTGGTGTGTGTGTGTGGTGAAATGTGTGCTGAGGGTGGTATATGTGTTCAAGCACGTGGTAGTGTGTGGCGCATTTTGTGTTTGTGTTCATATCCCCGTGTGTGGTGAGTATCCCATGTCGGGGCCCCACCTTAGCAACTGTACGGTATATACTCTTTGTCGCCATCGCTCTCATTCTTTAAGTCCTCATTGTTCACATCTGGCAGCTGTCAATTTTCCTCCAACACTTTTCCCTTCACTTTTTCCCCATTATGTAGATAGGAGCAAAATTGTTTGGTGAATTGGAACGCGCGGGGTTAAAATTTCACCTCACAACATAGCCTATGACGCTCTCGGGGTCCAGACGTGTGACTGTGCAAAATTTTGTGGCTGTAGCTGCGACGGTACAGATGCCAATCCCGGACATACACACATACATACATACACACATTCAGCTTTATATATTAGATATACCTGTATGTAATCTCCTGTATATAGTATATACCTGTGTGTCATCTCACCTATATATAGTATATATCTGTGTGTCATCTCCTGTATATAGTATATACCTGTATGTCATCTCCTCCTATACATAGCATATACCTGTGTCATCTCCTCCTGTATATACTATATACCTGTAGGTAATCTGCTCCTGTATATAGTATATACCTGTGTGTCATCTCCTCCTGTATATAGTATATACCTGTATGTCATCTCCTCCTGTATGTAGTATGTACCTGTATGTCATCTCCTCCTCTATATAGTATATACCTGTGTGTCATCTCTCCTGTATATAGTATATATCTGTGTGTCATCTCCTCCTGTATATAGTATATACCTGTGTGTCATCTCCCCTGTAAATAGTATATACCTGTGTGTCATCTCCTGTATATAGTATATAGCTGTATGCCATCTCCTCCTGTATTAGCCCTCGTTCACACGTTATTTGGTCAGTATTTTTACCTCAGTATTTGTAAGCTAAAATGGCAGCCTGATAAATCCCCAGCCAACAGTAAGCCCACCCCCTGGCAGTATATATTAGCTCACACATACACATAATAGACTGGTCATGTGACTGACAGCTGCCGGATTCCTATATGGTACATTTGTTGCTCTTGTAGTTTGTCTGCTTATTAATCAGATTTTTATTTTTGAAGGATACCAGACTTGTGTGTGTTTTAGGGCGAGTTTCGTGTGTCAAGTTGTGTGTGTTGAGTTGCGTGTGGCGACATGCATGTAGGGACTTTTGTGAGATGAGTTTTGTGTGGCGACATGCGTGTAGCAACTTTTTGTGTGTCGAGTTGCATGTGACAGGTTAGTGTAGCAAGTTGTGTGCAGCAAGTTTTGCGCATGGCGAGTTTTGCGCGTGGCGAGTTTTATGTGTGGTGCCTTTTGAGTATGTGCAAGTTTTGTGTGAGGCAACTTTTGCATGTGTTGCAACTTTTGTGCATGTGGCAATTTTTCTGCGTGTGGCAATTTTTCTGCGTGTGCAAGTTTTGCGTGTGGCGAGTTTTGCACGTGTGGCGAGTTTTGCATGTGGAGAGTTTTGCGCGTGGCGAGTTTTGAGCGGCGACTTTTGTGTTTCTACTTTTATGTGGCGAGGTTGGTGTATGTGTGGTGAAATGTGCACTGAGGGTGGTATATGTGTTCGAGCACGTGGTAGTGTGTGGCGCATTTTGTGTGTGTGTTCATATCCCCGTGGTGGTGTGATTATCCCATGTTGGGGCCCCACCTTAGCAACTGTACAGTATATACTCTTTGGTGCCATCGCTGTCATTCTTTAAGTCCCCCTTGTTCACATCTGGCAGCTGTTAATTTGCCTCCAACACTTTTCCTTTCATTTTTTCCCCATTATGTAGATAGGGGCAAAATTGTTTGGTGACTTGGAAAGCGCGGGGTTAAAATTTCACCTCACAATATAGCTTTGACGCTCTCAGGGTCCAGACGTGTGACTGTGCAAAATTTTGTGCCTGTAGCTGCGACGCCTCCAACACTTTTCCTTTCACTTTTTCCCCATTATGTAGATAGGGGCAAAATTGTTTGGTGAATTGGAAAGCGCGGGGTTAAAATTTCACCTCACAACATAGCCTATGACGCTCTCGGGGTCCAGACGTGTGACTGTGCAAAATTTTGTGGCTGTAGCTGCTACGGTTCAGATGCCAATCCCGGACATACATACATACATACATACATACACACACACACACATTCAGCTTTATATATTAGATATATATATATATATATATATATATATATATATATATATATATTTATTATACACACACACAGTTAGGTCCATATATATTTGGACAGAGACAACATTTTTCTTATTTTGGTTATAGACATTACCACAATTAATTTTAAACAAAACAATTCAGATGCAGTTGAAGTTCAGACTTTCAGCTTTCATTTGAGGGTATCCACATTAAAATTGGATGAAGGGTTTAGGAGTTTCAGCTCCTTAACATGTGCCACCCTGTTTTTAAAGGGACCAAAAGTAATTGGACAGATTCAATAATTTTAAATAAAATGTTCATTTCTAGTCCTTGGTTGAAAACCCTTTGTTGGCAATGACTGCCTGAAGTCTTGAACTCATGGACATCACCAGACGCTGTGTTTCCTCCTTTTTGATTCTCTGCCAGGCCTTCACTGCGGCGGTTTTCAGTTGCTGTTTGTTTGTGGGCCTTTCTGTCTGAAGTTTAGTCTTTAACAAGTGAAATGCTGCTCAATTGGGTTGAGATCAGGTGACTGACTTGGCCATTCAAGAATATTCCACTTCTTTGCTTTAATTAACTCCTGGGTTGCTTTGGCTTTATGTTTTGGGTCATTGTCCATCTGTAGTATGAAACGACGACCAATCAGTTTGGCTGCATTTGGCTGGATCTGAGCACACAGTATGGCGGCTCTGAATACCTCAGAATTCATTCGGCTGCTTCTGTCCTGTGTCACATCATCAATAAACACTAGTGACCCAGTGCCACTGGCAGCCATGCATGCCCAAGCCATCACACTGCCTCCGCCGTGTTTTACAGATGATGTGGTATGCTTTGGATCATGAGCTGTACCACGCCTTCGCCATACTTTTCTCTTTCCATCATTCTGGTAGAGGTTGATCTTGGTTTCATCTGTCCAAAGAATGTTCTTCCAGAACTGTGCTGGCTTTTTTAGATGTTTTTTAGCAAAGTCCAGTCTAGCCTTTTTATTCTTGACACTTATGAGTGGCTTGCACCGTGCTGTGAACCATCTGTATTTACTTTCATGCCGTCTTCTCTTTATGGTAGATTTGGATATTGATACGCCGACCTCCTGGAGAGGGTTGGTCACTTGGTTGGCTGTTGTGAAGGGGTTTCTCTTCACCATGGAGATTATTCTGCGATCATCCACCACTGTTGTCTTCTGTGGACGCCCAGGTCTTTTTGCATTAATGAGTTCACCAGTGCTTTCTTTCTTTCTCAGGATGTACCAAACTGTAGATTTTGCCACTCCTAATATTGTAGCAATTTCTCTGATGTTTTTTTTTTCTGTTTTCGCAGCTTAAGGATGGCTTGTTTCACTTGCATGGAGAGCTCCTTTGACCGCATGTTTACTTCACAGCAAAACCTTCCAAATGCAAGCACCACACCTCAAATCAACTCCAGGCCTTTTATCTGCTTAATTAAGAATGACATATCGAAGGGATTGCCCACACCTGTCCATGAAATAGCCTTGGAGTCAATTGTCCAATTACTTTTGATCCCTTTAAAAACAGGGTGGCAGATGTTAAAGAGCTGAAACTCCTAAACCCTTCATCCAATTTTAATATGGATACCCTCAAATGAAAGCTGAAAGTCTGAACTTAAACTGCATCCGAATTGTTTTGTTTAAAATTCATTGTGGTAATGTCTATAACCAAAATTAGAAAAAGATTGTCTCTGTCCAAATATATATGGACCTAACTGTATATATATCTATCTCAGCTCTGGGAAAATTGGAAAAACAAACGCAAAAACAGAAATAGGCTGCAGCGGTAAGGGGTTAATTGTACTTGGTGAAGGTGATGAGGGTTGTGGGAATCTCCGGGTGAGCCGACATTCATCTGGCTGGTAGAACCATATAATCTGGCATACAATAATCATGGTTCTTTGACCTGGATACAACGTAATTAGACTCCCATAAGGAGGAACTTACCTGCTGTCATATCGCTCATCAGTTTTAGGCAGTTCAAGCCGACAATCTGTGCCGAATCCAGCACCGACCTTCTCTCGGCATCTGTGAAGAAGGAGGGAACCTGCCAAAATGAAGAACATGACCTGTTTGACGTTCAGTCCCAGTCACCGTACACCACTCATGCCCTGCACAGGAGCTAGATGGGGTATATTACTGGGGTGTTCAATGGTTACAGAGTAACTGTCAAGAAATGATAGATTCTCCTTGTACTAAACCGGGGACTGCCGCAGTTGTGGCTACGTACAGATATGACACAGTCGGTCACCGGCTTCTTCAGGTTGCTCTCTGCGGTCTCCTTCAGTTTTGTTAAGAGCATTGCCGTGATCTGTTGTACACTGAATACGTGCGGCTCATCCATGTACATCACCTAACAGCATAATGGAAGAAGAGTCAAACACTCAGGGAGTGCAAAAATAAAAACACAACAAATACCGAAAAGAACTAGACACATACCCGCAATCCCACTCCTCCATTATTTGTTTGGACCAGTTCATAGGCCAAATTCTTCTTCTCCTTCTGGATAAAAGGATCGTTAAACGCTCGGCCGTGGAGCTTCTTGAAGCCGGATACGGTGTTGGTTGCATTTGTGACTAACTGGAAAAGAAGAAGAGGAAATATTTATGTAGATTAATTATTGATGGTTTAGCAAGAAAAAAAAAAAAAAAAAAAAAAGTGTTTCACTAGCATTAATAGAAAAGCTGGCCAACAGCGACATCACCGCCACAGCCAATACATAGACTAGAGCAGACAAAAGCTGGAGAGGCATGACTAAGACTTGATGGTCGAAACGCGTCGGCGTTGACCACCTGGGAGCCCCATCTCTTTTTTTGCAAATGTTTGCATTTTAAAATGTTTCCAATAAATTGACTTTTTAGAAGATCCATGCTGGAGATTATTTTTCCTTTTTCATTGCTGGCTCTGGACTACGCCCTTGACCAAGGCGGCGCCGTGCGTGGACATTATTGAACTGCTGAGGGATCGGTGAGCTGACTTATTTTTTCCCCTTTTCCCTATTTTAGTATTTCCTAGAAAGGAGTAACATTTCGCCTTGTGGAGAGTGACATGCCAAAGTGAGGCGACTTATAAGTCGTAATACTCCTCTGGGAAATATGCAAATTGTCTCTCCAGAGAGGAAAAGAGGACTAGAACTCTAGTGCCACCTATAGGAAGTAGCAATCCTAACAGTCAATGTCAGTCCTTTAATGAGCCTTGCCACATGACTTAGGATAAATGTCACTCTCCGCAAGGAGAAACGTTACCCCTCGGATCCCGGTCAGATGACTCTCACACAGCCAAACCAGATGTCACACTTTGCAGTGAAGAGGGCAGTACCCCGAAAGACAGTGTCTGCAAATTGAGATTCTACTTTGGGCTTCTATGCCAAGTCATGTGACAAGTCTCATTGGAGAGTGGATATTGACTGTTAGGATCGCTACTTCCTATAGGTGGCACTAGAGTTCCAGTCCTCTTCCTCTCTGCATATTGCACATTTCCTACAAAGAGATGGAAAACACCGGATTACGTACCGGTAATGCTCTTTTATAGAGCCACGACTAGGGTTGAGCGACTTTCATTTTTTTAAGATCGAGTAGGGTTTTGGGAAACCCGATTTTGTCCAGAGTCGAGTCGAGTGCAGTCGGCCGATTATCGCTAAAAGTCGGGGATCGACCGAAACACGAAACCCAATGCAAGTCAATGGGGAAGCATAGTCGGCAGTGAGTGGAGGCCAGGAAAACACCTACAGTGCCCATTTTAATGCCAAAAACATCCATTCTTGTTTCTGAAGCTTGCCAATCTTAATTAACTGTATAATAATAGTTGGGCATAGGGAATTGGGGGAAAGTTGTGGGGGGAGTAGGGCTGGCTCAAGTTTTTCGTGGGCCCAGGAAATGCGGACTACGTCACGGCGGTGTTGCAGGGAAAGGTAAGTATTTAAAAGTTGCAAGTGCTGTGATCCTGAGCAAGCAGGGGGGGCCCACTCGTTCGCATTGCCACTGGCACAGGGCCCCTCAAAGTACGGCGGTGTGTTTGCATGGCGGGGGCGCCTCCCACCAGCAGCGACACTTTTGCGTACTCTGAGGGGCCCTGTGCCAGTGACGTCGCCAACGAGTATGCCCCCCCACCTGATGAAGGAACCTGCACTTTCATCTGCACCTTCCTCTTTGTCCCTGTGTAAGGTGGTATAACATGCGGGAAGGGGAACCTTACTTTCAGCAGGGACAGATTCTGGCTGTGTAGAGTACAAGGGGAATGTAGTGGTCTAGGTCAATGTACCAGCAGACTCATTTAGCAGTGGCTGGGCAATGGGCAGGATGAGGAGGAAACAGATATAGGGCCAAAGAATAAAGTAGGCTACATGCAGTTCAAAATTGGTAACAGGACTAAACAGGCGGCATTGCTTTGTTCAGTGGAGTAGCAAACCCAAGAGCAGCAGACACTGTTTCAAGGGCCTAACCACACTAGTAGGCCAAATGCAGTTTAATATCTGATAGTATAGGGCGAAAGCCAGAATGTGGAAGCTCAGCTTTGTTCAGTTGAGGACAACACCAGGGAGGGGCAGACACCTTTAGTAGGCCGGAAAAGCCTATTGCATTTTTTAAAATGGTAATTTGGAGCAGAAGGTTGAAGCTCAGCTTTATTTAGTTGAGGGCAACACCAGGGAGGGGCAGAAGCCGTTAGTAGGCCCTAACCACCATTTTTTTTTTTTTAAAACCACTTAATGAGAGCCGGAAGGTTGAAGCTCAGCTTTATTTAGTTGAGGACAACACCAGGGAGGGGCAGAAGCCGTTAGTAGGCCCTAACCACCATTTTTTTTTTAAAACCACATAATGAGAGCCGGAAGGTTGAAGCTCAGCTTTATTTAGTTGAGGACAACACCAGGGAGGGGCAGAAGCCGTTAGTAGGCCCTAACCACCATTTTTTTTTTAAAACCACTTAATGAGAGCCGGAAGGTTGAAGCTCAGCTTTATTTAGTTGAGGACAACACCAGGGAGGGGCAGAAGCCGTTAGTAGGCCCTAACCACCATTTTTTTTTTTTTTTAAAACCACATAATGAGAGCCGGAAGGTTGAAGCTCAGCTTTATTTAGTTGAGGACAACACCAGGGAGGGGCAGAAGCCGTTAGTAGGCCCTAACCACCATTTTTTTTTTAAAACCACTTAATGAGAGCCGGAAGGTTGAAGCTCAGCTTTATTTAGTTGAGGACAACACCAGGGAGGGGCAGAAGCCGTTAGTAGGCCCTAACCACCATTTTTTTTTTAAAACCACTTAATGAGAGCCGGAAGGTTGAAGCTCAGCTTTATTTAGTTGAGGACAACACCAGGGAGGGGCAGAAGCCGTTAGTAGGCCCTAACCACCATTTTTTTTTTAAAACCACTTAATGAGAGCCGGAAGGTTGAAGCTCAGCTTTATTTAGTTGAGGACAACACCAGGGAGGGGCAGAAGCCGTTAGTAGGCCCTAACCACCATTTTTTTTTTTTAAACCACATAATGAGAGCCGGAAGGTTGAAGCTCAGCTTTATTTAGTTGAGGACAACACCAGGGAGGGGCAGAAGCCGTTAGTAGGCCCTAACCACCATTTTTTTTTTAAAACCACTTAATGAGAGCCGGAAGGTTGAAGCTCAGCTTTATTTAGTTGAGGACAACACCAGGGAGGGGCAGAAGCCGTTAGTAGGCCCTAACCACCATTTTTTTTTTTTTTAAAACCACATAATGAGAGCCGGAAGGTTGAAGCTCAGCTTTATTTAGTTGAGGACAACACCAGGGAGGGGCAGAAGCCGTTAGTAGGCCCTAACCACCATTTTTTTTTTAAAACCACTTAATGAGAGCCGGAAGGTTGAAGCTCAGCTTTATTTAGTTGAGGACAACACCAGGGAGGGGCAGAAGCCGTTAGTAGGCCCTAACCACCATTTTTTTTTTAAAACCACTTAATGAGAGCCGGAAGGTTGAAGCTCAGCTTTATTTAGTTGAGGACAACACCAGGGAGGGGCAGAAGCCGTTAGTAGGCCCTAACCACCATTTTTTTTTTTTAAACCACATAATGAGAGCCGGAAGGTTGAAGCTCAGCTTTATTTAGTTGAGGACAACACCAGGGAGGGGCAGAAGCCGTTAGTAGGCCCTAACCACCAATTTTTTTTTTTTTAAAACCACTTAATGAGAGCCGGAAGGTTGAAGCTCAGCTTTATTTAGTTGAGGACAACACCAGGGAGGGGCAGAAGCCGTTAGTAGGCCCTAACCACCATTTTTTTTTAAAAACCACTTAATGAGAGCCGGAAGGTTGAAGCTCAGCTTTATTTAGTTGAGGACAACACCAGGGAGGGGCAGAAGCCGTTAGTAGGCCCTAACCACCATTTTTTTTTTTAAAACCACATAATGAGAGCCGGAAGGTTGAAGCTCAGCTTTATTTAGTTGAGGGCAACACCAGGGAGGGGCAGAAGCCGTTAGTAGGCCCTAACCAAAGTTGAAGGCCAAATGCAGTTTAATTTCTGATACTATAGGCCGAAAGCCAGAAGGTGGAAGTTCCGATTTAGACAGTGGAGGACAATTTGAATTAGGGACTGCAGACAGACTTAGTAGGCTGTCCCCTGTGGACCATGCATCCACCACATTAACCCATTGCGCCGTAATGGACACGTAATCTTCCGTGGCCATGCCTACAGGTCCATGCGTCTGTTGTCAGGTGCACCTTTGTACTCACAGATTGCCAGAGTGCATGGACAATGCGGTCTTCTACATGCTGGTGGAGGGTTGGGATGGCTTTTCTCGCAAAAGAAGTGTCGACTGGTTAGCTTGTAGCGTGGTACAGCGTAGTCCATCATGGCCTTATTAATAGTAAATAAAATATATAACTAGGCTCTATGAACTTTTAAATAGGTTCCAGGGGTACACGGGCAGCATTGGTGTGGTCAGTGGAGGAGTATTGCAAGTAGGGGCTGCAGACAGGCTATCAAAGGCCTAAAATAACAAACAGTAGGCAGTCATGGCAGTTTTACATCGGTTACATGGATACACAGGCAGGCACTCCAGGCAGCATTGTGCTCAGTGGAGGAGTATTGCAAGTAGGGGCCGCAGACAGGCTATCAAAGGCCTAAAATAACAAACAGTAGGCAGTCATGGCAGTTTTACATCGGTTACATGGATACACAGGCAGGCACTCCAGGCAGCATTGTGGTCAGTGGAGGAGTATTGCAAGTAGGGGCCGCAGACAGGCTATCAAAGGCCTAAAATAACAAACAGTAGGCAGTCATGGCAGTTTTACATCGGTTACATGGATACACAGGCAGCTAGGTGGTGAGTGGAGGAGTATTTAAAGTAAGGACCGCAGACAGGCTATCAAAGGCCTAACATAACAAACAATAGGCTCATGGCAGTTTTACAGCGGTTACATGGATACACGGGCAGGCAGCTTGGTGGTGAGTGGAGGAGTATTTAAAGTATGGACCGCAGACAGGCTTCGAAGGCCTAACACAATAAAATGGGCTGGCTGTAGGCACTTTAAAATTGGTTCCAGGGGTACACGGGCAGCAGTGGTCTGGTCAGTGGAGGACTAGTGGAAGTATGGACCGCAGACAGGCTTCGAAGGCCTAACACAATAAAATGGGCTGGCTGTAGGCACTTTAAAATTGGTTCCAGGGGTACACGGGCAGCAGTGGTCTGGTCAGTGGAGGCCTAGTGGAAGGAGGGACCGCAGACAGGCTTCGAAGGCCTAACACAATAAAATGGGCTGGCTGTAGGCACTTTAAAATTGGTTCCAGGGGTACACGGGCAGCAGTGGTCTGGTCAGTGGAGGACTAGTGGAAGTATGGACCGCAGACAGGCTTCGAAGGCCTAACACAATAAAATGGGCTGGCTGTAGGCACTTTAAAATTGGTTCCAGGGGTACACGGGCAGCAGTGGTCTGGTCAGTGGAGGCCTAGTGGAAGTATGGACCGCAGACAGGCTTCGAAGGCCTAACACAATAAAATGGGCTGGCTGTAGGCACTTTAAAATTGGTTCCAGGGGTACACGGGCAGCAGTGGTCTGGTCAGTGGAGGACTAGTGGAAGTATGGACCGCAGACAGGCTTCGAAGGCCTAACACAATAAAATGGGCTGGCTGTAGGCACTTTAAAATTGGTTCCAGGGGTACACGGGCAGCAGTGGTCTGGTCAGTGGAGGACTAGTGGAAGGAGGGAGCGCAGAAAGGCTTCAAAGGCCTAACACAATAAAATGGGCTGGCTGTAGGCACTTTAAAATTGGTTCCAGGGGTACACGGGCAGCAGTGGTCTGGTCAGTGGAGGACTAGTGGAAGTATGGACCGCAGACAGGCTTCGAAGGCCTAACACAATAAAATGGGCTGGCTGTAGGCACTTTAAAATTGGTTCCAGGGGTACACGGGCAGCAGTGGTCTGGTCAGTGGAGGACTAGTGGAAGTATGGACCGCAGACAGGCTTCGAAGGCCTAACACAATAAAATGGGCTGGCTGTAGGCACTTTAAAATTGGTTCCAGGGGTACACGGGCAGCAGTGGTCTGGTCAGTGGAGGCCTAGTGGAAGGAGGGACCGCAGACAGGCTTCGAAGGCCTAACACAATAAAATGGGCTGGCTGTAGGCACTTTAAAATTGGTTCCAGGGGTACACGGGCAGCAGTGGTCTGGTCAGTGGAGGACTAGTGGAAGGAGGGAGCGCAGAAAGGCTTCAAAGGCCTAAAATAACAAACAATAGGCTCATGGCAGTTTTACAGCGGTTACATGGATACACGGGCAGGCAGCTTGGTGGTCAGTGGAGGAGTAGGGACCGCAGACAGGCTATCAAAGGCCTAAAATAACAAACAATAGGCTCATGGCAGTTTTACAGCGGTTACATGGATACACGGGCAGGCAGCTTGGTGCTGAGTGGAGGAGTAGTGCAAGGAGTGTCTGTCCCAGTACTCCCAAAATATAAATAGATGTTAATGTCTCGCAAAACAACCAAAACAAAAAAAAAGATGGCATACTTAGGTACAGGGGTGGGCTCATCTGCTGTGTTTCTGACATAGTAATTTGGCAGTAACTATTTAATGGTGCCAATATAGGACACAGACACAGACTACTTTAAGTTGCATCATAGATGTCTACAAATTTGTATTGTCAGTGCCAGACATTGAATGATGTCAGCGAATAGACTAAAGATTGGTGGAGCTGTGCGACATAATTTTGCACGTAGTAGAGCCCAGTTTGAGCTGGGGTAGGGGGGAACTCTCTTGAGGCCGGCGGGACCGCCCCAGGGCCACTCATGTTACAACGGTGTGTCTGACGTTGGGTGCGCACCACCACCGCCAGAGACACTACATTGTACTATGAGGGACCCAGTAGCAATGCCGTCAACCAAAAGCGAGCACACCCACCTCTTCAGACAAACAGCAGTCTCACGGGTGCTTGCGCCAAGTCGCGATACCACGGCCCCGTGTGGGGAGTTTGGCCATTTAGGGAGGTGTAAACATGTCGTATGCTGTACAATCTGCAGCAGCAAATTAGACATTAGAAAAGTAATTCACAGGCAAGAGCTTTTCATAGGAAAGCTAGGTGTCGGCCGGGCAAGGTGGGGCAAAAGATTTTGAAATCCAGTTGTGGTTCATTTTAATGAATGTTAGATCGTCAACATTTTGGGTAGCCAGACGAGTCCTTTTTTCGGTTAATATTGACCCTGCAGCACTGAATACTCTTTCTGATAGGACACTTGCTGCCGGGCAAGCAAGCTCCTGCAATGCATATTCTGCCAATTCTGGCCAGGTGTCTAATTTGGAGGCCCAGTAATCAAAAGGGAATGACGGTTGAGGGAGAACATCGATAAGGGATGAAAAATAGTTAGTAACCATACTGGACAAATGTTGTCTCCTGTCACTTTCAATTGATGCAGCAGTACCTGTCCTGTCTGCGGTCATAGCAAAATCACTCCACAACCTGGTCAGAAAACCCCTCTGTCCAACGCCACTTCTGATGTGTGCACCCCTAACACTCCTAGTCTGCTGCCCCCTGGAGCTCGTGTGAGAACGATCACGTGCGCTGTGTGCTGGGAATGCCTGAAGCAAACGGTCAACAAGAGTTGATTGTTTGGTTGCTAATATTAGTTCCAAGTTCTCATGTGGCATAATATTTTGCAATTTGCCTTTATAGCGTGGATCAAGGAGGCAGGCCAACCAGTAATCGTCATCGTTCATCATTTTCGTAATGCGTGTGTCCCTTTGTAGGATACGTAAGGCATAATCCGCCATGTGGGCCAAAGTTCCACTTGTCAAATCTCCGGTTGTGATTGGTTGAGGGGCAGTTGCAGGCAAATCTACGTCACTTGTGTCCCTCAAAAAACCAGAACCCGGCCGTGACACGCAACCAATTTCCTGTGCCCCCGTGAAAGTTTCCGCATTAAAAATATACTCATCCCCATCATCCTCCTCGTCCTCCACCTCCTCTTCGCCCGCTACCTCGTCCTGTACACTGCCCTGACCAGACAATGGCTGACTGTCATCAAGGCTTCCCTCTTCCTCTGGTGCAGACGCCTGCTCCTTTATGTGCGTCAAACTTTGCATCAGCAGACGCATTAGGGGGATGCTCATGCTTATTACGGCGTTGTCTGCACTAACCAGCCGTGTGCATTCCTCAAAACACTGAAGGACTTGACACATGTCTTGTATCTTCGACCACTGCACACCTGACAACTCCATGTCTGCCATCCTACTGCCTGCCCGTGTATCCTCCCACAAATAAATAACAGCACGCCTCTGTTCGCACAGTCTCTGAAGCATGTGCAGTGTTGAGTTCCACCTTGTTGCAACGTCTATGATTAGGCGATGCTGGGGAAGGTTCAAAGACCGCTGATAGGTCTGCATACGGCTGGCGTGTACAGGCGAACGTCGGATATGTGAGCAAAGTGCACGCACTTTGAGGAGCAGGTCGGAGAACCCAGGATAAGTTTTCAATAAGCACTGCACCACCAGGTTTAAGGTGTGAGCCAGGCAAGGAATGTGTTTCAGTTGGGAAAGGGAGATGGCAGCCATGAAATTCCTTCCGTTATCACTCACTACCTTGCCTGCCTCAAGATCTACTGTGCCCAGCCACGACTGCGTTTCTTGTTGCAAGAACTCGGACAGAACTTCCGCGGTGTGTCTGTTGTCGCCCAAACACTTCATAGCCAATACAGCCTGCTGACGCTTGGCAGTAGCTGGCCCATAATGGGACAACTGGTGTGCAACAGTGTCATCTGCCGATGGAGTGGTTGGCCGACTGCGTTCTGTGGAAGAGCTGTAGCTTCTGCAGGAGGACGAGGAGGAGGAGGAGGGGGTGCGAACGCCTACAGCCAACTGTTTCCTAGACCGTGGGCTAGGCACAACTGTCCCTAAATTGATGTCGCCTGTGGACCCTGCATCCACCACATTCACCCAGTGTGCCGTGATGGACACATAACGTCCCTGGCCATGCCTACTGGTCCATGCATCTGTAGTCAGGTGCACCTTTGTACTCACAGATTGCCTGAGTGCATGGACGATGCGCTGTTTAACATGCTGGTGCAGGGCTGGGATGGCTTTTCTGGAAAAAAAGTGTCGACTGGGTAGCTCGTATCGTGGTTCAGCGTACTCCATCAGGGCTTTGAAAGCTTCGCTTTCAACTAACCGGTAGGGCATCATCTCTAACGAGATTAGTCTAGCTATGTGGGCGTTAAAACCCTGTGTACGCGGATGCGAGGATAAGTACTTCCTTTTTCTAACCAGAGTCTCATGTAGGGTGAGCTGGACTGGAGAGCTGTAGATCGTGGAACTTTCGGGTGTGCCGGTGGACATGGCAGACTGAGAGACGGTTGGAGACGGTATTGTTTCCGCCGGTGCCCTACATGCAATATTTCCTCCTACAAAACTGGTGATTCCCTGACCCTGACTGCTTTTGGCTGGCAAAGAAACCTGCACAGATACTGCCGGTGGTGCGGAAAATGGTGGCCTTACAGTGACGGAAGGGATGTTGCGTTGCTGACTAGCTTCATTGGCCGAGGGTGCTACAACCTTGAGGGACGTTTGGTAGTTAGTCCAGGCTTGAGAATGCATGGTGGTTAAGTGTCTATGCATGCAACTAGTATTTAGACTTTTCAGATTCTGACCTCTGCTTAAGCTAGTTGAACATTTTTGACAGATGACTTTGCGCTGATCAGTTGGATGTTGTTTAAAAAAATGCCAGACTGCACTCTTCCTAGACTCTGATCCCTTTTCAGGGATTGCAGACTGAGCTTTAACCGGATGGCAACGCTGTGCTCCAACAGGTTTTGGCTTTGACACGCGTTTTGGTCCAGATACGGGCCCGGCAGATGGAACCTGTTGCGATGTTGATGCCTGCTGCGGCCCCTCCTCCACCTCCGCTTCTGAACTACTGCCGCCTGCACCCTGTTCCCCCAATGGCTGCCAATCGGGGTCAATAACTGGGTCATCTATTACCTCCTCTTCGAGCTCGTGTGCAACTTCGTCTGTGTCACTGTGTCGGTCGGTGGTATAGCGTTCGTGGCGGGGCAACATAGTCTCATCAGGGTCTGATTGTGGATCTGTACCCTGAGAGGGCAATGTGGTGGTCTGAGTCAAAGGAGCAGCATAGTACTCTGGCTGTGGCTGTGCATCAGTGCACTCCATGTCAGAATATACTTGTAATGGGCATGGCCTGTTAAATGTTTCACTTTCTAAGCCAGGGACGGTATGTGTAAAGAGCTCCATGGAGTGACCCGTTGTGTCGCCTGCTGCATCCTTCTCTCTTGTTGTAGTTTTTGCTGAGGAGGACAAGGAAGCGACTTGTCCCTGACCGTGAACATCCACAAGCGACGCGCTGCTTTTACATTTACCAGTTTCGGAAGAGGAGGCAAAAGAGCTAGAGGCTGAGTCTGCAATGTAAGCCAAAACTTGCTGTTGCTGCTCCGCCTTTAAAAGCGGTTTTCCTACTCCCAGAAAAGAGAGCGTTCGAGGCCTTGTGTAGCCTGACGACGAAACTGGCTCCACAGCTCCAGACTTAGGTGGAATATTTTTATCCCCACGACCACCTGATGCTCCACTACCACTACCATCATTACCAGCTGACAATGAACGCCCACGACGACCTCTTGCACCAGACTTCCTCATTGTTTTAAAATCTTAACCAAAGTAACTTTATTTGTTGCTATCAAACAACTTACACGGTGAGCTATAACTTCAGTATGATTTCAATATCCCTTAACAGGTTGGTGAGACCACAAGGAAAATCAGGCACAATGTTACACACTCTGTTTTCTGTGGCACAAAATCACAGAGATGACACACACGCAGGACTGTCACTCAAGCACTAATGTCAATATTAATCTCCCACCTAATTTATTTATTTTTTTTTCTCAGGGAGACTTTAGAAACCAAATAATATTAAAAAAAAAAAAAAAAAAGGCTTTCTATGGCCCACAATTAGAGAGAGAGAGGTGGCACAACCAGGAGTCAAGACTGGCGCACAAGCTGAAAGGGCAATATTACTCTCCCACTGTTTTTTATGTTTTTTTTGTTTTTTTCAGGGAGACTTTAGAAACCAAATAATATTAAAAAAACCAAAAAAAAAAAAGGCTTTCTATGGCCCACTGAATGAGAGGGAGAGAGGTGGCACACCCAGGAGTCAAGACTGGCACACAAGCTGAAAGGGCAATATTACTCTCCCACTGTTTTTTTATGTATTTTTTGTTTTTTCAGGGAGACTTTAGAAACCCAATAATATTTAAAAAAAAAAATAAATAGGCTTTCTATGGCCCACTGAATGAGAGGGAGAGAGGTGACACACCCAGGAGTCAAGACTGGCACACAAGCTGAAAGGGCAATATTACTCTCCCACTGTTTTTTTAGGTTTTTTTTTTTTTTTCAGGGAGAATTAGAAACCAAATAATATTAAAAAAAAAAAAAAAATAGGCTTTCTATGGCCCACTGAATGAAAGGGAGAGAGGTGGCACACCCAGGAGTCAAGACTGGCACACAAGCTGAAAGGGCAATATTACTCTCCCACTGTTTTTTTATGTATTTTTTGTTTTTTCAGGGAGACTTTAGAAACCCAATAATATTTAAAAAAAAAAATAAATAGGCTTTCTATGGCCCACTGAATGAGAGGGAGAGAGGTGGCACACCCAGGAGTCAAGACTGGCACACAAGCTGAAAGGGCAATATTACTCTCCCACTGTTTTTTTAGGTTTTTTTTGTTTTTTCAGGGAGACTTTAGAAACCCAATAATATTTAAAAAAAAAAATAAATAGGCTTTCTATGGCCCACTGAATGAAAGGGAGAGAGGTGGCACACCCAGGAGTCAAGACTGGCACACAAGCTGAAAGGGCAATATTACTCTCCCACTGTTTTTTTATGTATTTTTTGTTTTTTTCAGGGAGACTTTAGAAACCCAATAATATTTAAAAAAAAAAATAAATAGGCTTTCTATGGCCCACTGAATGAGAGGGAGAGAGGTGGCACACCCAGGAGTCAAGACTGGCACACAAGCTGAAAGGGCAATATTACTCTCCCACTGTTTTTTTAGGTTTTTTTTTTTTTTCAGGGAGACTTTTGAAACCAAATAATATTAAAAAAAAAAAAAAAAAAAAAATATAGGCTTGCTATAGCCCACTGAATGAGAGATAGCGCACACACAGCAGTGGCACACAAGCCCTGACTGAGGCCAATATTTTTCTCCCACTGATTGATGTAGTGTTTCTGTGTTGAGGTAGATTTTAGAACACAAATCACGGAAAAAATAAATAGGCTTTCTATGGCCCACTCAGTGAGAGATGGCACACACAGGGATGGCACTGTAGCAGAAATGCCAATCTTAATCTCCCCCAAAAAAAAATCAAAAAAAAAAAAAAAACTGTCCTACAATTACTATCTCCCTGCAGTAATGTAAGCCAGGTATGGCAGGCAGCAATAGGAGTGGACTGATGCACAAATTAAATAAAAAGTGTGGACAAACAAAAAAGATAGCTGTGCAGAAAGGAAGGAACAAGAGGATATGTGCTTTGAAAAAAGCAGTTGGTTTCCACAGTGGCGTACACACAGCAATACAGCTATCACGGAGCCTTCTAGGGCAGCCCAATGAGCTACAGCGCTGAGGGGAAAAAAAAAAAAAAATAGCTTCCACTGTTCCTGCACACCGAAGGTGGTGTTGGACAGTGGAAATCGCTGCAGCACAAGCGGTTTGGTGGTTAGTGGACCCTGCCTAACGCTCTCCCTGCTTCTGATGAAGCGGCAGCAACCTGTCCCTAAGCTCAGATCAGCAGCAGTAAGATGGCGGTCGGCGGGAACGCCCCTTTATAGCCCCTGTGACGCCGCAGACAGCAAGCCAATCACTGCAATGCCCTTCTCTAAGATGGTGGGGACCAGGATCTATGTCATCACGCTGCCCACACTCTGCGTTCACCTTCATTGGCTGAGAAATGGCGCTTTTCGCGTCATTGAAACGCGACTTTGGCGCGAAAGTCGCGTACCGCATGGCCGACAAGCACAGGGGTCGGATCGGGTTTCATGAGACGCCGACTTAGCCAAAAGTCGGCGACTTTTGAAAATGATCGACCCGTTTCGCTCAACCCTAGCCACGACAGCACCCACTGAGAGAGGGGATCCGCCCCTAGGAACAGGAAACCCTACGGAGAGATAAAAGGGGCGGTCCCCCTCGCTCCCACAGTTTGGGTTACAGAGATTGCGAGGAACCGCCCACAAGTTTTAGTAGGTCATTCTATATTAACATTTCATCTTTGACTTAATCACGTATATTTACAAGAACCAATCACCCTTATCAGTGCTCATATGCAAACTAATATATAAGGGAGGGAAGTGAAAGAGTGCTGTCGTGGCTCTATAAAAGAGCATTACCGGTACGTAATCCGGTGTTTTCTCTTCGCCACGACAGCACCCACTGAGAGACTTTCAGAGACAGCTATTTGGGGGGGATTATCGTGTTAAGAACTGATCTACCGAAACACAAATCAGTGGAAGCAGATAGATCTAATCTATAGTGACTATAGAAGGTAATAGGCGAAGACCAGGTTGCGGCCTTACATATGAGTTCTATTGGAACCTCTGCTCGCTCTGCCCAGGATGATGCTATTGCCCGGGTTGAGTGTGCCTTTACAGTCTCGGGTGGATCTTCCCCTTTAGATGAATAGGCCAGGTATATCGCCTCCCGAATCCATCGAGATAATGTGCCTTTTGTGACACCAGCTCCTTTCCTTTGACCCTGGAAGGAAACAAAGAGAGCCCTGCTCTTCCTCCAGGCGCTAGTCCTGTCTAAGTAAGTCATTACAGCCCTTTTCACATCTAAGGTATGGTATTTCTCCTCTTCCTGATTTGTAGGATTATCATAAAAAGTAGGAAGAAGAATTTCTTGAGATCTATGAAATTTAGTACATCTCTTAGGTAGGTAGGAAGGGTCTGTTTTCAGGACGATTCTATCTGGAAATATTGACAGAAAGGGAGGATCTACTGATAGTGCCTGTATGTCACTTACCCTTCTTGCCGATACTAATGCGACAAGAAGAGTAGTTTTGAGAGTAACGTGTTTAATGTGAGCTGAGTGTAGTGGCTCAAATGGGTGACCTGTCAAGGCCTCAAGGACTAGATTAACATCCCAAGGCGGTATGCGGGGAATCTGAACTGGTTCTGACCTCTGGCAGGCTGAAATAAATCTAGTTATCCACCTATCACCCGCTACATTGTGACTATACAATGCCCCTAGAGCAGAGACTTGTACTTTTAAGGTATTAACTGAAAGACCTAAGTCACGTCCTTTCTGGAGAAATTCTAAAATGTTAAGTATAGGAATTTCGTTTGACAAGGCCAATGGATAAAGACTTAGAAACTTCCTCCATATTCTTACATATATAGAAGTAGTGGATCTTTTCCTACTTAATAATAGAGTATTAATTACTTGATCAGAGAAACCCCTTAATTTCAGCAATTGCCTCTCAAATTCCAGGCTGTCAACCGTAGACCCTTCACATGAGGGTGGTTGAATGGCCCCTGGAAAAGAAGATCCTGATCCTCTGGGAGAATCCATGGATCTGAAATGGACATAGCTCTGAGCAGGGAGAACCATGGTCTCTTTGGCCAAAATGGGGCAATCAGGATTATATTGGCTTTGTCCTCTCTTATCTTCCTGATTACTGTTGGTAGAAGTATCAGAGGAGGAAAGGCATACGCTTTCTGAAATGTCCAGGGTACCTGGAGAGCATCGAGAAAATCGGGTTTGTCGGATTGGAACATTGAAGCGAACTTTTTTAATTGCCTGTTGTCTCTTGTAGCGAAGAGATCTACCTCTGGTAAGCCCCATTTTACGGTTATCATTTTGAAGATTCGATGATTTAAAACCCACTCCCCTTGGTGGAGGGTATGGCGACTGAGGAAGTCCGCTTTTGAATTGTTCACTCCTCTGACATGTAGTGCTGATAGAGACAGTAGATGTTTCTCGGCTATAGTTAGGATGTCTTCGGCTATAGACATGAGTGTTCCTGATCTTGTTCCTCCTTGATGATTGATATACGCTACTGATGTCATGTTGTCTGACAGAATCCTTGTATGTGTTCCGTGTAGCTGCGGAAGGAATTCACAAAGAGCGTGATGGATAGCTTTCAGCTCTCTTATATTAGACGAGTCGTCTGACTCCGTAACCGACCATAGACCTTGGGCTACCTGATCTCTCATATGTGCTCCCCAACCACTAGGACTGGCATCCGTGAATATTGTGTTTGAAGGTTTAACTACCCAGGGGACCCCACTAACCAAGTGATCTGGTTCTAGCCACCAGGATAGGGATTTAATTACATCTTCAGAAAGGGAAATTTTACCGTCTAGATGACCTTGTAATTTTATTTCCTCATGTAAAATTGCATATTGTAAACACCTTGAATGAAATTGGGCCCATGGTACTGCTGGGATACATGACGTGAAGGAGCCAAGGAGGGACATGCCTTGTCTTAAAGATATTAGAGGTTTATCTATTACCGACTGTACCTTATTTCTTATTGTCAATTGCTTGGATTGTGGTAAAAAACATTTTTGGCTTATGGAGTCTATTATAATCCCCAAGAATGTTTGTCGAGTAGTTGAAGAAGTCTAGACTTTTCCCAATTCACCAACCACCCTAGCCTCTGCAGGGACGAGACCATATTACACAATCGTTGGTGACATTGTGACGGGGAGCTTCCTACCACTAAAAGATCATCAAGGTACGGAATTATGAGGGTATCTTTTACTCTTAGGTATGACATTACTTCCGACATTAACTTAGTGAATACCCTTGGAGCTATTGATAGTCCAAAGGGCATTGCTGTATACTGAAAGTGTCGTATACGTCCATTCAACACAATCGCCACGCGGAGATATTGTTGATGTTCTATAAAAATTGGCAGATGGTAATACGCATCTTTTAGGTCGAGTACCGTCATAAAACAATGGGGAGACAACAGTTTTATGGTGGATCGGATAGACTCCATTTTAAAGGTTTGATTCTGCAAAAAGGTGTTCAATTTTTTAAGGTTCAATATGGTTCTGAAAGATCCATCTGGCTTTGGGATTAAAAATAGAGGGGAATAGAACCCCTTTTTTTGCTGAAGAAATGGAACTTCCACCAAAACCCCTTTGGCTAGAAGGTTCAATACCTCCTGCTCCAAAGCCTCCTGCTGTAACTGGGTTTTTAAAGAAGTCAATAGAAATGAGTCCGGCGGGACTCGGGAAAATTTTAATTTTAGGCCGAAGGTGATGATACTATTTGCCCAAATGTTCGAGGTTATTTTCTGCCATTGATCTGAGAAGGAAGACAATCTACCTCCGACAGGCAGATCTGTTCTAACGGGGTTTTTCCTCAGTTTTGTAAGGGCGCTTCCCAAAAAGTGCTCCTCTCTGTCTGGTGTCTCTAGTGGCCCAGCGATCTTGGCTCTTGAAATCCTTCCTCTTGTTAAACATGGGCTTTCGGAACGCCCTCCTATAAGATGGAAGGTAATTATTATTAGGGAAGCCCTTTTTCCTCTCCCCTGCTTTAGTCAGGATCTCGTCCAGCTTAGTACCAAATAGGTACTCACCCTGACATGGAAGACCACACAATTTGGATTTTGTCTGGGGATCGCCTTTCCAGCCCTTAAGCCACAGGGCTCTACGTGCTGCATTAGTCAGCCCCGCCGACTTGGCCGCTAATCGTATTGAGTCAGCAGATGAGTCTGCCAGGAAGGCTGTAGCACCCCTAATTAAAGGTATAGAGGCTCTCAACTTGTCTCTAGAGAGACCGTTTTTAAGTCCTTCTTCCAAGTCATTTAGCCAGACTAGCATGGACCTAGCGGTGCATGTAGCTGACACAGCCGGTTTTAGGGCTCCCGCACAAGATTCCCACGCTCTTTTAAGGAGAGAGTCGGCTTTGCGGTCCAAAGGATCTTGTAGTGAACCTGAATCCTCCACAGGTAGCAGGGATTTTTTAGATGTGGAAGCCACTGCTGCGTCTACTTTTGGGGCTTTTGACCAGGTTGAGAATTCCTCATCATTAAAGGGATAACGTCTCTTTGAAGATGGTGGTAGTCCCCTCTGCCCCTGGCTTTCCCACTCTTTTTTAATTAAATTTTTAACTGCTGCTATCACCGGAAAGGAGGGTCTTTTCCTTTCGGACAGCCCAGCGAACATTATGTCCTGCTGTGTTTTAGGGGTCTTAGAATCCTCAATGCCCATAGTGTTACGGACAGACTTCACCAGGTTATCTATACTGTCGGTGGGGAAGCACGTATCTTGATCCTCATCCGAGGAAACATAATCCCTAGAAACATCCGAATCTGCATCCTCTAATTCGGAAGATTGGTCAGATATGGGTGAAACATACTCTCTTGTCCCCTTAGGACGCGTTTCTTTTCCCGAACTATGCAGGGCTTGTAGTTCTTCTCTAATCAACACTCTAATGTCCTCAGATTTAACAGAGGCCTCTTCCCGTAAGGTGGAATCAATGCATGGTTTACAAAGTTTCTTTGTGTAACTATCCGGAAGGGGCTGAAGACATATCGCACACTGTTTGTGTTTCGTTTTTTCAGTACATTTTGCCTAGAGTGTTAGAGAAGAGGGGACAGCAATCAGCTTAATAGGGTAGATGTACACTCACCCCAGTGAAGCGTCTGTGAAGGTACCGGCTGACGGGGAGGAGACTGCAGAGGCTTGCTCTTTTTAGAAGATCCACTCCGCTTGGAGCGGCTGCTGCTGCGGGCATGGCTGCGAGGAGTAGTTGCGGTGGCCTCAATAGAAGACATCGCAGGGTCCTGTGCCGAATCCATATTGGACGCCGGAGCGTTACCGCCGGCGTCCTTTTCACATGGGGGCCGCCATCTTCTTCCTGTTGAACCCGGAAGTGCTAATCACTTCCGGGTCGCGGCCATATTTCATATGCCCGCGCTGTCACCAGCACCAGCGCCGGCGCCGTCTCCTCCCTCTCCTCGGAAGCTTTTCAGCCTATACTTCCGGGGGACATACCGGGGCTCCACGCCGTATAAGCGCTCGCCGAGGACGGCGCAGCGTTCCCCATTACAGCGCTAACTCCCCGCAGACGTGCCGGATGATTTTCTGTGAGCCAGCACTCTCCAGCCCTGGCCTCACAGCGTCTGCCAGCAGAGGGGGGAAGCTGACACCAGGACCCCCGACGCTGCTTCCAGCTCTGGAGCCCTTGCCGTCCTCACAGGTAAACTGCGCAAGCGGCATCCAGGCTAGGCATCCTCTTCTCCGTGGATTTCCCATAGGAACAGGAAACCAAACTGTGGGAGCGAGGGGGACCGCCCCTTTTATCTCTCCGTAGGGTTTCCTGTTCCTAGGGGCGGATCCCCTCTCTCAGTGGGTGCTGTCGTGGCGAAGAGAAAAATGGACAATGCAGCAGAAATGACCGCCACTACCAGGGGATACAACACCTCATTACCTAGTTCTCATATGGAGAAACCACGAGTATAAATGCAGATGTGCTGCTGCTGACAAAAATAACTAAACCGTTGTTGAACGAGCACGGTCCTTACTCCTTAGCTGATCACTGCTATGTTTACACGAGGTAATGATCGGGAATTATTGTCCTACAACACGGCTCTGCCGGTCACTGGCCCTTGTGGAACAACCTTTAAGGGAACCTGTCAATTCCAAAATCATTTAAATCATGCGTCGCAGTCTTACTGGAGCAGTGGCTACTGGGAGAAAAGGAAGTTATATCCTCCCTGCACCACACGCTTCCAGTCATCGGAGCGGTGCCAGGAGCGGTTACCATAACCGCTCACTATAGAGAGAGGGCACTGTAATCGCGCCACTGCACAATGACTGACAGCCTGCTCTGCAGTGTATGTGCTCCCAGAACAGGCTGTCAGTCAATTAGCAGGGGAGCGACTACAGCATGAATACAGTATAGTGAGCGGCGCCCCGATGATTGAAGAGAGCGGCTATAGAGAGGATATCGTCATTTTCTCCTTTTAGTCCCTGCTCTAGTACATGGCTTACAACTATACCTGCACGTAAATAACGTTTGTTGTATTTTCTTTTCTTGGATGTGACACCCAGCTTTCCCGAAAAAGTTAAAACTAAGCAACAGGATATGTGATTGCAGGGATTCCCATCAGAAGGGTACAGGACTCCAGTCACCAGAAAAATGATCTTAAATGCACATATGGGGTTAAACTGCAGGTTAATAGCATTATTAACCTGCCTGGCGCCTGCACTTAGCTGAATGCTGCGGGGAGAAAATTAACTTTATTCTCCCCAGCAGCGTCCAAGTCTCAATCACGGAGGCAGTGCCGCCGAGGGTTCAGTCACCGGTCTGAATACACAGCCGGCCCGGATGCAGAGCGAGTGTCAGTCAGGGCCACGATTAGAGCCGCTGTTCTGTACATTCAGAGCGATGACTGAAACCACGCCAGCGCTGCCAACGTGACTGAAACCGGAATGTTGTAGAGCAAATTATGTTGATTTTCTCCCCGCAGCGTTCAGCTAAGTGCTAGCGCCAGCCAGCATAATAGCGTATTAACCCCATATCGGCAGGTTAGGCTGGTTTCACACTTGCGTTTGGGTGCAGTCGCAGCACACCTCACATCGCCACATGCAGACACATCCGAATACAACGCATGTCCCTGCGTACCCAATGTTAAAGATAGGTACGCAGGATGCAGGCAGCACACTGCCATACATAGTGCCCAGCAATGCAAGTGTGAAACCAGCCTTAATAGCGTTTTATTATTTCTTTCTGGCAATTGGTTCCTTTTAACTCTTTACCAATAGTTTAAACATCGTACCTGATTTTTTGCAGCAACGCCGATCGTTCTGTTCTTGGTTCCAAATGACACCACGGCCCTGAAAATAGACAGCAGTCAGCCAGAAGAAAATGGATATTAGACTCTTTAATGGAAAACATCTCCTGAGAAGCATAAAGGGATAAGAGCAGGAAATCTCCCGGAGCAGAAATCAGAATACTCACAACACAAGAAAACAAAAGGATCCAATTATAATTCAAAAGTGATGAAACTGAAGGGGTGAACGTGACCTTTCAGCAGATGCCTACACGTGATACATTAGCGTATTATATGTGGGCACGGCAGCTGTACACGTGGGTGCCGGAGACACTCATCTCACATATATAGACACATTATTACATCACATGTACCACACGGCGTACCCACTCACAATCCCCGGGACACAGGTCAGGACATCATGGAGGTGGCAGGTGACGAGGAAGTGACTTTCGGAAGATTTCAGACACAGATGATGATGACGAAGACAATATGAAGTGCTCATGTCTACATTTGAAGTCCCTGCCGCATGCAAGATCACAGCACCCAGCGTGGAGGGCACCGCCTAGGATCTATTATATAATGGCATCTCTGACATCTAACGCACAGCCAAATGCTAGAATCATTCCCCAGTGACAGAGGATTGCCAGAGCGTCTACATTACAATGTACAGGGCCAGGTCGGCAGCAAAGAGTTAATCAGATAGTTCCAGTCCCCAGCACATGTGGGTCATTGACTCATTTTCCAATGTGACCTGTAAGATACACGACTTCACGCTGTACAAGGTCCTCAGTCTTCTCCATGTACCCCATGGACGTCCCCACTATAAAGCTACGTGATGTCTGGATATTATACAGGTATTACAGTGCAGGCGGGTTTCCCTGCACAGACCACCGCAGCATGTAACCCATTAAAAAAATCGTGCTGATGTAAAGACGACATGTGAGAAATGCTATTTATTTTTTTGTTTGACATAACTATCTGATTTAACGGCATAACAATTCAAAAAAAATTGCAAAATTTCACATTTTCATAAATATACACAAATCATAATCGACCAAAATTTACCACCATCATGAAGAACAATGTGTCACAATCAGTGAAGTGACATTGGTCAGATTTCTAAAATTTGGCCTGGTCATTAACCCCTTTATCCATACATCCAGGCAGCCTGGTACTTCCCAACCTTAGATGTATGGACACGTCATGGCGATTTTGCGCACTTAGAAGCTGATTCTGATAGCTGACACCCGACACTTTAACCCCCTAAATAGGGGTCTCAGAAAATGGTGAGAAAAGCAAAAACATTTTTTTTCAAAATTCAAATTGTCAGGGCTGTGGAGTCGGAGTTGGTATAAAATGGACCAACTCCGAGTCCTAAAATATATAATAAATTGGGTGCAGTAGTACAAGGCAGGATGTGATGTAAATGTTTCATAAGAATTTGGGCAAGTTATGAAATGTCCTATAAATGTCTGTTCTGTTTCTGATCTAAGGATCTCGGCTGTTCGTGGAGATGAATCTGTGCTGCACTTTATGCACATGCTCAGTAGTGACCCGTGCTGGGAAGTTGGAAGACAAGGAAATTGAGGAGCCGGACTCAGTGGTTTGGATTACGGACTCCAAAGCCCTGCTATGAATTATATTGACTGGAGGGCTGTGTGGGAATCACAGTTGGAGAATCATACCGCGAGTCACCATTTTTTGGTCGGGGGGAGGGAGGGATTGAGGAAAGGGAGGGTCCAGTAGGGTCATCATACCATGCATGTGGAGGGTACTGTGGGGGGAAACTTACTGTGTTTAGGGGCACTTTTGTTTGCATCATACTTTATCTGTATTATTTAAGTTTTTTCATCTTTTTTATTACGGTATATTTTTCATTGCTGTTTACTGCTCTTACATAACATATTATTCCAATATTTTATTTTAAGATCTATTAAATAAAGGGGTTGTCCACTAGACGGTATAATGCCACCACCACTGATTTAAACTTTGTAAAGAAGTATTTTTTGTAAATACTTCTTATAGCAATCTGTGCCTGTGAGTGGCGCTATCGCTGACCACTCACACGGCATCACGTGACCCCGGCTGCAGCCACCAGTGATGTCAGGTCAAGTTTCAGAACCCCTTGAATCACCCGGGTGTGACCCTATCGCGCACCTCCTGATTGAATTGGGCTGTGGGTGGGGGTTTCACAGCGACATCAGCGAATGTTAGCGGGGGCTGCAGCCGGGGTCACGTGATGCCAAGTGAGCGGTTAGCGATAGCGCCACTCACAGGCACAGATGGCAACAAGAGGTATTTACAAAAATACTTAACAAGGTTTAAATTGGTGGGGGCTTTACATAATGAAGTGGACAACCCCTTTAAAATGTACTTTGTTTGTGGGACAACCCTGGCAGGTTTATTGGAGCAGTGGATAATTTCCATTTCCGGTCATCGGGGGCAGTGCAGGGAGCGGACACAGTCACCGCTCACAGTGGTTGACAGCCGGCTCTGCGGGGGAGGAGTGATTACAGCACACTCACTGCATATGGAGCCAGAAGTCAGGGGCTACTTCATTTTTCTTTTAAACCTATTTGGTGGAGCTATTACAGCTCATGCAAGGAAAAAAAAAAAGTTATAGCTCAAAAAACAAAGAAGGGCCCCACTGGGACAGAGTCACCGAAGGGCCCCATAAACATGAAACTGGTCCAGTCTGTTATATTATAGTCATGTACTACTACACATCACACAGTACATGACGTCTGTACATTATACACATATTACACTACACATCACACAGTACATTATACAGATGTGCAGACGTCATGTGATGTGTAGTGTAATAGGTGTATAATGTACAGACGTTGTGTAGTGTAATAGGTGTATAATGTAATGAATAGTATAATATGTGTATAATGTACAGATGTAGCATAATATGTGTATAATGCACAGATGTAGCATAATATGTGTATAATGTACAGATGTTGTGTAGTGTAATAGGTGTATAATGTACAGATGTAGTATAATATGTGTATAATGTACAGATGTGGTATAATAGGTGTATAATGTACAGACGTTGTCTAGTGTAATAGGTGTATAATGTAATGAATAGTATAATGTGTATAATGTACAGATGTAGTGTAATAGGTGTATAATGTACAGATGTGGTGTAGTGTAATATGTGCGTAATGTACAGATGTAGTGTAATAGGTGTATAATGTACAGATGTAGTGTAATATGTGTATAATGTACAGATGTAGTATAATCTACTATATAATTGTCTAAGGGTCACTTCCGTCTGTCTGTCACGGATATTCATTGGTCGCGGCCTCTGTTTGTCATGGAATCCAAGTCGCTGATTGGTCTTGCCAGCTGCCTATCATGGCTGCCGCGACCAATCAGCGACGGCCACAGTCCGATTAGTCCCTCCCTACTCCCCTGCAGTCAGTGCCTGGCACCCGCTCCATACTCCCCGCAGTCACCGCTCACACAGAGTTAATGCCAGCGGTAACGGACCGCGTTATGCCGTGGGTAACTCACTCCGTTACCGCCGCTATTAACCCTGTGTGACCAAGTTTTTACTATTGATGCTGCCTATGCAGCGTCAATAGTAAAAAGATCTAATGTTAAAAATAATAAATTATATACTCACCTTCCGCCGCCTTTCCCGCTCCTCGTGACACTCCGGTGATCGCTCCATGCAAGCGGCAGGTTCCGGTGGCGAGGATGGTATGCGAGAAGGACCTGCCATGACGTCACAGTCATGTGACCGCGACGTCATCACAGGTCCTGCGCTCATACCAACCCTAGGACCGGAAGCTGCCGCCTGCACCGCACACAGGCGACAGGACTACAAGGGGCCCTCGGAAGGCGAATATATGTTTATTTTTTATTTTTTAACCTGTGACATACGTGGCCGGGCAATATACTACGTCGCCGGGCAATATACTACGTCGCCGGGCAATATACTACGTCGCCGGGCAATATACTACGTCGCCGGGCAATATACTACGTCGCCGGGCAATATACTACGTCGCTGGGCAATATACTACGTGGCTGGGCATTATACTACGTCGCTGGGCAATATACTACGTGGCTGGGCAATATACTACGTGGCTGGGCAATATACTACGTCGCTGGGCAATATTCTACGTCGCTGGGCAATATACTACGTGGCTGGGCATTATACTACGTCGCTGGGCAATATACTACGTGGCTGGGCAATATACTACGTGGCTGGGCAATATACTACGTGGCTCTGTGCTGTATACTACGTCGCTGTGCTATATCCTACGTGGCTGGGCAATATACTACGTGGACATACATATTCTAGAATACCCGATGCGTTAGAATCGGGCCACCAGCTAGTATGTGTATAATGTACAGATGTAGTGTAATAGGTGTATAATGTACAGACATTGTGTAGTGTAATAGGTGTATAATGTACAGATGTAGTATAATATGTGTATAATGTACAGATGTAGTATAATATGTGTATAATGTACAGATGTAGTATAATATGTGTATAATGTACAGATGCAGTATAATATGTGTATAATGTACAGATGTAGTGTAGTGTAATATATGTATAATGTACAGGTGCAGTAGAATATGTGTATAATGTACAGATGTAGTATAATATGTGTATAACGTAGAGATGTTGTATAATATGTGTATAATGTACAGATGCAGTGTAATATGTGTATGATGTACAGATGCAGTATAATATGTGTATAATGTACAGATGTAGTGTAATATGTGTATAATGTACAGATGTAGTGTAATATGTGTATAATGTACAGATGTAGTGTAATATGTGTATAATGTACAGATGTAGTGTAATATGTGTATAATGTACAGATGTAGTGTAATAGGTGTATAATGTACAGATGTAGTGTAATATGTGTATAATGTACAGATGCAGTATAATATGTGTATAATGTACAGATGTAGTATAATAGGTGTATAATGCACAGATGTAGTGTAATATGTGTATAATGCACAGATGTAGTGTAATATGTGTATAATGTACAGATGTAGTGTAATATGTGTATAATGTACAGATGTAGTGTAATAGGTGTATAATGTACAGATGCAGTATAATAGGTGTATAATGTACAGATGTAGTGTAATATGTGTATAATGCACAGATGTAGTGTAATATGTGTATAATGTACAGATGTAGTGTAATATGTGTATAATGTACAGATGTAGTGTAATAGGTGTATAATGTACAGATGTAGTGTAATATGTGTATAATGTACAGATGCAGTATAATATGTGTATAATGTACAGATGTAGTATAATAGGTGTATAATGCACAGATGTAGTGTAATATGTGTATAATGCACAGATGTAGTGTAATATGTGTATAATGTACAGATGTAGTGTAATATGTGTATAATGTACAGATGTAGTGTAATAGGTGTATAATGTACAGATGCAGTATAATAGGTGTATAATGCACAGATGTAGTGTAATATGTGTATAATGCACAGATGTAGTGTAATATGTGTATAATGCACAGATGTAGTGTAATATGTGTATAATGTACAGATGCAGTGTAATATGTGTATAATGTACAGATGTAGTGTAATATGTGTATAATGTACAGATGCAGTATAATATGTGTATAATGTACAGATGCAGTATAATATGTGTATAATGTACAGATGTAGTGTAATATGTGTATAATGAACAGATGCAGTATAATAGGTGTATAATGTACAGATGTAGTGTAATATGTGTATAATGTACAGATGTAGTGTAATAGGTGTATAATGTACAGATGCAGTGTAATATGTGTACAATGTACAGATGCAGTATAATAGGTGTATAATGTACAGATGCAGTGTAGTGTAATATTATACACCGTCCATATCGCGGCCATGTAACCCCGCACACGTCTCCATCACCAGGCTCTCGTACTCACGGGGTGCATCTGTCACTGAACTCATTGGCGACAGTCTCGATCCCACCAGCCCGGGCGATGGCGACGTGACAGTTCTGGAAACCAAGATCGAAGCCGACCACCGACATGGTGATGCCCCGGAGAGCAGCGGGGAGCGGGCACCGAGGGGAGAGCGCGGGCAGAGCACTGCGGCTGCGGGGCCGGGAGCAGCGTGTGAGGAATCGCAGGAGGCGGCGCCGCTACAGATATAGATCCTGTGGAAGAACATTCCAGAAGCTGCAGCCGCTCACTGCTCGCCGGCTCCACATGCGGCTTCCGCTTCCGCGTTCTGGACGTTTCTGGAGAACTCGCTGCCGGTGGCCAATAGGATGGCGGGATGGGGTGGGACATCATTAGTTGCTAGGACGACCTGAACGCTGCTGTTACTAGGGAGAGAATGTGAGCACTGCAGGGACTAACACAATGTGATGTGAGGCCATGTAATCTATAGGTGCTGTAATAGAATACAGTGTCATGGAAAACATGGCGGAACTAGAGTCCGGGGGCCAAATGTGTACGTGTGCCCACCACCTGCATGCTGCACTAATAGATGGACCCCTTCCTGTATAATGTCCCCCATCATGTGTCCCTTCTTCTAATAATGTCCCCTGCATGCTGGACTAATAGATGGGCCCTTATAGGCTCCTAGATCCTAAAAAGACATACATGTTTGCCCCCAGCCATGTGATAACGTCCTCCATCCTGTCCCCCATCATGGGCCCCTTCCTGTAATTACGTTCCCCATCATGTGTCCTTTCCTGTAATGTCCCCTCTCATGAGCCTCTTCCTGGTATATTGTCCCCCATCATGTGTCCCTTCCTGGTATAATGTCCCCCATCATGTGTCCCTTCCTGGTATAATGTCCCCCATCATGTGTCCCTTCCTGGTATAATGTCCCCCATCATGTGTCCCTTCCTGGTATAATGTCCCCCATCATGTGTCCCTTCCTGGTATAATGTCCCCCATCATGTGTCCCTTCCTGGTATAATGTCCCCCATCATGTGTCCCTTCCTGGTATAATGTCCCCCATCATGTGTCCCTTCCTGGTATAATGTCCCCCATCACGGGCCCCTTCCTGTCCTCCATACTGGGCCCCTTCCTGGTAGAGTGTCCCCCATCCTGTAATAATGTCCCTCGTGTTGGTTGCTGCTCTTTTCCTCCACTCCCATGACATGGTGGCGTCCTGTTCTGTATCTGGCGCAGAGGGCAGCTCCGGACTTCGCCCTGCCAGCCATTGACCGTGCATGACGTTAGTGCCATCTGTGACGGCCTCTGCCACATCAGCTGCCGGCGGATCGCTGCACCTTCATCCATTTCAGCTGATGGCCCTGCAGTTACTTCATCACAACAACGGAAACCAGATGTCATCAGGGGGTGGCGTTGCGGTCATGGATGGGATTTAGCGTGCGGTGCCTGGAAGAGATCCCTACCTCCTCTCTGCTCACAATACCACCCCACTCCCACACGTCTCTTGAAATCCACCAGCTGTAATGTGACATTTTCTCTGGCCTCAGCTCAGCTTTCTGGATTGACTCTGGATCCCGTGGCTGCCTTGGCGGGGCAAGTACAAACACTTAAGGCCCCGTCTCACATAGCGATTTACCAACGATCACGACCAGCGATACGACCTGGCCGTGATCGTTGGTAAGTCGCTGTGTGGTCGCTGGGGAGCTGTCACACAGACAGCTCTCTCCAGCGACCAACGATCAGGGGAACGACTTCGGCATCGTTGAAACTGTCTTCAACGATGCCGAAGTCCCCCTGCAGCACCTGGGTAACCAGGGTAAACATCGGGTTACTAAGCGCAGGGCCGCGCTTAGTAACCCGATGTTTACCCTGGTTACCAAAAAAACAAACAGTACATACTCACCATCTGATGTCCGTCAGGTCCCTTGCCGTCTGCTTCCCGCTCTGACTGAGCCGCCGTACAGTGAGAGCAGAGCGCAGCGGTGACGTCACCGCTCTGCTGTGCTCTCACTGTACGGCGGCACTCAGTGAGAGCAGGAAGCGGACGGCAAGGGACCTGACGGACATCAGATGGTGAGTATGTACTGTTTTTTTTTTTTTACATTTACGCTGGTAACCAGGGTAAACATCGGGTTACTAAGCGCGGCCCTGCGCTTAGTAACCCGATGTTTACCCTGGTTACCAGTGAAGACATCGCTGGATCGGTGTCACACACACCGATTCAGCGATGTCAGCGGGACCTCAACGACCAAAAAAAGGTCCAGGCCATTCCGACACGACCAGCGATCTCACAGCAGGGGCCTGGTCGCTGGTACGTGTCACACATAGCGAGATCGCTACTGAGGGCGCTGTTGCGTCACAAAACTTGTGACTCAGCAGCGATCTCGCTAGCGATCTCGCTATGTGAGACGGGGCCTTTAGACGCGGCAGACTTGTGCGAGGTTGGCTCCAGGCTCAGGGCCCTCTGCTCCCGGCCAACCCCTGGTGGAAACCAACATAGCTTTGCCGGATAGGTTCTCTGGGAGTCGGGATAAGTTTTATTTATTTAATCGTATGAACATATATTTAAACATCATATAAGAATACATAAATGATAAACAGTGACTGAAAAGAACAAAGGAGCAGAAATCAGAGTCGGATATCGAGATTTTCTATGTATGCAATAACATTGTCATTTCCAGTATAGAAATCATTCTTGTCACCAGTATAAGCTCTGAGGGGACATTCCTCGACAATGTGCTGAATTGTTTGATGGTCAGCTCCACAGTCACAGGCAGGAGAGTCAGATTTTCCCCACTTATGCATAAGATCTGCACAGACACCAAAGTTTGTTCTGATACGATTCAAAGTGACCCAGGTTTTCCTTGGCAGATTGAAGCCTGGTGGTGGATTTTGAAGATGAGGAAACGTTTGAGGCTCACCGTCTACTGCACTGACCCAAAGTTCACGCCATTTCTCTTCTAAATTGAAATCATGATCATACAGGGTAATTGCGGTTCGGATGGGTGGATGTCTTGATTTCAGTCACTGTATTTGAACATCTTGGATATTTTGATGTATTGGGAGATTTTCATTATTCACTACTTTGGTGTATTCTTTAAGTAGGAGCTTTTGTCTTCTCAGATTCATAGGTGCGATATGGGTCAAGACAGGCAACCAGTGGACGGGCGTAGGTCTGATAGCACCAGAAATTATTCGCATAGAGATGTTCAACTGATTGTCGATTCACATGACAACTATTCAACCATACTGGAGCACAATATTCTGCGGCAGAGTACACCAAGGCAAGGATAGACGTTCGCAAGACAGGTGTGGAGGAACCCTAGGAGGATCCGCAGAGTTTTTGAATAATATTATTTTGTGCTTTCATGTTCTGTGCTGTCTTTTCCAAGTGAGATTTGAAGGTTAGGCTTCTTTCAAGAATTATGCCTAAATATTTGGGATTGAAGTTGTGTTTGACAAGACGTACTTTGAGTTCAGTCTTAGCACTTGCGTTGTGTAAGTGAAAGCAACATACTTCCGTTTTTGATGGATTGGGCTTTAGCCTCCATTGTCGAAAATACTTTCCCATTACACTAAGATCTTCTGTTAGAACCTCCTCTGCTTCCTCCATTGTTTTGCTCACTGTAGAAAGTTCCCAGTCATCAGTGTAGCCAAATTTCCATGATATTGTGTCAGGAATGTCAGCTAGGTACAAAGCAAACAGGAGAGGTGCCAGCACTGATCCCTGGGCCAAACCATTGTTTAAGGTTTTCTTACAACTGGTTGAATCACCCATGATAAATTGGAAGGTCTCCAAACTATATTTCAGGTTACATCCTCACTCCTCGGGTACTGAGGACCAGCAGGTGGACATTGTAATCTCTCTTCTCCAGGGTGACCCCCAAGCCTGGGCATTTTCTCTCCCGTCTGATTCCCAGTCCCTTCAGATGGTAGAGGAATTTTTGAATGCTCTGGGCTTAGTATATGATGACCCTAAGGCCATGTTCACACGATCCTTTTTTTGATCCTTTTTTTGATCCTTTTTTTTTCAGGTCCTGATTTGGAAAACCCGCAGTGCAAAACTGCACTGCTGATTTTCCTGCAGTTTCTTCTGCAGATTCCTCTGCGGGTTTTCAACAGCACTTTCCTATTGGTGCCTGATGAAAACAGGAGCTGAATCCGCAGAAAGAAGTGACATGGTACTTCTTTTTTTCTGCAGGCAAATCCTCGCGGATTTGCCTGAGAAAAAAAGGATAGTGGGCACAGCGGTTTTTGTTTTCCATAGAGTAACATTGGACTGTACCCTGCATGGAAAAAGGACCTGAAAAAAAAAGGATAAAAAAAAGGATCGTGTGAACATGGCCTTACCGTGTCTCCCTGGTTGAGTGGAAATTACTCTGGCTTCAGCAGGGAGACCGGCTAGTGGAGAAGTATTGCTCCAAGTTCCGTAGGTGGTCTACGGATACTAGGTGGAATGATCTGTCGTCAGTTTTGTCAGGAGCTTTCTGAGAAGGTAAAAGATGCCTTTGTTCTGGATGAGACCCCTGTTTCCCTGGAGGCCGCCATGTCCCTAGCAAGCCGTGTAGACTGCCGTCTACATGGGAGACAAAAAGAAATACCTGAATTTTCAGGGGTTCAGGTATCATTGGAACCTAGGGTAGAGTCAACTGAGGTACAGAGGGGGCAACCCGTTGTACCAGTCCTCCCCTGCAGTTTGGCACAGAGAGGGAGTTTGCTTTTTTTGTGGCATGAAGGGTCATTTTGTTGGCACCTGTCCATCCATGTGCAGTCCCAAACAGCCGCCAGAAAACAAAGAAGCCTAGGTTGAGGGAAGGTTAGATACCCGGGTATACATATTTCTTCTGTGGGTAGGTCACAATTCTTTTTACCCTTCAAGATCCATTTAGGTGAAAGTAAGTTGATTATTTTGGCCTTTTTGGATGGTTGGGCATGGTTCAATCTGGTTGGTACCCAGTTCGTCCAGGACCAGGGTCTTAATCCTTCTAAATTGTGTAGACCTATACCTATCTTTAATTAATTAACACAGTCTTGTGGAAAATAAGGCAAAATTTTCCATTTAAGAGATTTCAATATTCAAGAATATAATTCTTGAATAGAATAGAATTCAGGAAAATTCACGAATTTTCTATACACATCCTCAAAAAACCAATATGAGGAAAGAGGATAAATCACAAATATAAAGTCTTTATCAAATTTAAAAAATAAAATGAGGAAGCATTTTGGAAAACGGCGCTGTCGGGGTGAGAGGACGAGGCATTTGGAACCCTTGCACTGAGCACTTTAGAGGTATTTTAACATCTTTCACCTTCACCATCATTTAACCCCTTAGTGACCGAGCCAATTTGGTACTTAATGACCGAGCCAATTTTTACAATTCTGACCACTGTCACTTTATGAGGTTATAACTCTGGAACGCTTTAACGGATCCCGCTGATTCTGAGATTGTTTTTTCGTGACATGTTGTACTTCATATTAGTGGTAACATTTCTTCGATATTACTTGCGATTATTTATGAAAAAAAATGGAAATATGGCAAAAAAATTTTAAATTTTGCAATTTTCAATCTTTGTAGTTTTATGCCCTTAAATCAGAGAGATACTGTATGTCACACAAAATAGTTAATAAATAACATTTCCCACATGTCTACTTTACATCAGCACAATTTTGGAAACAAAGTTTTTTTTTGTTAGGGAGTTATAAGGGTTAAAAGTTGACCAGCAATTTCTCATTTTTATAACACCATTTTTTTTTAGTTTCCACATCACATTTGAAGTAATTTTGAGGGGTCTATATGATAGAAAATAACCAAGTGTGACACCATTCTAAAAACTACACCCCTCAAGGTGCTCAGAACCACATTCAAGAAGTTTATTAACCCTGTACGTGCTTCACAGGAACTGAAACAATGTGGAAGGAAAAAATGAACATTTAACTTTTTTTGCAAACATTTTAATTCAGAACCATATTTTTTTATTTTCACAAGTATAAAAACAGAAATTTAACCAAACATTTTGTTGTGCAATTTCTCCTGAATACGCCGATACCCCATATGTGGGGGTAAACCACTGTTTGGGCGCACCGCAGAGCTTGGAAGAGAAGGAGCGCCGTTTGACTTTTTCAATGCAGAATTGGCTGGAATTGAGATCGGATGCCATGTCAGGTTTAGAGAGCCCCTGATGTGCTTAAACAGTGGAAACGCTCCACAAGTGGCACCATTTTGGAAACTAGACCCCTTAAGGAACTTATCTAGATGTGTGGTGAGCACTTTAAATCCCCAAATGCTTCACAGAAGTTTATAAAGTAGAGCCGTGAAAATAAAAAATCGCATTAGTTTACACAAAAATGATCTTTTCGCCCACAAATTCTTATTTTCACAAGGGTAACAGGAGAAATTAGACCACAAAAGTTGTTGTGCAATTTCTCCTGAGTACGTTGATACCCCATATGTGGGGGTAAACCACTGTTTGGGCTCACTGCAGAGCTTGGAAGAGAAGGAGCACCGTTTTACTTTTTCAATGTAGAATTGGCTGGAATTGAGATCGGACGTCATGTTGCGTTTGGAGAGCCCCTGATGTGCCTAAACAGTGGGAACCCCCCACATATGACACCATTTTGGAAACTAGACCCCTTAAGGAACTTATCTAGATGTGTGGTGAGCACTTTAAACCCCCAGGTGCTTCACGGAAGTTTATAACGTAGAGCCGTGAAAATAAAAAATCGCATTTTTTCTACAAAAATGATCTTTTTGCCCCCAAATTTTTATTTTGACAAGGGTAACAGGAGAAATTAGACCACAAAAGTTGTTGTACAATTTCTCCTGAGTACCTCGATAGCCCATATGTGGGGGTAAACCACTGTTTGGGCACACCGCAGAGCTTGGAAGAGAAGGAGTGCCGTTTTACTTTTTCAATGTAGAATTGGCTGGAATTGAGATCGGACACCATGTCGCGTTTGGAGAGCCCCTGATGTGCTTAAACAGTAGAAACTCCCCACAAGTGACCCCATTTTGGAAACTAGACTCCTTAAGGAACTTATCTAGATGTGTGGTGAGCACTTTAAACCCCCAAGTGCTTCACAGAAATTTATAACGTAAAGCCGTGAAAATAAAAAAATCCTTTTTTTCCCTCAAAAATGATTTTTTAGCCTGCAATTTTTTTATTTTCTCAAGGGTAACAGGAGACATTGGACCCCAAAATCTGTTGACCAGTTTGTCCTGAGTACGCTGATACCCCATATGTGGGGGGGCACTGTTTGGGCACCCATCAGGGCACGGAAGGGAAGGAGCGCCGCTTGGAATGCAGACTTTGATGGGATGGTCTGCGGGTGTCATGTTGCATTTGCAGAGCTCCTGATGTACCTAAACAGTAGAAACCCCCCACAAGTGACCCCATTTTGGAAACTAGACCCCCCAATGAGCTTATCTAGATGTGTGGTGAGCACTATGAACCCCCAACTGCTTCACAAAAGTTTATAATGTAGAGCCATGAAAATAAAAAAAATCATATTTTTTCCACAAAAAAAGATCTTTTCACCCCCAAATCTTTACTTTCACAAGGGTAACAGGAAAAATTGGACCCGAAAATTTATTGTGCAATTTATGCTGAGTAGGCTGATACCCCATATGTGGGGGATAAACCACTTTTTGGGCGCATGGCAGAGCTCTGAAGGGAAGGAGCGCCGTTTTGGATTGCAGACTTTGATAGAATGGTCTGCGAGCGTTATGTTGCGTTTGCAGAGCCCCCGATGTACCTAAACAGTAGAAACCCCCCACAAGTGACCTCATTTTGGAAACTAGACCCCCCAAGGAACTTATCTAGATGTGTTGTGAGAACTTTGAATGCCCAAGTGCTTTACAGAAGTTTATAATGCAGAGTCGTGAAAATAAAAAAAAAATATTTTTTCCACAAAAAAATATTTTTTTAGCCCCCAAATTTTTATTTTCACAAGGGTAACAAGAGAAATTGGACCCCAAAAGTTGTCCAATTTATCCCGAGTACGCTGATGCCCCATATGTGGGGGGGACCACTGTTTGGGCGCACGGCAGAGCTCAGAAGGGAGGGAGCACCATTTGACTTTTTGAGCGCAAAATTGGCTGTGGCGTTTAGAGACCCCCTGATGTACCTAAACAGTTGAAACCCCCCAATTCTAACTCCAACCCTAACCCCAACACACCCCTAACCCTAATCCCAACCCGATCCATAATCCTAATCACAACCCTAACCCCCAAAACACCCCTAACCCTAATCCTAATCCCAAAGCTAACCATAACCCTAATCAAAACCCTAAACCCAACACACCCCTAATCCTAATCTCAACCTTAACCTCAAAACCTAACCCTAATCCCAATACACCCCTGTTGTGAATTTACCTTTTGGCTCCCTCTAGTGGCTACTAGTGATTTGACTCTGGGTATGTCATTCATCCCTTGTATGCTCACCTGGGTCGTTAGGTCAGGGGTGTTGCTATATAAGCTCCCTGGACCTTCAGTTCAATGCCTGGCAACGTTGATATCAGAGCTAATCTGTAGTGCTCTTGTCTACTGATCCTGGTTCCTGCTTGATTAAGCTAAGTCTGCTTTCTTGCTTTTTGCTATTTGTTTTTGTTTGCATTTTTGTCCAGCTTTTATATAATCTGTTTCCTGACCTTGCTGGAAGCTCTAGGGTGGCTGGTGTTCTCCCCCCGGGCCGTTAGACGGTTCGGGGGTTCTTGAATCTCCAGCGTGGATTTTGATAGGGTTTTTGTTGACCATATAAGTTATCTTACTACATTCTGCTATTAGTAAGTGGGCCTCTCTCTGCTAAAATCTAGTTCATCTCTGTGTTTGTCATTTCCTCTTACCTCACCGTTATTATTTGTGGGGGGCTACTATCCTACTTTTGGGGTCTATTCTCTGGAGGCAAGAGAGGTCTTTGTTTTCCTCTTCTAGGGGTAGTTAGTCCTCCGGCTGGCGCGAGACATCTAGCGACCAACGTAGGCATGTTCCCCGGCTACTGCTAGTGTTGGCGTTAGGAGTAGATATATGGTCAACCCAGTTACCACTGCCCTATGAGCTGGATTTTTGTACGTCGCAGACTTACTTGTTTCTCTGAGACCCTCGCCATTGGGGTCATAACAGTTTGCCAGGCCAGTATTAAATGTTAAATGCATTGCAGAAGCGGGATTATAAGAAAGAAAGTTCTGAGTTTTTTTTTTCTCTCTCTCTCATTTTTTTTTCTTTTCCCCTTTACCTCTGAGTGGCTTGTGTTTGCTGCAGACATGAATGTCCAGACCTTGATTACAAGTGTGGACCAGCTTGCTGCTCGTGTGCAGGGCATACAAGATTATGTTATCAGAAGTCCTATGTCAGAACCTAAGATACCGATTCCTGAACCGTTTTCCGGAGACCGATTTAAATTTAGAAATTTCAGGAATAATTGTAAATTGTTTTTGTCCCTGAAACCCTGTTCATCTGGAGACTCCGCTCAGCAAGTAAAAATTGTTATTTCTTTTTTACGGGGCGACCCTCAGGATTGGGCCTTCTCGCTGGCGCCAGGAGATCCGGCATTGGCTGACATTGATGCGTTTTTTCTGGCGCTCGGTTTGCTTTATGAGGAACCCAATCTTGAGATTCAGGCAGAAAAGGCCTTGCTGGCTATGTCTCAGGGCCAGGACGAGGCTGAAGTGTATTGCCAAAAATTTCGGAAATGGTCCGTGCTGACCCAGTGGAACGAGTGTGCATTGGCTGCTAATTTTAGAAATGGCCTTTCTGAAGCCATTAAGAATGTGATGGTGGGTTTTCCCATTCCCACAGGTCTGAATGATTCTATGGCCCTGGCTATTCAAATCAACCGGCGGTTGCGGGAGCGCAAAACCGCTAATTCCCTCATGGTGTTGTCTGAACAGACACCTGATTTAATGCAATGTGATAGAATCCTGACTAGAAATGAGCGGAAAATTCATAGACGCCAGAATGGCTTGTGTTACTACTGTGGTGATTCTACACATGTTATCTCAGCATGCTCTAAACGTCTTACTAAGGTTGTTAGTCCGGTCGCCATTGGTAATTTGCAACCTAAATTTATTCTATCTGTAACTTTGATTTGCTCACTGTCATCGTATCCTGTCATGGCGTTTGTGGACTCGGGTGCTGCCCTGAGCCTTATGGATCTGTCATTTGCCAAGCGCTGCGGATTTGTTCTTGAGCCATTGGAAAATCCTATCCCTCTTAGGGGTATTGATTCTACGCCATTGGCAAAAAATAAACCGCAGTTTTGGACACAGGTTACCATGTGCATGACTCCCGAACATCGGGAGGTAATACGTTTTCTTGTTCTGCATAAAATGCATGATTTGGTTGTTTTGGGTTTGCCATGGTTACAGACCCATAATCCAGTCTTGGACTGGAAGGCTATGTCAGTGTCAAGTTGGGGCTGCCATGGAATTCATGGAGATTCCCTGCCCTTGTCTATTGCTTCTTCTACGCCTTCGGAAGTTCCGGCGTATTTGTCTGATTATCAGGATGTCTTCAGCGAGTCTAAGTCCAGTGCACTGCCTCCTCATAGGGAATGTGACTGTGCAATAGATTTGATTCCTGGCAGTAAGTTTCCTAAGGGGAGACTGTTTAATCTGTCGGTACCTGAACATACCGCGATGCGTTCATATATCAAGGAGTCTCTTGAGAAGGGGCATATCCGTCCTTCTTCTTCCCCTCTTGGTGCGGGATTCTTTTTTGTGGCCAAAAAGGACGGATCTTTGAGGCCTTGTATTGACTATCGGCTTTTAAATAAGATCACTGTCAAATTTCAGTATCCTTTGCCGCTGTTGTCAGATTTGTTTGCCCGGATTAAAGGTGCCAAGTGGTTCACCAAGATAGACCTTCGTGGTGCGTACAACCTTGTGCGCATTAGGCAGGGCGATGAATGGAAAACCGCATTCAATACGCCCGAAGGTCATTTTGAGTACTTGGTGATGCCATTCGGTCTCTCTAATGCACCTTCAGTTTTTCAGTCCTTCATGCATGACATTTTCCGGAAGTATCTGGATAAATTTTTGATTGTTTATCTGGATGATATTCTGTTTTTTTCTGATGATTGGGACTCGCATGTGGAGCAGGTCAGGATGGTTTTTGAGATTCTGCGTGAAAATTCTTTGTTTGTAAAAGGCTCAAAGTGTCTCTTTGGTGTACAGAAGGTTCCCTTTTGGGGGTTCATTTTTTCCCCTTCTGCTGTGGAGATGGATCCAGTCAAGGTCCGAGCTATTCATGATTGGACTCAACCCTCGTCAGTTAAGAGTCTTCAGAAGTTCTTGGGTTTTGCTAACTTCTACCGTCGTTTTATCGCAAATTTCTCTAGCGTTGTTAAACCGCTGACGGATATGACCAAGAAAGGCTCTGATGTAGCTAACTGGGCTCCTGCTGCCGTGGAGGCTTTCCAGGAGTTAAAACGCCGGTTTACTTCGGCGCCTGTTTTGTGCCAGCCTGACATCTCACTTCCTTTTCAGGTTGAGGTGGATGCTTCGGAGATTGGGGCAGGGGCCGTTTTGTCACAGAGAGGCCCTGGTTGCTCTACTATGAGACCTTGTGCCTTTTTCTCTAGGAAGTTTTCGCCGGCAGAGCGAAATTATGATGTGGGCAATCGGGAGTTGTTGGCCATGAAGTGGGCATTTGAGGAGTGGCGTCATTGGCTCGAGGGTGCTAAGCATCGTGTGGTGGTCTTGACTGATCACAAAAATTTGATGTATCTCGAGTCTGCTAAACGCCTGAATCCTAGACAGGCCCGCTGGTCATTGTTTTTCTCCCGTTTTGACTTTGTGGTCTCGTATTTACCAGGGTCTAAGAATGTGAAGGCCGACGCTCTGTCTAGGAGCTTTGTGCCTGATGCTCCTGGAGTCGCTGAACCTGTGGGTATTCTTAAGGAAGGAGTTATCGTGTCTGCTATTTCTCCAGATCTGCGACGTGTGTTGCAGAGATTTCAGGCTGGTAGGCCTGACTCTTGTCCACCTGACAGATTGTTTGTGCCTGCTAGATGGACCAGCAGAGTCATTTCCGAGGTTCATTCCTCGGTGTTGGCAGGGCACCCAGGAATTTTTGGCACCAGAGATCTGGTGGCCAGGTCCTTTTGGTGGCCTTCCTTGTCAAGGGATGTGCGGTCATTTGTGCAGTCCTGTGGTACTTGTGCTCGAGCTAAGCCTTGCTGCTCTCGTGCCAGCGGGTTGCTCTTGCCCTTGCCTGTCCCGAAGAGACCTTGGACACACATCTCTATGGATTTCATTTCTGATCTTCCGGTGTCTCAGGGCATGTCTGTCATCTGGGTGATATGTGATCGTTTCTCCAAGATGGTCCATTTGGTTCCTTTGCCTAAGCTGCCCTCTTCTTCTGATCTGGTTCCTGTGTTCTTCCAGAACGTGGTTCGTTTGCACGGCATTCCTGAGAATATTGTGTCGGACAGAGGATCCCAGTTTGTTTCCAGGTTCTGGCGATCCTTTTGTGGTAGGATGGGCATTGAGTTGTCGTTTTCATCCGCTTTCCATCCCCAGACTAACGGACAAACGGAGCGAACTAATCAGACTCTGGAGGCTTATTTGAGGTGTTTTGTCTCTTCTGATCAGGATGATTGGGTGACCTTCTTGCCGTTGGCTGAATTTGCCCTTAATAATCGGGCTAGTTCCGCCACCTTGGTTTCGCCATTTTTCTGCAACTCTGGTTTCCATCCTCGTTTTTCCTCGGGACATGTGGAGCCTTCTGACTGTCCTGGGGTGGATTCCGTGGTGGATAGGTTGCAGCGGATCTGGGGGCATGTGGTGGACAACTTGAAGTTGTCACAGGAGAAGGCTCAGCGTTTTGCCAACCGCCGCCGCGGTGTGGGTCCCCGACTTCGCGTTGGGGATTTGGTATGGCTGTCTTCTCGATTTGTTCCTATGAAGGTCTCCTCTCCCAAATTTAAGCCTCGCTTCATTGGTCCTTACAAGATATTGGAAATCATTAATCCTGTATCCTTTCGCCTGGATCTTCCGGTGTCGTTTGCCATCCACAACGTATTTCATAGGTCCTTGTTGCGGCGGTACGTTGTGCCTGTGGTTCCTTCTGCTGAGCCTCCTGCTCCGGTGTTGGTTGAGGGCGAGTTGGAGTACGTGGTGGAGAAGATCTTAGATTCTCGTCTCTCCAGGCGGAGGCTTCAGTACCTGGTCAAGTGGAAGGGCTATGGTCAGGAGGATAATTCCTGGGTGGTCGCCTCTGATGTGCATGCGGCCGATTTAGTTCGTGCCTTTCACGCCGCTCATCCTGATCGCCCTGGTGGTCTTGTTGAGGGTTCGGTGACCCCTCACTAAGGGGGGGGTACTGTTGTGAATTTACCTTTTGGCTCCCTCTAGTAGCTACTAGTGATTTGACTCTGGGTATGTCATTCATCCCTTGTATGCTCACCTGGGTCGTTAGGTCAGGGGTGTTGCTATATAAGCTCCCTGGACCTTCAGTTCAATGCCTGGCAACGTTGATATCAGTGCTAATCTGTAGTGCTCTTGTCTACTGATCCTGTTTCCTGCTTGATTAAGCTAAGTCTGCTTTCTTGCTTTTTGCTATTTGTTTTTGTTTGCATTTTTGTCCAGCTTTTATATAATCTGTTTCCTGACCTTGCTGGAAGCTCTAGGGTGGCTGGTGTTCTCCCCCCGGGCCGTTAGACGGTTCGGGGGTTCTTGAATCTCCAGCGTGGATTTTGATAGGGTTTTTGTTGACCATATAAGTTATCTTACTACATTCTGCTATTAGTAAGTGGGCCTCTCTCTGCTAAAATCTAGTTCATCTCTGTGTTTGTCATTTCCTCTTACCTCACCGTTATTATTTGTGGGGGGCTACTATCCTACTTTTGGGGTCTATTCTCTGGAGGCAAGAGAGGTCTTTGTTTTCCTCTTCTAGGGGTAGTTAGTCCTCCGGCTGGCGCGAGACATCTAGCGACCAACGTAGGCATGTTCCCCGGCTACTGCTAGTGTTGGCGTTAGGAGTAGATATATGGTCAACCCAGTTACCACTGCCCTATGAGCTGGATTTTTGTACGTCGCAGACTTACTTGTTTCTCTGAGACCCTCGCCATTGGGGTCATAACACACCCCTATCCCTAATCCCAACCCTAGCCTTAACCCTAATCCCAAACCTAACCCTAATCCCAAATGTAACCCTAATGCCAACCCTAATCCAAACCCTAATCCCAACTCTAACCCTAACTTTAGCCCCAACCCTAGCCCTAACCCTAACTTTAGCCCAAACCCTAACTTTAGCCCTAAACCTAGCCCCAACCCTAAAGGCCCCGTCACACTTAGCGACGCTGCAGCGATACAACGATGCCGATCGCTGCAGCGTCGCTGTTAGGTCGCTGGAGAGCTGTCACACAGACCGCTCTCCAGCGACCAACGATGCCGAGGTCCCCGGGTAACCAGGGTAAACATCGGGTTGCTAAGCGCAGGGCCGCGCTTAGTAACCCGATGTTTACCCTGGTTACCAGTGTAAAATGTAAAAAAACAAACAGTACATACTCACCTTCGCGTCCCCCGGTGTCCGGTTCCTGCACTGACTGAGTGCCGGCCCTAACAGCAGAGCGGTGACGTCACCGCTGTGCTGTACTTTCACTTTACGGCCGGATCTCACAGTCAGTGCAGGAAGCGGACGGCGGGGGACGCGAAGGTGAGTATGTACTGTTTGTTTTTTTTATATTTTACACTGGTAACCAGGGTAAACATCGGGTTACTAAGCGCGGCCCTGCGCTTAGCAACCCGATGTTTACCCTGGTTACCAGTGTAAAACATCGCTGGTATCGTTGCTTTTGGTGTCAACCACAACGATACACGGCGATCGGACGACCAAATAAAGTTCTGAACTTTAACTAACGACCAGCGATATCACAGCAGGATCCTGATCGCTGCTGCCTGTCACACTCAACGATATCGCTAGCCAGGATGCTGCAACGTCACGGATCGCTAGCGATATCGTTTAGTGTGAAGGTACCTTAACCCTAACTTTAGCCCTAACCCTAGCCGCACACGTTGCGGATTTTGCTGCGGATCCGCAGCGTTTCCGCAGCTGCGGGTCCGCAGCAGTTTCCCATGAGTTTACAGTACAATGTAAACCTATGGGAAACATAAAACGCTGTGCCCATGCTGCGGAAAAAACCACGCGGAAACGCAGCGGTTTACATTCCACAGCATGTCAATTCTTTCTGCGGATTACACCTGCTCCATAATAGAAAACCGCAGGTGAAAAACCGCAGGGGAATCCGCACAAAAACCGCGGTACATCCGCGATAAATCCGCAGGAAAAACGCAGCGTTTTGGCCCTGCAGATTTATCAAATCCGCTGCGGAAAAATCCGCAGAGAACCATTCTACGTGTGCACATATCCTAACCCTAACCCTACCCCTAACCCTAACCCTAATTGGAAAATAGAAATTCATACATTTTTTTCATTTTATTATTTTTTCCTTACTAAGGGGGTGATAAAGGGGGGGGGGGGTTATTTACTATTTTTTTTTATTTTGATCACTGTGATAGGATCTCACAGTGACCAAAATAAAACAAGTGGAAGAATCTTCCTCTGCTGGCCGGCAGATCATGGCGGGCGCACTGCGCATGCGCCCGCCATTTTCTTACCGGAGCAAGAAGCCGGTGGCCAGCAGAAGAAGGAGGACCCAGGGACACCGGTAAGTATAACAGGGTCCCCGAATCCCCCTATTTCTCTGTCCTCTGATGTGCGATCACATCAGAGGACAGAGAATGACATCGCTTTTTTTTTTTTTCCGGTCACCGGTAAACAGTTAATTACCGGCGATCGCAAAACAGGGGTCGGTAAAAACCGACCCCGATCATGTTCTTTGGGGTCCCGGCTACCCCCGGCAGCCGAGACCCCAAAGATCTTCCGGGCGGCGGGCGCACTGCACATGTGCCCGCCATTTTTTCCCTGGAAAAAGATGGCGGCGCCCATCGGGAGCCACGAGGAGCACCGGGGGAGATAGGTGAGTATTGGGGGGCGATCGGGGACCCCATTTCTCTGTCCTCCGATGTGCGATCACATCGGAGGACAGAGAAATTAAAGGGCCACTGTCACCCCCTCCAGCCGTTATAAACTAAAAGAGCCACCTTGTGCAGCAGTAATGCTGCAGTCTAACAAGGTGGCTCTTTTAGTTTTTGATTCAGTTATTACCTCAATAAAGCGTTTTAAAAATTGGCCACAAATACCAGATTTTGTACCTGGAGGCGGTCCGAAGCGTCCTCTATGAATCTCCCAACTGCCGTCACTCTTCTCTTCAGGGGCGATGGTCGCCGCCCCCTTCGCGCTGTTTCTTCTTAAATTCGGCGCCTGCGCTGTGCGTGCCTGCCTGGGGCCTGCGCAGTGTTCATTGTCAGTCACAGCTCAGATGCCGGGTGCCTGACTGTGCCTGTGCGGGCAGTGCGGCCACCCTGTTGCTGAATCCCCGCCCCGCACTGTGTTATTCATTATGCACAGTGCGGGGCTGGGGTTCCTGGGAAGGCGGGGGAGCTGGGGGAGCGTCTGAGCTGGGGGAGCGTCTGAGCTGGGGAGCTTCTGAGCTGGGGAGTGTCTAAACAGCGCAGTGCGCATGCCCAGGAACCCCAGCCCCGCACTGTGCATAATTAATAACACAGTGCGGGGCGGGGATTCAGCAACATGGTGGCCGCATTGCCCGCACAGGCGCAGTCAGGCACCCGGCATCTGAGCTGTGACTGACAAAGAACACTGCGCAGGCCCCAGGCAGGCACGCACAGCGCAGGCGCCGGATTTAAGAAGAACAGCGCGCAGGGGGCGGCGACCATCGCCCCTGAAGAAAAGAGTGACGGCAGTTGGGAGATTCATAGAGGACGATTCGGACCGCCTCCCGGTACAAAATCTGGTATTTGTGGCCAATTTTAAAAACGCTTTATTGAGGTAATAACTGAATCAAAAACTAAAAGAGCCACCTTGTTAGACTGCAGCATTACTGCTGCACAAGGTGGCTCTTTTAGTTTATAACGGCTGGAGGGGGTGACAGTGGCCCTTTAAATGGCAAATCGCGTTGTGTTTTTTTTGTTGCTACCACCGGTAACAGGTTAATTACCGGCGATCGCAACTCGGGGGTCGGTAAAAACCCCCCGAATCATGTTCTCTGGAGTCTCGGCTACCCTCGGCAACCGAGACCCCAGAGAAAATCCGACTCTGGGGGGCGCTATTCACTTTTTCCACAGCGCTGTTAATTAACGACGCTGTGGTTTAAGTACCCTTAGCGGCCGCCGTTAAAAGGCATATCGGCGGTCGTTAAGGGGTTAAATCATTATATGTCAACATGATCGTGGCAAAACCTTCATTACAAGATATATATGGGCCCTTTGTGGTCTTGCGTTCTGTTCCTTGCATTTGTTCTATGGTATCCATGGAGTGCCCCCACTGCCGCAGGGCCGAGGGGTACCCGGTACCGGGTCTCCGAGCTTCTGCTCTGGGGTTGTCACGGTGGCTAGACCCGCTCCGTGGCCCTGTCTGTCAGTGGGGGACGTCCGGTGCAATAAGTGGTGGTGTAGCAGTGCAGTTGTGGGGTGCAGGTCGCGGTAAATAACGAGGACACCAGGTTGCAGTCTCTTTACTGAAGATCTCTGAGTCCTCAGTCCAGAATACGGTTTACCAGGCTGCGCAAGTCCGGCCGGTCCAATGGCACCTCCAGAGTTCTCTTCACAGGTAGAAATCTGTGCCTTCCTGCTTGCGCTATGTGTTGTGGTCCTTCCCTGCTGTGCTTACGGAAAGTCCCCACAACTGTTGTGTCTGTTTCTTAAGTTCCCTCACAACTCGACTAGATGATGTTCTGCTAATCCTCCGTCCCTCCCTGAGGTTCGGGTAGGAACGGCACCCGTTTGACGGGTAGGCTCGGAGCTCTTCCGGGACCCTAGAGACGCCCCTCTCCACAAGTTGCCCCCCAAGACTTCATAGGTGATTTGAGTTAGACAGCCCGCCTGAGACTGACTGTCCTGCCGCTGTTTAGAGTATTGCTTGAAGCTGTATGTTATAATACTCTCTCGGCGTTCCGGCCACCGGTTGTGCGCCTCAGTAGGATGTTGCCTCGGTCTTACAGCACGACTCCTACTGGTATTCTCCTATTGCGATGATCTCGTTTCTCACTCAGCACAATCTATTTCGCTTCTGATCCCTCCTTGGGCACCGCCGCTATCCTGAGCAGGCACGGTCCCGTTACATTTGTTCAAGTTGCCAAGCCTCTGTCAGGATCCCACCCCTGACAGAGACCCTACTGTATCTTCCCCCACAACACCCTCTGCCACAAGGTGTTGCCTGGTTCCAACCCAGTCAGCTTCTGATCTAACTTCCTGCCTGACCCCCAGTTTACCCACTATGGTGGGGAGTGGCCTAATGAATAGCACCCTTAGCTCCCCCCGGAGGCCCGGCTGTGAAATGTATTGGTGACTGTGATACCTGATTAGATGAACTCCTTCAGTGCCATCAGACGCACCATAGCTCCCCATAGTGGCGGAGCCACAGTACTGCAACGACCAGGACTCTGGGGCGCTGCACTCCCCCCTGGTTAAACACAGTACTCCGGGACTGGGAAGAAAAACAACAATACAAGTTAGCGAAAAGACATACAGTTTTGTTTGAGTGCAATAACAATAAGTATACTTGAACAGAGCTTCCCTTTATGGGAGGTGAGGACACTTGAACGTTACAAACATGGTTAAATAACATAGCAACATGCTATAAATAACTTTTCTTACCCAACCGGGTATTCTATTTGGCACAAATTCTGGAACAATAAGTTAATATTGCCTTTAAGGATGCACACTCTAAATCCCTAAAAGACCTTCTTATACACATTATAAGGCTTAAGCAACTGTGCTACATTCTCCTTCTTTAAATCTGCAGGACCGCCTGTCCTAACGGCGCCAGACCTACTGCCTCTCCTTTCTTACAGGACCGCTCCTTTCAGCCCGAGCCTTCTGTCTTTTCCTCTACTATACACAGTATAGAACATAACATGCTTTCAGTTTAGGAACACTGAGCCATCTTCATATGGCTCCTAGGAGGACTCACACCTAACCCCTACGGGTTCACTTTCTGTCTTCTGCAACACATTATTAACTCTTTCTTTACAATAAACTAGCTTTCTACGGAGGACTCAGGGTTTACCTTCTATCCCCATTTTCTATCAACGTTATCAACATTTTCTTGACTTCCATCATTACTTTCTTACTAGCAATCATGCAGAACTCTATGTCTACCCCTACGGGTCTACTGCATCTTTCTTCTAACTTTCACTTGTGCAGGACTTCATGTCTACCCCTACGGGTCTACTGCATCTTTCCAATAATTACTTTATCTCAGAACACATTATTAAACACTTCTTTCTTTCAACAATTTAGTTACATACAACTTGTACATATCAGCAGCATCATTAACTTTCTTTTTAGAGCAACATCATTCTCTAAGTACCATCAGTGAACATCCCCTTTAAGAGGGGACCAAGTCTCTATGAGGTAGTGCAACTCCTCAAGCTGCAAGTCTGTTTGCAATAAGGACTCCAGTGATGTTTTAAAAAAAAACAATATCTTCGCAAAGTGTCCTTTCTTCATATAGAACCAGTAGAGAGCGCCTTTAAGAAGGTGCAAACTATTTACAAGAAGTTTGTATCATGCATTGTTCATGATTCAGCAGTTTTTATAACATTGTGGAACAAAAAAGCAAAAATGAAAGTGAAAGCAAAAATAAAAAGCAATAGGGATCCCGGGTAAACAAAGGGATCCCTTTAAGAGTTAACCCAGGACGGGTTTTAGCAGCAAAACAGCAAGGAAATAAACAGTTAACTATTTACAGTTTCAGGTTTCCGAGGCTTAGTTGAACGGCTTCCAGGGCTGCACCTGGCACTTAACCCCTCTTGGCCCGGGAAGGGTGAAGTCCAGGGTTGCACCTAGTGCTGGACACACGCCGTTAATCCGTCTCTCATGTACAGTTAAATCATGCGCAGCGATGGAGGTCTGCGCAGCTTGAGTAGGGGCATTTGCTGCAGCAGAGGTAGCGGCTGCTGCAAGATCAGTCACTGGAACGGAGTCAGCAGCTGTGGCACTAGCAGTCACTGGAGTGGTGTCGGTCGTCAGGGCAGGGTCATCCTTCATACCTGCTTCAGATGCGGTCCCTCCGGTGCCGGTCTGCTCCGTCTCCACTGCGGCCTGTAGCGCTGGTTGCAGGGCCTTGTGCTGCGACGCTGTCATCTCTGCTTGCAGTACCTCGCTTTTCGGCAGGGCACTGCTTTCTGGCTTCGGAGAGCTGGAACTTCTTTCTTGCTCCGGACCAGACGAGGCTGCCGACAGACGTCTGGCGAGGCTCCCGATGATGGTCTTCCTCCACCCGGCCTCAGTGCTCAGCTGCATCCGCCGGGGTTGGTGGATCAGCTTGTCCGCTCCGGTCTGCAGGAGGTCAGCGTCAACTGTGGAGGTCTGGCTGCGGTGCCTCTCCGGGTAGCTGGGGGAGTCCTCGGCTCCGACCCCACGCTCCGGCTCCGGGCGGCTGGCCATGGCGTCCTCCATGTTGCTCGCTTCTTCCTCCTGGTCCTTTTCCCGCTCTCTCCTTCGTGGGCGGTTTCGTTTTCTCTGTCTCCGCCCACCATTGAGAATCAGGAGGCGGATCTCGGCTGCTGACGGACACGTCCTCAAGGGGCAGGAATACTTAGACTGGGCGGCCATTGTCTTTCGCGCTCTCCAGCTTGTCTACGCCCACTTCCACGCCCTTCTTCTTCTCCTGCGCTCCTCTTAGCGCTGTAATGGCGGCGGTTTTGGCGGGAACTTTTGGCGGCAAGTGGCAATACACAGTCTTTGCAATAAAGTACAGTCCAAGCACAGTAAATCACAGTTCCAAGGCACACATGACCTGATTCTTCAGGCTTAAGTAGATCCTGTTCGTGACGCCAAGTTGGAGCACCCCCACTGCCGCAGGGCCGAGGGGTACCCGGTACCGGGTCTCCGAGCTTCTGCTCTGGGGTTGTCACGGTGGCTAGACCCGGTCCGTGGCCCTGTCTGTCAGTGGGGGAGGTCCGGTGCAATAAGTGGTGGTGTAGCAGTGCAGTTGTGGGGTGCAGGTCGCGGTAAATAACGAGGACACCAGGTTGCAGTCTCTTTACCTCTTTACTGAAGATCTCTGAGTCCTGAGTCCAGAATACGGTTTACCAGGCTGCGCAAGTCCGGCCGGTCCAATGGCACCTCCAGAGTTCTCTTCACAGGTGGAAATCTGTGCCTTCCTGCTTGTGCTATGTGTTGTGGTCCTTCCCTGCTGTGCTTACGGAAAGTACCCCACAACTGTTGTGTCTGTTTCTTAAGTTCCCTCACAACTCGACTAGATGATGTTCTGCTAATCCTCCGTCCCTCCCTGAGGTTCGGGTAGGAACGGCACCCGTTTGACGGGTAGGCTCGGAGCTCTTCCGGGACCCTAGAGACGCCCCTCTCCACAAGTTTCCCCCCAAGACTTCATAGGTGATTTGAGTTAGACAGCCCGCCTGAGACTGACTGTCCTGCCTGACCCCCAGTTTACCCACTATGGTGGGGAGTGGCCTAATGAATAGCACCCTTAGCTCCCCCCGGAGGCCCGGCTGTGAAATGTATTGGTGACTGTGATACCTGATTAGATGAACTCCTTCAGTGCCATCAGACGCACCATAGCTCCCCATAGTGGCGGAGCCACAGTACTGCAACGACCAGGACTCTGGGGCGCTGCATCCACTTTAGACTTTTTCAACTTAGTGTGAATATTTATGTTTTGCACTATGCACTTTATGGCTCATTCACTTACCTATTTGATATTATTATGGTGTTTGGATACTTATATACCATCCTTGATTGAAGGTTGCTATTTCACTATTTGAGTATTATATTAGCATGCCCTATGCTTTACATTTTGGCGGTGCCATGTCTTCATCCTCTTTCAATGCCTATTGCTTGGTTCATGCATTTCATTTTATTGTTTAAAATTTAATAAAGACTTATTTTTAAACTTTATATTTGCGATTTATCGTCTTATGTCTATACCTATCTTTGCTTTTGATTCTGCACCATTAAGCCAGGGGTATTTTACTCAGGTCATTCTAGACATTTTTCTGCAGGTAGGAGCCATGCATTCGGAATCTATCGATTGTAATGGGGAATGTCAGCAAACTTAATTTTGCTAATTCCTAAGTTATACAATTAATATTCATATTATTACAGTTAATATGTTAATATTAATATATAGCAGAATTTCAGGCTATTGGTTCGGCCTTCCACAGCAGTCACGGTTTTTCATGTGGCCCCTTGGGAAAATTAATTGCCCACCACTGCTTCATAGGATGGCAGGTCAGTATTAAAGTGCATGGAGAGGTGCGACCAAGGTCATTTAGGAGTAGGTAAGGACTGGAGAAGTCCGATGTCATGGGTTCGGGACGTATCAGCTCAAGGACTGATTTCACAAGCAATAACATTTCTTACAATCTCGATGAATGGAAGGCCATCAAAAATTAACGGTTATTAATCAGATCGTATTGTTAGTCCCTGATTGATCTATGAATCCAGAATCATGGGATTCCTGGAAAACTCAGAGACAAAACTGGTGGAAACAAAGCATTGCCAGGGAGAAGCACTTGAGAACTACGGATCTGTTCTACAAGATCTACAGAAACAGAAGACACAACTATACCCTATATAATGGGATTTTTTTTATTCTGTAGAGAGAGAGCATCAGCTTAAACATTTTTTTTTGCAAAATTTGAATGAAACTTACCATAGCTTCTGTTGCCCTCATCTTCAGTGGCCACCACCACAGTGCCTGCTTCCATCACCTCCCTAAATCTGTAGATAGGCTTTATTTTGCTCTAGGTTTGATTTTTGTGATGACACTTACATTTGGTGCAAAAAAATGTTTAAGCTGATGCTCTCTCTCTATGGAATTAAAACAAAATCCCATTATATAGGGTATAGTTGTGTCTTCTGTTTCTGTAGATCTTGTAGAACAGATCCATAGTTCTCAAGTGCTTGTCCCTGGCAATGCTTTGTTTCCACCAGTTTTGTCTCGGAGTTTTCCAGGAGTCCCATGATTCTGGATTCATAGATCAATCAGGGATTAACAATACTATCTGATTAATAACCGTTAATTTTTGATGGCTTTCCTTTCATCGAGATTGTAGGAAATCTGTTATTGCTTGTGAAATCAGTCCTTGAGCTGATACGTCCTGAACCCATGACATCGGACTTCTCCAGTCCTTACCTACTCCTAAATGACCTTGGTCGCACCTCTCCATTCACTGTAATACTGACCTGCTATCCTATGAAGCAGTGGTGGGCAATTAATTTTCCCAAGGGGCCACATGAAAAACTGTGACTGCTGTGGAAGGCCGAACCAATAGCCTGAAATTCTGCTATATATTAATATTAACATATTAATTGTAATTATATTAATATTAACTGTATAACTTAGAAATTAGCAAAATTAAGTGTGCTGACATCCCCCAATATATATACGGTATGAGCTCACACACAGCCCCCTATGTACAGTATGAGCCCCCATATAGTCCCCTATATACAGTGTGAGGCCCCCACATAGCTTCATATGTAGTTTGAGCCCCTGTGTAGTCTTTCTGTGTAGAGTATGAGTCCCACATAGCCTCTTAAATACAGCATAAGCCCCCACATAGCCTCCTATACACAGTATGAGCCCTTACAGAGCCCCCTGTATACAATGTGACCCCACATAGCCTCTCTATAAACAGTATTAGCCACCTGTATACAGTATGAACCCCCACATAGCCCCCTTATATACAGTATGAGCCTGACATAGCCTCCAAAATACAGTATGAGCCCCCTAAAAATGTGTCTTAAATACAGTGAACCCCATATAGACCCTTTATAAAGTATGAGACCCTATATAGCCTTGTACATACAGTATGAGACCCACATAGCCTCCTGTATACAGTAGATGCAACCACATAGCCACCTACAGTATACAGAATGCACCCCCACATAGCATCCTGTATACAATATGAGCCCCCACATAGGCTCCTATATACAGTATGTGCCTCCACATAGCCTCCTATGTAGAGTATAAGCCTCCACATAGCATCCTATATACAGTATGCAATCCCAAATAGCATCCTATATACAGTATGCACCCCCATAACCTACTATATGAAAAAAAAAACCACATCTCGCTGCCGTTCCTCCGGCGCTATGCTCCTGTCTGAGGTGCACTGACTCTCCGGACAGCTCGCTCAGTCACACATGCTGATTGGTCGAAGAAGGAGTATGCGGCTCTCTACTCCACCAATGTAGTCATTGCTGTCTGCAACCTGAGAATGAGGTGACAGCAGACGGACAGCGGGCGAGGTTATGGTGGGGGCCCATGGGCCACTGTTTCAGCCCTTCAGCTGTCTTGGTCCGCATGCCATACTGGAACAGCCAGAGAGCCAGATGCGGACCACAGGCTACACTTTGCCCTGCTCTGCTCTAAAGGGCATTTTGTAAAAAGATCAATATTGAATTGTCCTTTTTATCCTAATACCATACTGAGGCAAATGGACAAACTGAACGTGCTACGGTACTCTGATACTTAAGCAATATTTTTGGTCTTATGACTCTGATCAGTTGATCTGGGTGAATCATCTTCCTGTAGTTGCGTTAGCTAATAATAACGCAGGTATGCTAAACTTGGGTTTATGAAATTTCTTTTCAAATCCAATGACTGATTCCTATGTTGTCTTACACCCTTATTTAAAAAATACTTCTATTTTGTGCCATCACATATGGATTTTGCACAAAACGCACAAAGTGAGATGAACAAGAAAAATCTTTACTGTAGCCAAACGTACACAATATTATACAGTGCCACAAAACTACCGCAAACAACGATCAAAAAAACCCCGAATAACTAAATTGTTAATAAATATAAAAATATTTTATTATTAATGAACAGGATCAGGGTGGGAGACAAGGGAACAACATAAGGCAGATATTATTGCACACATGTTGAGAAACGCTGGGGTGTATGTTGTACAGCTGGCTCAAAATATACAGAGAAATATAATATAATCATAAGAATAGCATGTAAACACGATATAAGTCTCTGAAAAGATTGCACAGGTAATTACATCATAAAGTATTAAGCATTTGCAACAAAAATAATCCGCAATATACCTGAGAGATGTAAGAACAGGAGCCACCGCAGCATACACCCGCCCCAACGCGCGTTTCGGCGTGATGGCCTTTTTCATCCCCTTGCGGATTATTTTTGTTGCAAATGCTTAATACTTTATGATGTAATTACCTGTGCAATCTTTTCAGAGACTTATATCGTGTTTACATGCTATTCTTATGATTATATTATATTTCTCTGTATATTTTGAGCCAGCTGTACAACATACACCCCAGCGTTTCTCAACATGTGTGCAATAATATCTGCCTTATGTTGTTCCCTTGTCTCCCACCCTGATCCTGTTCATTAATAATAAAATATTTTTATATTTATTAACAATTTAGTTATTCGGGGTTTTTTTGATCGTTGTTTGCGGTAGTTTTGTGGCACTTTATGTGCGATCGCCCCAGAATTATCCATACATTAGCCCACTACCTAATACTAACATTTGTATATTTATCATATTACAATTGATTGTGGGCATGCGCCTTGTGAAGTTGTTTTGTGGTACAATATTATACAGGTATATAAAATTTTTATTGAATAGTCATTCTGCTGCTTTACTGGAAATTAATTCTTGCACCTTTTCCTTTTCTCATCAAAGCTGCTCTTGATACCTTTTCTCTTAGACAGTGAAGGAAATAATTATTTGATCCCTTGCTGATTTTGTAAGTCTGCCCACTGACAAAGACATGAACAGTCTATAATTTTCAGGGTTGGTTAATTTTAACATTGAGAAATAGAATATCAAAAATAAAATCCAGAAAATCACATTACATGAATTATATAAATTTGTTTGCATTTTGCAGTGAGAAGTAAGTATTTGATCCCTCTGGCAAACAAGACTTAATACTTGGTGGCAAAACCCTTGTTGGCAAGCACAGCTGTCAGACATTTTTTGTAGTTGATGATGAGGATTGCGCACATGTCAGGAGGAATTTTTGTCCACTCCTTTTTGCAGATCATCTCTAAATCATTAAGATTTTGAGGCTGTCGCTTGGCAACTCGGAGCTTCAACTCCCTCCATAAGTTTTCTATGGGATTAAGGTCTGGAGACTGGCTATGCCACTCCATGACCTTAATGTGCTTCTTTTTGAGCCACTCCTTTTGTTGTGAATTTGCTTTTTGCTCCCTCTAGTGGTTACTAGTTTTTTGACTCTGGTTTTTCTGTCATTCCTTTTATCCGCACCTGGGTCGTTAGTTAGGGGTGTTGCTATATAAGCTCCCTGGACCTTCAGTTCAATGCCTGGCAACGTAGTTATCAGAGCTAGTCTGCTGTGCTCTTGTCTACTGATCCTGGTTCCAGTTATATCAGCTAAGTCTGCCTTTTGCTTTTTGCTATTTGTTTTGGTTTTGTATTTTTGTCCAGCTTGTTCCAAATCTATATCCTGACCTTTGCTGGAAGCTCTTGGGGGCTGGTGTTCTCCCCCCGGACTGTTAGACGGTTCGGGGGTTCTTGAATTTCCGGTGTGGATTTTGATAGGGTTTTTGTTGACCATATAAGTTACCTTTCTTTATTCTGCTATCAGTAAGCGGGCCTCTCTGTGCTAAACCTGATTCATTTCTGTGTTTGTCATTTCCTCTTACCTCACCGTCATTATTTGTGGGGGGCTTCTATCCAGCTTTGGGGTCCCCTTCTCTGGAGGCAAGAAAGGTCTTTGTTTTCCTCTACTAGGGGTAGCTAGATTCTCCGGCTGGCGCGTGTCATCTAGAATCAACGTAGGAATGATCCCCGGCTACTTCTAGTGTTGGCGTTAGGAGTAGATATATGGTCAACCCAGTTACCACTGCCCTATGAGCTGGATTTTTGTATTCTGCAGACTTCCACGTTCCTCTGAGACCCTCGCCATTGGGGTCATAACAGTTTGCCAGGCCAGTATTAAATGTTTAATGCATTGCAGAAGGGGATAATCGGGAGTGTACAGAAGGTTCCCTTTTTGGGGTTCATTTTTTCCCCTTCTGCTGTGGAGATGGACCCAGTCAAGGTCCGAGCTATTCTTGATTGGACTCAGCCCTCGTCAGTTAAGAGTCTTCAGAAGTTCTTGGGCTTCGCTAACTTCTACCGTCGTTTTATTGCTAATTTTTCTAGCATTGTGAAACCTTTGACGGATATGACCAAGAAGGGCTCCGATGTAGCTAACTGGGCTCCTGCTGCCGTGGAGGCTTTCCAGGAGTTGAAACGCCGGTTTACTTCGGCGCCTGTTTTGTGCCAGCCTGACGTCTCACTTCCCTTTCAGGTTGAGGTGGATGCTTCGGAGATTGGGGCAGGGGCCGTTTTGTCGCAGAGAGGCCCTGGTTGCTCTGTTATGAAACCTTGTGCCTTTTTCTCTAGGAAGTTTTCGCCTGCCGAGCGAAATTATGATGTGGGCAATCGGGAGTTGTTGGCCATGAAATGGGCATTTGAGGAGTGGCGTCATTGGCTCGAGGGTGCTAAGCATCGTGTGGTGGTCTTGACTGATCACAAAAATCTGATGTATCTCGAGTCTGCTAAACGCCTTAATCCGAGACAGGCCCGCTGGTCATTGTTTTTCTCCCGCTTTGATTTTGTTGTCTCGTATTTACCAGGTTCAAAGAATGTGAAGGCCGATGCTCTTTCTAGGAGCTTTGTGCCTGATGCTCCTGGAGTCGCTGATCCTGTTGGTATTCTTAAAGATGGAGTTATCTTGTCAGCTATTTCTCCGGATCTGCGACGTGTGTTGCAGAGATTTCAGGCTGATAGGCCTGAGTCTTGTCCACCTGACAGACTGTTTGTCCCGGATAAGTGGACCAGCAGAGTCATTTCCGAGGTTCATTCCTCGGTGTTGGCAGGTCACCCAGGAATTTTTGGCACCAGAGATCTGGTGGCCAGGTCCTTTTGGTGGCCTTCCTTGTCAAGGGATGTGCGGTCATTTGTGCAGTCCTGTGGGACTTGTGCTCGAGCTAAGCCTTGCTGTTCTCGTGCCAGCGGTTTGCTCTTGCCCTTGCCTGTCCCGAAGAGACCTTGGACACATATCTCCATGGATTTCATTTCTGATCTTCCGCTATCTCAGGGCATGTCCGTTATCTGGGTGATATGTGATCGCTTCTCCAAGATGGTCCATTTGGTTCCTTTGCCTAAGCTGCCTTCCTCTTCCGATCTGGTTCCTGTGTTTTTCCAGAACGTGGTTCGTTTGCACGGCATCCCTGAGAATATTGTGTCAGACAGAGGATCCCAGTTCGTTTCCAGGTTCTGGCGATCCTTTTGTAGTAGGATGGGCATTGATTTGTCGTTTTCGTCTGCTTTCCATCCTCAGACTAATGGACAGACGGAGCGAACCAATCAGACTTTGGAGGCTTATTTGAGGTGTTTTGTCTCTGCTGATCAGGACGATTGGGTGACATTCTTGCCGTTGGCTGAGTTTGCCCTTAATAATCGGGCTAGTTCCGCCACCTTGGTTTCGCCTTTTTTCTGCAACTCTGGTTTCCATCCTCGCTTTTCTTCGGGTCATGTGGAGCCTTCTGACTGTCCTGGGGTGGATTCTGTGGTGGATAGGTTGCAGCAGATCTGGAATCATGTGGTGGACAACTTGAAGTTGTCACAGGAGAAGGCTCAGCGCTTTGCCAACCGCCGCCGCGGTGTGGGTCCCCGACTACGCGTTGGGGATTTGGTATGGCTTTCTTCCCGCTTTGTTCCTATGAAGGTCTCCTCTCCCAAATTTAAACCTCGTTTTATTGGGCCTTACAAGATATTGGAAATCCTTAATCCTGTATCTTTTCGTCTGGATCTTCCTGTGTCGTTTGCTATTCACAATGTATTTCATAGGTCCTTGTTGCGGCGGTACATTGTGCCTGTAGTTCCTTCTGCTGAGCCTCCTGCTCCGGTGTTGGTTGAGGGCGAGTTGGAGTACGTGGTGGAGAAGATCTTGGATTCTCGCCTCTCCAGGCGGAGGCTTCAGTACCTGGTCAAGTGGAAGGGCTATGGTCAGGAGGATAATTCCTGGGTGGTCGCATCTGATGTTCATGCGGCCGATTTAGTTCGTGCCTTTCATGCCGCTCATCCTGATCGCCCTGGTGGTCGTGGTGAGGGTTCGGTGACCCCTCACTAAGGGGGGGGTACTGTTGTGAATTTGCTTTTTGCTCCCTCTAGTGGTTACTAGTTTTTTGACTCTGGTTTTTCTGTCATTCCTTTTATCCGCACCTGGGTCGTTAGTTAGGGGTGTTGCTATATAAGCTCCCTGGACCTTCAGTTCAATGCCTGGCAACGTAGTTATCAGAGCTAGTCTGCTGTGCTCTTGTCTACTGATCCTGGTTCCAGTTATATCAGCTAAGTCTGCCTTTTGCTTTTTGCTATTTGTTTTGGTTTTGTATTTTTGTCCAGCTTGTTCCAAATCTATATCCTGACCTTTGCTGGAAGCTCTTGGGGGCTGGTGTTCTCCCCCCGGACTGTTAGACGGTTCGGGGGTTCTTGAATTTCCGGTGTGGATTTTGATAGGGTTTTTGTTGACCATATAAGTTACCTTTCTTTATTCTGCTATCAGTAAGCGGGCCTCTCTGTGCTAAACCTGATTCATTTCTGTGTTTGTCATTTCCTCTTACCTCACCGTCATTATTTGTGGGGGGTTTCTATCCAGCTTTGGGGTCCCCTTCTCTGGAGGCAAGAAAGGTCTTTGTTTTCCTCTACTAGGGGTAGCTAGATTCTCCGGCTGGCGCGTGTCATCTAGAATCAACGTAGGAATGATCCCCGGCTACTTCTAGTGTTGGCGTTAGGAGTAGATATATGGTCAACCCAGTTACCACTGCCCTATGAGCTGGATTTTTGTATTCTGCAGACTTCCACGTTCCTCTGAGACCCTCGCCATTGGGGTCATAACACCTTTGTTGCCTTGGCTGCATGTTTTGGGTCATTGTCTTGCTGGAAGACCCAGCCACGACCCATTTTTAATGTCCTGGTGGAGGGAAGAGGCTTGTCACTCAGGATTTTACGGTACGTGGCTCCATCCATTCTTCCATTGATGCGGTGAAGTAGTCCTGTGCCCTTAGCAGAGAAACACCCCCAAAACATAATGTGTCCACCTCCATGCTTGACAGTGGGGATGGTGTTCTTTGGGTCATAGGCAGAATTTCTATTCCTCCAAACATGGCGAGTTGAGTTAATGCCAAAGAGCTCAATTTTTGTCTCATCTGACCACAGCACCTTCTCCCAGTCACTCATAGGTTCATCCAGGTGTTCATTGGCAAACTTCAGACGGGCCTGCACATATGCCTTCTTGAACAGGGGGACCTTGCGGGCACTGCAGGATTTTAAACCTTTATGGCATTTATGGTTTTCTTGGTGACTGTGGTCCCAGCTGCCTTGAGATCATAAACAAGTTCCCGCCGTGTAGTTTTAAGGCCCCGTCTCACACAGCGACGCTGCAGCGATACAGACAACGATGCTGATCACTGCAGCGTCGCTGTTTTGTCGCTATGTGGTCGCTGGGGAGCTGTCACACAGACAGCTCTCTCCAGCGACCAACGATCAGGGGAACGACTTCGGCATCGTTGAAACTGTCATCAACGATGCCGAAGTCCCCCTGCAGCACCCGGTAACCAGGGTAAACATCGGGTTACTAAGCGCAGGGCCGCGCTTAGTAACCCGATGTTTACCCTGGTTACCAAAAAAAACAAACAGTACATACTCGCCTTTCGGTGTCCAGGTCCCTTGCCGTCTGCTTCCTGCTCTGACAGTGCCGCTGTACACTGAGAGCAGAGCGCAGCGGTGACGTCACTGCTGTGATCTGCTCTCACTTTCCGGCCGGCAGTCAGAGCAGGAAGCGGACGGCAAGGGACCTGGACACCGAAAGGCGAGTATGTACTGTTTGTTTTTTTGGTAACCAGGGTAAACATCGGGTTACTAAGCGCGGCCCTGCGCTTAGTAACCCGATGTTTACCCTGGTTACCAGTGAAGACATCGCTGGATCGGTGTCACACACACCGATTCAGCGATGTCAGCGGGACCTCAACGACCAAAAAAAGGTCCAGGCCATTCCGACACGACCAGCGATCTCGCAGCAGGGGCCTGATCGCTGGTACGTGTCACACATAGCGAGATCGCTACGGAGATCGCTGTTGCGTCACAAAACTTGTGACTCAGCAGCGATCTCGCTAGCGATCTCGCTATGTGAGACGGGGCCTTTAGGCTGATCTCTCACCTTCCTCACGATCAAGGATACCCAACGAGGTGAGAATTTGCATGGTTCCCCAGATCGATGTCGATTGACAGTCATTTTGTATTTTTTCCATTTTCTTACTATTGCACCAACAATTGTCTCCTTCTCACCCAGCGTCTTACTTATGGTTTTGTAGCCCATTCCAGCTTTGTGCAGGTCTATGATCTTGTCCCTGACATCCTTATAAAGCTCTTTGGTCTTTCCCATGTTGTAGAGGTTAGAATCTGACTGATTAATTGAGTCTGTGGACAGGAGTCTTTTATAAAGGTGACTATGTAAGACAGCTGGCTTTTTTTAATGCAGGCAACGAGTTGATTAGGAGCGTCTAACTGGTCTGTAGGAGCCAGAACTCTTAATGGTTTGTAGGGGATCAAATATTTATTTCTCACTGCAAAATGCAAATAAATTTATATAATTTATACAATGTGATTTTCTGGATTTTATTTTTGATATTCTATCTCTCAATATTAAAATTAACCTACTCTTAAAACTATAGACTATTCATGTCTTTGTCAGCGTGCAAACTTACAAAATCAGCAAGGGATCAAATACTTATTTCCTTCACTGTAGAAGGCCTGTGGAACTTTTCTGTAAAGCATCTAGTAGTAGTCCTTCATCATGTTCACGTTCCATCTACCTTGGTATTGTCGCTCCATCTCCTTGATATCTTGTTGAAACATTTCTCCTTACTCTTTGCCAACAGCACCAAGGTTTTCAGGAATGTAGTCCAAATGGGAATGTAAAAAATGTAACTTCAAATTCATCAGACAACCCAAGGCTTTGAAACGTTTCAGCATGTTCTGCACAATGGACTTAAATTTTGGATCTTTGTTGTTACCTAGAAATTTATTCACAACTTCATTAAAACAATTGCAAGCCCTTTTCTCAACAATTATCATTTTTGTTGAACACATCGTCCTTCATGAGTTTCCAATTATCCAGGTCTACAAAAATGCCTTTCTTCAGTTTTGCTTCAGACGGTCCCTGAAACTTGGTACACTTGGTACTCGAAAGTCTCTCCTTTTCAGAAGAGCTTTCACAAGCTGCTTCATCAGTCCAAACTCATGGATCATGTGTTTGGGAGAAAGTGGGTCATGGCAAGGTGGGATGGGCATTTAGTCTGAACAGATGGGGACGTGGGTATCCTTTATTCACCCCTATATAGTCACTAGGTATAACATCAGTAAATGCTGGTTGTTCTGAATGCGTTTGAAGGAGTTCTTCCATTCCTGTCGAGGGCAGAGTAAAGTACTGCAGTGCGCAGGCGAAGGGAAAGGTCAGAGAGGCCCGGCGCCTGCGCCGGAGCCGCAGCCTGAAGACAAAAAGAGGACGTCAATGTAAGGGAAGAACCAGACCGGACCGCGACGCCCATCGGACCAGAACAGAACTGGGACCGCCCCTGGGTGAGTATAATCTAACCTCTTTTTCTCATCTTTCAGGATACATCGGGGGCTTATTTACAGCATTGCAGAATGCTGTAGATAAGCCCCTGATGCTGGTGGGCTTAGCTCACCTTTCATTTTGGGGGTGACAGGTTCCCTTTAATATAGGCCTCATTTCATTTTCTGTAAACAGTAGAGTGATGTGCTTTAGTAAAATGCTTTATCTTGGTCTCATCTGTCCACAAGAAGCTTTCCCAGAAGGACTTTGGCTTACTCACATACATTTTTAAAACTGCAGCCTTTCTTTTTAATGTCTCTGCGTCTGCAGCTGGGTCTTCCTGGGTCTCCTGCCATAGTTTTTAATTTCATACAAATGTTGTGTCACGGGGTTACCGCAACAGTTTAAAACCGCAGCGTCTGATTGCTCATACTCTGGCACTGAGAAGAAGCACTTCGCCTTCATTATAAATGTGTTTATTTCTTCTGGCAGAACAGGGATTAATCGGCCATGTTGGAAATCTCTGTGCTCACAGCTGAGCTCGGTTAGCCACACCTTTTCCCTTTATAATCTGAGCTCTGATACAAATCCTTGTCAGAGCTAGCTTTATTGCTACATGACTAATGGAGGGAGAGGGGTTCTTATGAGGAGAGTTGGAGGAGTTATTAGTGACTGTTGCTTGGTTTATATGCTTGGTAATTCCTTATCCTTCTCTATTTTGGTTTATTTCCCTGCCTTCACACCCCGGTGCATTCATCTGTTATATATGAGTGAATATTTTGTATGCCTGGAGTTTTATGTTAACCCTTGTTTGTGTTGCCTTGTTTGTCAGGTTGGTGTACTACGATGCACAGTAGCGCCCCTCTTCCCTGGGTGGGGGAAGAGAACAGACGGAGGGCTAACTCAGGACATAAGGCAAGGGTGGAGGCCCCAGCATCTTCACCTTTGGAAGTATCCCGAGGAGTAGGGTGAGCTAGCGCGCCCCCTAGTGATAGGGAATGGGAAGGAGCCCCTGGTTCCGGGTCACTGACAGCTGTGTCATGAGATGTTGACTGATAGTTCGTGCTGACATTGATGCACCCTGAGCCTGCAGGACTGCTTGAATTTCGTTGGAACTTGATTGGGGCTGCTTATCCACCATCTGGACTATCCTACATTCCAACCTTCATCAATTTTTCTCTGCTGTCCATGTCCAGGGAGATTATCTACAGCACCATGGGTTGTAAACTTCTTGATTATGTTGCGCACCATAGTCGAAGGAACATCAAGATCTCTGCAGATAGAGTTGTAGCCTTGAGATTGTTGATATTTTTAACAATTTTGGCTCTCAAGTCCTCAGACAGTTCTTTTCTCCTCCATGCTTAAACACACATTGCAAAGATTGAGTAAACTACTTTCTTTTTTATCCGGTTACCTATTACTTGCTACGTGTTACATAGTGACAAAGCACTGTGTGTGCCTACCCAATCCCTGAAGCTAGGGGAACACTATGCTTTCCCTGTTCCGCAGTCTCATACCTTGCTATGCTGCTATCTTAACCCTTATCTGTTTCCTCCCTCACCCAGGGAGGTATGAGGCTGAAGTGTATTTGAAAACACTAAACAGACAGACAGGGGTTAATAGAGAGGATAAAAGAAAACTTCAACCATACAAAAACACTCACAAAACAACATAGTGGGAAATGGGAGGAGGTACAAACCAAATAGGAGAGGATAAGGATAAACATGCCATCCAAATCCACTCGGCAATTCTCCTGAAAAACTCTCCAATCGCCTACTCCAAACATTTATCTTTTTGTTCAACACAAAACCAGAAAGTAGAACAACTATCACTGGCAACTCCCAAGTGCCAGTGGCAAGGGTATATACCACAGGGGAGTGGCCAAAACAAAACAGCTGACACAGTTCAGGATGGAGAGCTCCAGGATATCAACTGAACTATTTAATCCTTGCAATGACAGAGCAAGGAAAACCTGCACTGTTTAATAGGATGGTGAAGCAGTTCTAATCAGTGCGTGTAACCAGATGCTGCAATCCTATGGCCCCTTTCTGTTGCGGTATCTCAATAAGACCACGGGTGAGTTTGAACGACCATCAAATGCTTGAAACAATGTTGTTTACCCATAATTTGGAAAGGTCCCAACAGTTTAATCCATCCCATTTTTGAGTTTTTGTGTGAAATTATGTCCAATTTGCATTTTTTTCTTATTTTTTTTAAGGAAATAAAAATGTGTATTACAAAACCTGTGTAATGGCAATAATTTTCTGGGAGAAATACTTCATTTTCTGGAACAAGGGTGCCAACACTTTTGTCCATGACAGTATAGTAAATGATATGAAACGCCTTTGTTTGTGTGGCTAGGATTACATCCATCTTCCACTGTATAATTATTTCATCTCACATTTATGCTTCTCATTTCCACAGTACAAAGTGATTTATATTAGGTAATAATTTCCGTCTTTCATTTTTTGTTCCCTTTGTTTATTTTATGTGACAATCCACTGTGTTGCACTTGTTAAGCTGTCATTTTCTTTAGAGGGTTTATTATCAGGCTGGTTTCCTTTAATGAATTACAAGATTGTACATTATGTCTGAGCATCCAGAATCTTCAAGGGAAATTTTTTTTCAGATACCAACAAACACCCACACGTGTCCTTATATTGACTGTGTGAAGTAACAAAAAAAGAACGTTTTGTTTGAACTTGTTTGGGTCACTGCCGTTTCACTGTATATGGTATAGCATCTGTGTGCATATATACAGTATATAGTATGATTGTGTATATCTGTGGTGCATGGGAGTATATGTATATATATATATATATATATATTACACTGCTCAAAAAATAAAGGGTACAGTTAAACAACAGAATATGCAGTAACTCCAAGTAAATCAAACTTCTGTGAAATCAAACTGTCCACCTAGGAAGCAACACTGTTTGACAATCAATTTCACATGCTGTGTGTAAATGGAATAGACAACAGATGGAAATTATTGGCAATTATCGAGACACCCTCAATAAAGGAGCAGTTCTGCAGGTGGGGACCACAGACCACATCTCAGTACCAATGCTTTCTGGCTGATGTTTTGGTCACTTTTGAATGTTGGTTGTGCTTTCACACTCGTGGTAGCATGAAACGGACTCTACAACCCACACAAGTGGCTCAGGTAGTGCAGCTCATCCAGGATGGCACATCAATGCGAGCTGCGGCAAGAAGGTTTGCTGTGTCTGTAAGCGTAGTGTCCAGAGGCTGGAGGCGCTACCAGGAGACAGGCCAGTACACCAGGAGACGAGGAGGGGGCCGTAGGAGGGAAACAACCCAGCAGCAGGACCGCCACCTCTGCCTTTGTGCAAGTAGTAACAGGAGGAGCACTGCCAGAGCCCTGCAAAATGACCTCCAGCAGGCCACAAATGTGCATGTGTCTGCACAAATGGTTAGAAACCGATTCAATGAGGATGATCTGAGTGCCCAACGTCCACAGATGGGGGTTGTGCTCACAGTCCAACACCGTGCAGGACGCTTGGCAATTGCCAGAGAACACCAGGATTGGCAAATTCGCCACTGGCGCCCTGTGCTCTTCAGATAAAAGCAGGTTCACACTGAGCACATGTGACAGAGTCTGGAGATGCCATGGAGAATGATTTGCTGCCTGCACCATCCTTCAGCATGACCGCTTTGGCAGTGAGTCAGTAATGGTGTGGGGTGGCATTTCTTTGGAGGGCCGCACAGCCCTCCATGTGCTCGCCAGAGGTAGCCTGACTGCCATTAGGTAATGAGTAGTGTTGAGCATTCCGATGCTGCAAGTATCGGGTATCGGCCGATACTTGCTGTATCGGAATTTCCGATACCGAGATCCGATATTTTTGTAATATCGGATATCGGTATCGAAACAACATTAATGTAAAAAGGTGTAAAAGAAAGAATTAAAATAAAAAATATCGCTATACTCACCTGTCCGACGCAGCCGGGACCTCGGCGATTGTAAGCGGCAGCGTTGTTTCTTTAAAATTCGCGCTTTTACATGCTTACGTGAATTCCCGGCTTCTGATTGGTCAGGGCGGCCATGTTGCCGGGACGCGGACCAATCACAGCAAGCCGTGACGAAATTACGTCACGGCTTGCTGTGATTGGTCCGCGTCCCGGCAACATGGCCGCCATTAACCAATCACAAGCCGTGACGTCACGGGAGGCTGGACACGCGCTTATTTTGAAAAGCGCGCGTGTCCAGCCTCCCGTGACGTCACGGCTTGTGATTGGTCACGGCGCCATATTGCCGGGATGCGGACCAATCACAGCAAGCCGTGACGAAATTACGTCACGGCTTGCTGTGATTGGTCCGCGTCCCAGGAACATGGCCGCCATTAACCAATCACAAGCCGTGACGTCACGGGAGGCTGGACACGCGCTTATTTTGAAAAGCGCGCGTGTCCAGCCTCTCGTGACGTCACGGCTTGTGATTGGTCACGGCGCCATATTGCCGGGACGCGGACCAATCACAGCAAGCCGTGACGTAATTTCGTCACGGCTTGCTGTGATTGGTCCGAGTCCCGGCAACATGGCCGCCCTGACCAATCAGAAGCCGGGAATTCACGTAAGCATGTAAAAGCGCGAATTTTAAAGAAACAACGCTGCCGCTTACAATCGCCGAGGTCCCGGCTGCGTCGGACAGGTGAGTATAGCGATATTTTTTATTTTAATTCTTTATTTTACACATTTATATGGTTCCCAGGGCCTGAAGGAGAGTTTCCTCTCCTTCAGACCCTGGGAACCATCAGGAATACCGTCCGATACCTGAGTCCCATTGACTTGTATTGGTATCGGGTATCGGTATCGGATTGGATCCGATATTTTGCCGGTATCGGCCGATACTTTCCGATACCGATACTTTCAAGTATCGGACGGTATCGCTCAACACTAGTAATGAGATAAGATCCTCAGACCCCTTGTGAGACCATATGCTGGTGCGGTTGGCCCTGGGTTCCTCCTAATGCAGGACAATGCCAGACTTCATGAGGCTGGAGTGTGTCAGCAGTTCCTGCAAGATGAAGGTATTGAAGCTATGGACTGGCCCGCCCGTTCCCCAGAGCTGAATCCGATTGAACACATCTGGGACATCATATCTCGCACCATCCACCAACGTCATGCTGCACCACAGACTGTCCAGGAGTTGGCGAATGCTTTAGTCCAGGTCTGGGAGGAGATCCCTCAGGAGACCATCCGCCGCCTCATTAGGAGCATGCCCAGGCATTGTAGGGAGATCATACAGGCACGTGGAGATCACACACACAACTGAGCATTATTTCCTTGTCTTGAGGCATTTCCACTGAAGTTGGATCAGCCTGTAACTTCATTTTCCACTTTGATTTTGATTCAACTCCAGACCTCCATGGGATATTAGTTGTGATTTACGCTGATCATTTTTAGGTTTTATTGTTTTCAACTCATTCCACTATGCAATGAATAAAGATTTACAACTGTAATATTTCATTCAGTGATATCTAGGATGTGGGATTTTAGTGTTCCCTTTATTTTTTTGAGCAGTGTATATAATACAGGGTGGGCCATTTATATGGATACACCTAAATAAAATGGGAATGGTTGGTGATATCAACTTCCTGTTTGTGGCACATTAGTATATGGGAGAAGGAAAACTTTTCAAGATGGGTGGTGACCATGTCAGCCATTTTGAAGTCGGCCATTTTGGATCCAATTTTATTTTTTCCAATGGGAAGAGGGTCATGTGACACATCAAACTTTTTGAGAATTTCACAAGAAAAACGGTGTGCTTGGTTTTAACGTAACTTTATTCTTTGATGAGTTATTTAGAAGTTTATAACCACTTATAAAATGTGTTCAAAGTGCTGCCCATTGTGTTGGATTGTCAATGCAACCCTCTTCTCCCACTCTTGACACACTGATAGCAACACTGCAGAAGAAATGCTTAACATGGCTTCCAGTATCCATTGTTTCAAATGCTGGGGTCATCTGAAGGCAGTTGTCTATGCTGTGAAGATATATGAGATGTGCAGCATCTGAAACAACAGATACTGGAAGCCTGTGCTAGCATTTCTTCTGTCGTGTTGCTATCAGTGTGACAATCCAACACAATGGGCAGCACTTTTATAAGTGGTCATAAACTTGTAAATAACTCATGAAAGAATAAAGTTATGTTAAAACCAAGCACACCATTGTTTTTCTTGTGAAATTCTCAATAAGTTTGAGGTGTCGCATGATCCTCTTCCTATTGACAAAAATAAAGTTGGATTCAAAATGTCCGACTTCAAAATGGCTGCCATGGTCTCCACCCATCTTGAAAAGTTTTCCCCCCTCCCATATACAAATGTGCCACAAACAGGAAGTTCATATCACCAACCATTCCCATTTTATTTAGGTGTAGCCATATACAGTTAGGTCCATATATATTTGGACAGAGACAACATTTTTCTAATTTTGGTTATGGACATTACCACAATGAATTTTAAACAAAACAATTCAGATGCAGTTGAAGATCAGACTTTCAGCTTTCATTTGAGGGTGTCCACATTAAAATTGGATGAAGGGTTTAGGAGCTTCTGCTCCTTAACATGTGCCACCCTGTTTTTAAAAGGGACCAAAAGTAATTGGACAATTGACTCAAAGACTATTTCATGGACAGGTGTGGGCAATCCCTTCGTTATGTCATTCTCAATTAAGCAGATAAAGGCCTGGAGTTGATTTGAGGTGTGGTGCTTGCATTTAGAAGGTTTTGCTGTGAAGTAAACATGCGGTCAAAGGAGCTCTCCGTGTAGGTGAAACAAGCCATCCTTAAGCTGCGAAAACAGAAAAAACCCATCCGAGAAATTGCTACAATATTAGGAGTGGCAAAATCCACAGTTTGGTACATCCTGAGAAAGAAAGAAAGCACTGGTGAACTCATCAATGCAAAAAGACCTGGGTGCCCACGGAAGACAACAGTGGTGGATGATCGCAGAATGGCCCACCCTGTAGTTCTGCAATTTTAATGTCGCCATAATAGGAATCAGTGGTTTACCGTATTTTGCAGATTATAAAATGCTCTGGATTATAAGAGGCACCACAACTGTTGAGGCTAAAAATAGGAAAAAACTTTTTTTTAATAAAATGGTGGTGCTTCTTATTGCTTACCGGGGGGTGGTGGCTGCAGAGAAGCGGGGTCCCAGGGTTGCTGCTGGAGAAGGCAAGCGTTGCTGCAGGCCGCGATGATGGGATATTCGGCGCACCACTGCTAGTGTTCGATGCTGCACGCCGCTGCCGGTGTTCATTGTTGTGGGGGCTCTGCTGACATTTTGTGATGGGCCAGAACCCCCGCAGTTTATTTATTTTTACTCATTTATACAGCGCTATTAACCCCTTCACCCCGAAGCCTGTTTTCACCTAAGTGACAGGGCCAATTTTTACAATTCTGACCACTGTCACTTTATAAGGTCATAACTCTGAAACGTTTCAACGGATCCTGGTGATTCTGAGATTATTTTCTCGTGACATATTGTACTTTATGATAGTGGTAAAACTTCTTCGATATGACTTGCATTTATTTGTGAAAAAAACGGAAACTTGACAAAAATTTAGCAATTTTCAAACTTTTAGTTTTTATGCCCTTAAATTAGAGAGTTATATCACATAATATAGTTAATAAACAACATTTCCCACATGTCTGCTTTACATCAGCATAATTTTGGAAACATAATTTTTTTTGTTAGGGAGTTATAAGGGTTAAAAGTTGACCAGCGATTTCTCATTTTTGCAACAAAATTTGCAAAACCATTTTTTTTGGGACCACCTCACACTTGAAGTGACTTTGAGGGGTCTATATGACAGAAAATGCCCAAAAGTGACAACATTCTAAAAACTGCACCCCTTAAGGTACTCAAAACCACATTCAAAAAGTTTATTAACCCTTCAAGTGCTTCACAGGAATTTTTGGAATGTTTAAAAAAAATTGAACATTTAACTTTTTTTTCACAAAATTTTTACTTCAGATCCAATTTGTTTTATTTTACCAAGGGTAACAGGAGAAAATGGACCACAAAAGTCGTTGTACAATTTGTCCTGAGTACGCCGATACCCCATATGTGGTGGTAAACCACTGTTTGGGCGCATGGCAGAGCTCGGAAGGGAAGGAGCGCCATTTGACTTTTCAATGCAAAATTTGCTGGAATTGAGATTGGACACCATGTTGCGTTTAGAGAGCCCCTGATGTGCCTAAACAGTGGAAAACCCCCACAAGTGACACCATTTTGGAAAGTAGACCCTCTAAGGAACTAATTTAGATGTGTGGTGAGCACTTTGAACCTCCAAGTGCTTCACAGAAGTTTATAATGTAGAGCCGTAAAAAAAAAATCATATTTTTTTTCCACAAAAAATGATATTTTTCGCCCCAAATTTTTTATTTTTCCAAGGGTAACAGGAAAAATTGGACACCAAAAGTTGCTGTGCAATTTCTCCTGAGTACGCTGATACTTCATATATGGGGATAAACCACTGTTTGAGCGCATGGCAGAGCTCGGAAGGGAAGGAGCGCCGTTTGACTTTTCAATGCAAAATTGGCTGGAATTGAGATCGGAACCCATGTCGCGTTTGGAGAGCCCCTGACGTGCCTAAACAGTGGAAACCCACACAAGTGACCCCATTTTGGAAAGGATACCCCCTAAGGAACTTATCTAGATATGTGGTGAGCACTTTTAGCCCCAATTGTTTCACTAAAGTTTAGAATGTAGCGCCGTGAAAATTAAAAAAATAATTTTTTCTTTCCACAAAATGATGTTTTAGCCTGCAATTTTTTTTCCCAAGGGTAACAGGAGAAATTGGACCACAAAAGTTGTTGTCCAATTTGTCCTGAGTACGCTGATACCCCATATGTGGGGGGGAACCACTGTTTGGGCGCACGGGAGAGCTCGGAAGGGAAGGAGCGCTGTTTGAAATGCAGACTTAGATGGATTGGTCTGCAGGCGTCATGTTGCAATTGCAGAGCCCCTGATGTACCTAAAAAATAGAAACCCCCCACAAGTGACCCCATATTGGAAACTAGACCCCCCAAGGAACTTATCTAGATGTGTTGTGAGTAGAGTTGAGCGACTTTCATTTTTTTAAGATCGAGTCGGGTTTTGAGAAACCCGATTTTGTCCAGAGTCGAGTCGAGTGCAGTCGGCCGATTATCGCTAAAAGTCGGGGATCGACCGAAACACGAAACCCAATGCAAGTCAATGGGGAAGCATAGTCGGCAGTGAGTGGAGGCCAGGAAAACACCTACAGTGCCCATTTTAATGCCAAAAACATCCATTCTTGTTTCTGAAGCTTGTCAATCTTAATTAACTTTATAATAATAGTTGGGCATAGGGAATTGGGGGTCATTTGGCAAAAGTTGTGGGGGGAGTAGGGCCGGCTCAAGTTTTTCGTGGACCCAGGAAATGCGGACTACGTCACGGCGGTGTTGCAGGGAAAGGTAAGTATTTCAACGTTGCAAGTGCTGTGATCCTGAGCAAGCAGGGGGGGCCCACTCGTTCGCATTGGCACTGGCACAGGGCCCCTCAAAGTACAGCGATGTGTGTTTGCATGGCGGGGGCGCCTCCCACCAGCAGCGACACTTTTGCGTACTCTGAGGGGCCCTGTGCCAGTGACGTCGCCAACGAGTATGCCCCCCCACCTGATGAAGGAACCTGCACTTTCATCTGCACCTTCCTCTCTGTCCCTGTGTAAGGTGGTATAACATGCGGGAAGGGGAACCTTACTTTCAGCAGGGTCAGATTCTGGCTGTGTAGAGTATAAGGGGAATGTAGTGGTCTAGGTCAATGTACCAGCAGACTCATCTAGCAGTGGCTGGGCAATGGGCAGGATGAGGAGGAAACAGATATAGGGCCAAAGAATAAAGTAGGCTAAATGCAGTTCAAAATTGGTAACAGGACTAAACAGGCGGCATTGCTTTGTTCAGTGGAGTAGCAAACCCAAGAGCAGCAGACACTGTTTCAAGGGCATAACCACACTAGTAGGCCAAATGCAGTTTAATATCTGATAGTATAGGGCGAAAGCCAGAATGTGGAAGCTCAGCTTTGTTCAGTTGAGGACAACACCAGGCAGGGGCAGACAGACACCTTTAGTAGGCCGGAACAGCCAATTGCATTTTTAAAAATGGTAATTTGGAACAGAAGGTTGAGGCTCAGCTTTATTCAGTTGAGGACAACACCAGGCAGGGGCAGACAGACACCTTTAGTAGGCCGGAACAGCCAATTGCATTTTTAAAAATGGTAATTTGGAACAGAAGGTTGAAGCTCAGCTTTATTCAGTTGAGGACAACACCAGGCAGGGGCAGACATTCACCTTTAGTAGGCCGGAACAGCCAATTTAAAAAAAAAACAGCAGTTAGTAAGAGGCAGAAGGTAGAAGCTCAGCTTTATTCAGTTGAGGACAACACCAGGCAGGGGCAGACATTCACCTTTAGTAGGCCGGAACAGCCAATTGCATTTTTAAAAATGGTAATTTGGAACAGAAGGTTGAAGCTCAGCTTTATTCAGTTGAGGACAACACCAGGCAGGGGCAGACAGACACCTTTAGTAGGCCGGAACAGCCAATTTTTAAAAAAAACAGCAGTTAGTAAGAGGCAGAAGGTAGAAGCTCAGCTTTATTCAGTTGAGGACAACACCAGGCAGGGGCAGACACCTTTAGAAGGACGGAACAGCCAATTTTTTTAAAAACAGCAGTTAATCAGAGCCAGAAGGTAGAAGCTCAGCTTTATTCAGTTGAGGACAACTTGAACTAGGGACTGCAGACAGACTTTGCAGGCTGTCCCCTGTGTGGACCATGCATCCAATACATTAACCCATTTAGCCACAAAGGACACGTAACCTTCCGTGGCCAGGCCTACAGGTCCATGTGTCTGTTGTCAGGTATACCTTTGGACTGACAAATTGACAGAATGCAAGGACAATGCGGTCTTTAACATGCAGGTGGAGGGGTGGGATGGCTTTTCTCGCAAAAGAATTGTCAACTGGGTAGCTCATAGCGTGGTATATCGTAGTTCATCCTGGCTTTATTAATATTAAATTAAATAAAAAAATAGGCTCTAGGCACTTTATTATTGGTTCCAGGGGTACACGGGCAGCAGTGGTCAGGTGAGTGGAGGCCTAGTGGAAGGAGGGACCTTAGACAGGCTTCGAAGGCCTAACATAATAAAATGGGCTGGCGGTAGGCACTTTATTATTGGTTCCAGGGGTACACGGGCAGCAGTGGTCTGGTCAGTGGAGGCCTAGTGGAAGAAGGGACCGCAGACAGGCTTCAAAGGCCTAACATAATAAAATGGGCTGGCTGTAGGCACTTTATTATTGGTTCCAGGGGTACACGGGCAGCAGTGGTCAGGTGAGTGGAGGCCTAATGGAAGGAGGGACCGCAGACAGGCTTCGAAGGCCTAACACAATAAAATGGGCTGGCTGTAGGCACTTTAAAATTGGTTCCAGGGGTACACGGGCAGCAGTGGTCTGGTCAGTGGAGGCCTAGTGGAAGGAGGGACCGCAGACAGGCTTCGAAGGCCTAACACAATAAAATGGGCTGGCTGTAGGCACTTTAAAATTGGTTCCAGGGGTACACGGGCAGCAGTGGTCTGGTCAGTGGAGGCCTAGTGGAAGGAGGAACCGCAGACAGGCTTCGAAGGCCTAAAATAACAAACAATAGGCTCATGGCAGTTTTACAGCGGTTACATGGATACACGGGCAGCTTGGTGGTGAGTGGAGGAGTATTTAAAGTAGGGACCGCAGACAGGCTATCAAAGGCCTAAAATAACAAACAATAGGCTCATGGCAGCTTTACAGCGGTTACATGGATACACAGGCAGCTTGGTGGTCAGTGGAGGAGTATTTAAAGTAGGGACCGCAGACAGGCTATCAAAGGCCTAAAATAACAAACAATAGGCTCATGGCAGCTTTACAGCGGTTACATGGATACACGGGCAGGCAGCTGGTGATGAGTGGAGGAGTATTTAAAGTAGGGACCGCAGACAGGCTATCAAAGGCCTAAAATAACAAACAATAGGCTCATGGCAGCTTTACAGCGGTTACATGGATACACAGGCAGCTTGGTGGTCAGTGGAGGAGTATTTAAAGTAGGGACCGCAGACAGGCTATCAAAGGCCTAAAATAACAAACAATAGGCTCATGGCAGCTTTACAGCGGTTACATGGATACACAGGCAGCTTGGTGGTGAGTGGAGGAGTATTTAAAGTAGGGACCGCAGACAGGCTATCAAAGGCCTAAAATAACAAACAATAGGCTCATGGCAGTTTTACAGCGGTTACATGGATACACGGGCAGGCAGCTGGTGATGAGTGGAGGAGTATTTAAAGTAGGGACCGCAGACAGGCTATCAAAGGCCTAAAATAACAAACAATAGGCTCATGGCAGCTTTACAGCGGTTACATGGATACACAGGCAGCTTGGTGGTGAGTGGAGGAGTATTTAAAGTAGGGACCGCAGACAGGCTATCAAAGGCCTAAAATAACAAACAATAGGCTCATGGCAGTTTTACATCGGTTACATGGATACACAGGCAGCTTGGTGGTCAGTGGAGGAGTATTTAAAGTAGGGACCGCAGACAGGCTATCAAAGGCCTAAAATAACAAACAATAGGCTCATGGCAGCTTTACAGCGGTTACATGGATACACAGGCAGCTTGGTGGTGAGTGGAGGAGTATTTAAAGTAGGGACCGCAGACAGGCTATCAAAGGCCTAAAATAACAAACAATAGGCTTATGGCAGTTTTACAGCGGTTACATGGATACACGGGCAGGCAGCTTGGTGGTCAGTGGAGGAGTATTTAAAGTAGGGACCGCAGACAGGCTATCAAAGGCCTAAAATAACAAACAATAGGCTCATGGCAGTTTTACAGCGGTTACATGGATACACGGGCAGCTTGGTGGTCAGTGGAGGAGTATTTAAAGTAGGGACCGCAGACAGGCTATCAAAGGCCTAAAATAACAAACAATAGGCTCATGGCAGTTTTACAGCGGTTACATGGATACACGGGCAGGCAGCTGGTGATGAGTGGAGGAGTATTTAAAGTAGGGACCGCAGACAGGCTATCAAAGGCCTAAAATAACAAACAATAGGCTCATGGCAGTTTTACAGCGGTTACATGGATACACGGGCAGCTTGGTGGTGAGTGGAGGAGTAGTGCAAGGAGTGTCTGTCCCAGTACTCCCAAAATATAAATAGATGTTAATGTCTCGCAAAACAACCAAAACAAAAAAAAAGGTGGCATACTTAGGTACAGGGGTGGGCTCATCTACTGAGTTTCTGACATAGTAATTTGGCAGTAACTATTTAATGGTGCCAATATAGGACACAGACACAGACTACTTTAAGTTGCATCATAGATGTCTACAAATTTGTATTGTCAGTGCCAGACATTGAATGATGTCAGCGAATAGACTAAAGATTGGTGGAGCTGTGCGACATAATTTTGCACGTGGTAGAGCACATTTTGAGCTGGGGTAGGGGGGAACTCTCTTGAGGCCGGCGGGACCGCCCCAGGGCCCCTCATGTTACAACGGTGTGTCTGACGTTGGGTGCGCACCACCACCGCCAGAGACACTACATTGTACTATGAGGGACCCAGTAGCAATGCCGTCAACCAAAAGCGAGCACACCCACCTCTTCAGACAAACAGCAGTCTCACGGGTGCTTGCGCCAAGTCGCGATACCACGGCCCCGTGTGGGGAGTTTTGCCATTTAGGGAGGTGTAAACATGTCGTATGCTGTACAATCAGCTGCAGCAAATTAGACATTAGAAAAGTAATTCACAGGCAAGAGCTTTTCATAGGAAAGCTAGGTGTCGGCCGGGCAAGGTGGGGCAAAAGATTTCGAAATCCAGTTGTGGTTCATTTTAATGAATGTTAGATCGTCAACATTTTGGGTAGCCAGACGAGTCCTTTTTTCGGTTAATATTGAACCTGCAGCACTGAATACTCTTTCTGATAGGACACTTGCTGCCGGGCAAGCAAGCTCCTGCAATGCATATTCTGCCAATTCTGGCCAGGTGTCTAATTTGGAGGCCCAGTAATCAAATGGGAATGACGGTTGAGGGAGAACATCGATAAGGGATGAAAAATAGTTAGTAACCATACTGGACAAATGTTGTCTCCTGTCACTTTCAATTGATGCAGCAGTACCTGTCCTGTCTGCGGTCATAGCAAAATCACTCCACAACCTGGTCAGAAAACCCCTCTGTCCAACGCCACTTCTGATGTGTGCACCCCTAACACTCCTAGTCTGCTGCCCCCTGGAGCTCGTGTGAGAACGATCACGTGCGCTGTGTGCTGGGAATGCCTGAAGCAAACGGTCAACAAGAGTTGATTGTTTGGTTGATAATATTAGTTCCAAGTTCTCATGTGGCATAATATTTTGCAATTTGCCTTTATAGCGTGGATCAAGGAGGCAGGCCAACCAGTAATCGTCATCGTTCATCATTTTCGTAATGCGTGTGTCCCTTTTTAGGATACGTAAGGCATAATCCGCCATGTGGGCCAAAGTTCCAGTTGTCAAATCTCCGGTTGTGATTGGTTGAGGGGCAGTTGCAGGCAAATCTACGTCACTTGTGTCCCTCAAAAAACCAGAACCCGGCCGTGACACGCAACCAATTTCCTGTGCCCCCGGGAAAGGTTCGGCATTAAAAATATACTCATCCCCATCATCCTCCTCGTCCTCCACCTCCTCTTCGCCCGCTACCTCGTCCTGTACACTGCCCTGACCAGACAATGGCTGACTGTCATCAAGGCTTTCCTCTTCCTCTGGTGCAGACGCCTGCTCCTTTATGTGCGTCAAACTTTGCATCAGCAGACGCATTAGGGGGATGCTCATGCTTATTACGGCGTTGTCTGCACTAACCAGCCGTGTGCATTCCTCAAAACACTGAAGGACTTGACACATGTCTTGTATCTTAGACCACTGCACACCTGACAACTCCATGTCTGCCATCCTACTGCCTGCCCGTGTATCCTCCCACAAATAAATAACAGCACGCCTCTGTTCGCACAGTCTCTGAAGCATGTGCAGTGTTGAGTTCCACCTTGTTGCAACGTCTATGATTAGGCGATGCTGGGGAAGGTTCAAAGACCGCTGATAGGTCTGCATACGGCTGGCGTGTACAGGCGAACGTCGGATATGTGAGCAAAGTGCACGCACTTTGAGGAGCAGGTCAGAGAACCCAGGATAAGTTTTCAATAAGCACTGCACCACCAGGTTTAAGGTGTGAGCCAGGCAAGGAATGTGTTTCAGTTGGGAAAGGGAGATGGCAGCCATGAAATTCCTTCCGTTATCACTCACTACCTTGCCTGCCTCAAGATCTACTGTGCCCAGCCACGACTGCGTTTCTTGTTGCAAGAACTCGGATAGAACTTCCGCGGTGTGTCTGTTGTCGCCCAAACACTTCATAGCCAATACAGCCTGCTGGCGCTTGGCAGTAGCTGGCCCATAATGGGACAACTGGTGTGCAACAGTGTCATCTGCCGATGGAGTGGTTGGCAGACTGCGTTCTGTGGAAGAGCTGTAGCTTCTGCAGGAGGACGAGGAGGAGGAGGAGGAGGGGGTGCGAACGCCTACAGCCAACTGTTTCCTAGACCGTGGGCTAGGCACAACTGTCCCTAAATTGATGTCGCCTGTGGACCCTGCATCCACCACATTCACCCAGTGTGCCATGATGGACACATAACGTCCCTGGCCATGCCTACTGGTCCATGCATCTGTAGTCAGGTGCACCTTTGTACTCACAGATTGCCTGAGTGCATGGACGATGCGCTGTTTAACATGCTGGTGCAGGGCTGGGATGGCTTTTCTGGAAAAAAAGTGTCGACTGGGTAGCTCGTATCGTGGTTCAGCGTACTCCATCAGGGCTTTAAAAGCTTCGCTTTCAACTAACCGGTAGGGCATCATCTCTAACGAGATTAGTCTAGCTATGTGGGCGTTAAAACCCTGTGTACGCGGATGCGAGGATAAGTACTTCCTTTTTCTAACCAGAGTCTCATGTAGGGTGAGCTGGACTGGAGAGCTGGAGATCGTGGAACTTTCGGGTGTGCCGGTGTACATGGCAGACTGAGAGACGGTTGGAGACGGTATTGTTTCCGCCGGTGCCCTAGATGCAATATTTCCTCCTACAAAACTGGTGGTTCCCTGACCCTGACTGCTTTTGGCTGGCAAAGAAACCTGCACAGATACTGCCGGTGGTGCGGAAAATGGTGGCCTTACAGTGACGGAAGGGATGTTGCGTTGCTGACTAGCTTCATTGGCCGAGGGTGCTACAACCTTAAGGGACGTTTGGTAGTTAGTCCAGGCTTGAAAATGCATGGTGGTTAAGTGTCTATGCATGCAACTAGTATTTAGACTTTTCAGATTCTGACCTCTGCTTAAGCTAGTTGAACATTTTTGACAGATGACTTTGCGCTGATCAGTTGGATGTTGTTTAAAAAAATGCCAGACTGCACTCTTCCTAGACTCGGATCCCTTTTCAGGGATTGCAGACTGAGCTTTAACCGGATGGCCACGCTGTCCTCCAACAGGTTTTGGCTTTGACACGCGTTTTGGGCCAGATACGGGCCCGGCAGATGGAACCTGTTGCGATGTTGATGCCTGCTGCGGCCCCTCCTCCACCTCCGCTTCTGAACTACTGCCGCCTGCACCCTGTTCCCCCAATGGCTGCCAATCGGGGTCAATAACTGGGTCATCTATTACCTCCTCTTCGAGCTTGTGTGCAACTTCGTCTGTGTCACTGTGTCGGTCGGTGGTATAGCGTTCGTGGCGGGGCAACATAGTCTCATCAGGGTCTGATTGTGGATCTGTACCCTGAGAGGGCAATGTGGTGGTCTGAGTCAAAGGAGCAGCATAGTACTCTGGCTGTGGCTGTGCATCAGTGCACTCCATGTCAGAATATACTTGTAATGGGCATGGCCTGTTAAATGTTTCACTTTCTAAGCCAGGGACGGTATGTGTAAAGAGCTCCATGGAGTGACCCGTTGTGTCGCCTGCTGCATCCTTCTCTCTTGTTGTAGTTTTTGCTGAGGAGGACAAGGAAGCGACTTGTCCCTGACCGTGAACATCCACAAGCGACGCGCTGCTTTTACATTTACCAGTTTCGGAAGAGGAGGCAAAAGAGCTAGAGGCTGAGTCTGCAATGTAAGCCAAAACTTGCTGTTGCTGCTCCGCCTTTAAAAGCGGTTTTCCTACTCCCAGAAAAGAGAGCGTTCGAGGCCTTGTGTAGCCTGACGACGAAACTGGCTCCACAGCTCCAGACTTAGGTGGAATATTTTTATCCCCACGACCACCTGATGCTCCACTACCACTACCATCATTACCAGCTGACAATGAACGCCCACGACGACCTCTTGCACCAGACTTCCTCATTGTTTTAAAATCTTAACCAAAGTAACTTTATTTGTTGCTGTCAAACAACTTACACGGTGAGCTATAACTTCAGTATGATTTCAATATCCCTTAACAGGTTGGTGAGACCACAAGGAAAATCAGGCACAATGTTACACACTCTGTTTTCTGTGGCACAAAATCACAGAGATGACACACACGCAGGACTGTCACTCAAGCACTAATGTCAATATTAATCTCCCACCTAATTTTTTTTTTTTTTTTTTTCAGGGAGACTTTAGAAACCAAATAATATTAAAAAAACCAAAAAAATAAATAGCCTTTCTATGGCCCACTGAATGAGAGAGAGAGGTGGCACACCCAGGAGTCAAGACTGGCACACAAGCTGAAAGGGCAATATTACTCTCCCACTGTTTTTTTAAGTATTTTTTTTTTTATTTTCAGGGAGACTTTAGAAACCAAATAATATTAAAAAAACCAAAAAAATAAATAGGCTTTCTATGGCCCACTGAATGAGAGAGGTGGCACACCCAGGAGTCAAGACTGGCACACAAGCTGAAAGGGCAATATTACTCTCCCACTGTTTTTTTATGTATTTTTTGTTTTTTAAGGGAGACTTTAGAAACCCAATAATATTTAAAAAAAAAAATAAATAGGCTTTCTATGGCCCACTGAATGAGAGAGGTGGCACACCCAGGAGTCAAGACTGGCACACAAGCTGAAAGGGCAATATTACTCTCCCACTGTTTTTTTATGTATTTTTTGTTTTTTAAGGGAGACTTTAGAATCCCAATAATATTTTTAAAAAAAAATAAATAGGCTTTCTATGGCCCACTGAATGAGAGAGGTGGCACACCCAGGAGTCAAGACTGGCACACAAGCTGAAAGGGCAATATTACTCTCCCACTGTTTTTTTATGTATTTTTTGTTTTTTAAGGGAGACTTTAGAAACCCAATAATATTTAAAAAAAAAAATAAATAGGCTTTCTATGGCCCACTGAATGAGAGAGGTGGCACACCCAGGAGTCAAGACTGGCACACAAGCTGAAAGGGCAATATTACTCTCCCACTGTTTTTTTAAGTTTTTTTTTTATTATTTTCAGGGAGACTTTAGAAACCAAATAATATTAAAAAAACCAAAAAAATAAATAGGCTTTCTATGGCCCACTGAATGAGAGAGAGGTGGCACACCCAGGAGTCAAGACTGGCACACAAGCTGAAAGGGCAATATTACTCTCCCACTGTTTTTTTTTTTTGTTTTTTTTTCAGGGAGACTTTAGAAACCAAATAATAAGAAAAAAAATAAATAAATAAATAGGCTTTCTATGGCCCACTGAATGAGAGATAGCACACACAGCAGTGGCACACAAGCCCTGACTGAGGCCAATATTTTTCTACCACTGATTGATGTAGTGTTTTTGTGTTGAGGTAGATTTTAGAACACAAATCAAGGAAAAAAAAAAAATGCTTTCTATGGCCCACTGAATGAGAGAGGTGGCACACCCAGGAGTCAAGACTGGCACACAAGCTGAAAGGGCAATATTACTCTCCCACTGTTTTTTTATTTATTTTTTGTTTTTTACGGGAGACTTTAGAAACCCAATAATATTTAAAAAAAAAAAAAATAGGCTTTCTATGGCCCACTGAATGAGAGAGGTGGCACACCCAGGAGTCAAGACTGGCACACAAGCTGAAAGGGCAATATTACTCTCCCACTGTTTTTTTAAGTTTTTTTTTTTTATTTTCAGGGAGACTTTAGAAACCAAATAATATTAAAAAAACCAAAAAAATAAATAGGCTTTCTATGGCCCACTGAATGAGAGAGAGGTGGCACACCCAGGAGTCAAGACTGGCACACAAGCTGAAAGGGCAATATTACTCTCCCACTGTTTTTTTAAGTTTTTTTTTTTTATTTTCAGGGAGACTTTAGAAACCAAATAATAAGAAAAAAAATAAATAAATAAATAGGCTTTCTATAGCCCACTGAATGAGAGATAGCACACACAGCAGTGGCACACAAGCCCTGACTGAGGCCAATATTTTTCTACCACTGATTGATGTAGTGTTTTTGTGTTGAGGTAGAATTTAGAACACAAATCACGGAAAAAATAAATAGGCTTTCTATGGCCCACTCAGTGAGAGATGGCACACACAGGGATGGCACTGTAGCAGAAATGCCAATCTTAATCTCCCACAAAAAAAAAAAAAAACAGGGACTGTCCTACAATTACTATCTCCCTGCAGTAATCTAAGCCAGGTATGGCAGGCAGCAATAGGAGTGGACTGATGCACAAATTAAATAAAAAGTGTGGACAAACAAAAAAGATAGCTGTGCAGAAAGGAACAAGAGGATATGTGCTTTGAAAAAAGCAGTTGGTTTGCACAGTGGCGTACACACAGCAATACAGCTATCACGGAGCCTTCTAGGGCAGCCCAATGAGCTACAGCGCTGAGGAAAAAAAAAAAAAAAAATAGCTTCCACTGTTCCTGCACACCGAAGGTGGTGTTGGACAGTGGAAATCGCTACAGCACAAGCGGTTTGGTGGTTAGTGGACCCTGCCTAACGCTCTCCCTGCTTCTGACGAAGCGGCAGCAACCTCTCCCTAAGCTCAGATCAGCAGCAGTAAGATGGCGGTCGGCGGGAACGCCCCTTTATAGCCCCTGTGACGCCGCAGACAGCAAGCCAATCACTGCAATGCCCTTCTCTAAGATGGTGGGGACCAGGATCTATGTCATCACGCTGCCCACACTCTGCGTTCACCTTCATTGGCTGAGAAATGGCGCTTTTCGCGTCATTGAAACGCGACTTTGGCGCGAAAGTCGCGTACCGCATGGCCGACAAGCACAGGGGTCGGATCGGGTTTCATGAGACGCCGACTTAGCCAAAAGTCGGCGACTTTTGAAAATGATCGACCCGTTTCGCTCAACCCTAGTTGTGAGAACTTTGAACCAACAAGTGTTTCACTACAGTTTATAACGCAAAGCCGTGAAAATAAAAAATATATTGTTTTCCATGAAAATGATATTTTAGCCCCCAAATTTTTATTTTCCCAAGGGTAACAGGACAAATTGGACCCAAAAAGTTGTTGTCCAATTTGTCCTGAGTACGCTGATACCCCATATGTGGGGGGGAACCACTGTTTGGGCGCATGGGAGAACTCGGAAGGGAAGGAGCACTGTTTTAGTTTTTCAACGCAGAATTGGCTGGAATTGAGATCGGACGCCATGTCGCGTTTGGAGAGCCCCTGATGTGCCTAAACAGTGGAAACCCCCCAATTCTAACTGAAACCCTAACCCCAACCCTAACTCTAGCCCTAACCCTAACCCTATTGGGAAAATGGAAATAAATACATTTTTTAAAATTGTATTATTTTTCCCTAACTAAGGGGGTGATGAAGGGGGGTTTGATTTACTTTTATAGCGTTTTTTTTGCGGATTTTTATGATTGGCAGCCGTCACACACTAAAAGACGCTTTTTATTGCAAAAAAATAGTTTTTGCATCACCACATTTTGAGAGCTATAATTTATCCATATTTTGGCCCACAGAGTCATATGAGATCTTGTTTTTTGCGGGACGAGTTGACGTTTTTATTGGTACCATTTTCGGGCACATGACTTTTTTGATCGCTTTTTATTCCGATTTTTGGGAGGCTGAATGAACAAAAACCAGCAATTCCTGAAATTCTTTTAGGGGGGGCGTTTATACCGTTCCACGTGTGGTAAAATTGATAAAGCAGCTTTATTCTTCAGGTCAGTACGATTACAGTGATACCTCATTTATATAATTTTTTTATGTTTTGGCGCTTTTACACAATAAAAACTATTTTATATAAAAAAATAATTGTTTTTGCATTGCTTTATTCTGAGAGCTATAACTTTTTTTATTTTTCTGCTGATGATGCTGTATGGCAGCTTTTTTTTTGCGGGACAAGATGACGTTTTCAGCTGTACCCTGTTTATTTATATCCGTCTTTTTGATCGTGTGTTATTCCACTTTTTGTTCGCCTGTATGATAATTAAGCGTTGTTTTTTGCCTTGTTTTTTTTTTTTTTTTTGTGGTGTTCACTGAAGGGGTTAACTAGTGGGATATTTTATAGAGCGGGTCGTTACGGACGCGGCGATACCAAATATGTGTACTTTTATTTTTTTTTTTTAATTTACATAAATAAATGGATTTATTGGGAATTTTTTTTTTCCCTTTATTTGGGGATTTTTTTTTTTTTTTTTTTAATATACATTCTATATTTTTTTTTTTTAACTTTCTACCATTATCATATGGTCAGTGATCTGACACGCAATGCAGGAGGCTGTCAGCAGGCGCCGGCTAGCCACGTCACTTCATGACCCGGAAGAAGTCCCGCGGCCATCTTGGATCCGGGGACTCCTTCCGGATCACCGGAGCAACGCAATGCGATCGCGTTGCTCCGGTGGGAGAGCGCAGGGAGCCCCCGTCCCTGCGCGATCCCCCTCTATGCCGCTGTCACTACTGACAGCGGCATCAGAGGGGTTAAATGCCCGCGATCGGCGCTAGCGCCGATCGTGGGCATTGCTGCGGGGTGTCAGCTGTCATATACAGCTGACACCCACACCCGATCACTGCGGCGCTCAGCGCAAGACCGCGGTGATCGGTGCGCCGTACTAGTACTGCAGCTGGCACAAATGCAGTTCCCGCAGCGCAGTACTAGTACGGCGCATGTCACGAAGGGGTTAATTCCACAGCACTTTAGAGACATTAGTGGCACTGTCCCCAATGGGGCTCACAATCTAAATTCCCTATCTTTGGAATGTAGGAGGAAACCAGAGGAAACCCACACAAACACTGAGAGAACATACCAACTCCTTGCAGATGTTGTCCTTGGTGGGATTGAAACCAGGACCCCAGCGCTGCAAGGCTGCAATGCTAACCACTGAGCCACCGTGCTGCCCCAGTTGCATGGTTTCCTATGTGGTGGACTCCTGGGAAAATTGCTGCTGGGGGCGGCACATGCGCATATGGAGTTTTCGGCACCAAGATCTTGGGAGATGAGATCTCCTCCCCCGAGGTCTTGGTGCCGACATCTCCATCTGTGCATGCGCCGCCCCTGGCAGCCATTTTCCCGGAGTCAACCCCTTAGGAAACCATGCAACTGCGGGGGCTCTGGCCTTTCACAAAATGTCGGCAGAGTCCCTGCAGCACCGTACACTGGCAGCACCGAACACCCGCAGCGGCGCGCCGCACATGCGATCACCACTTCATCCCAGCCTGCGGCCTGCAGAGACCCTGGGACCTGCTCCACCACGTCCAGTAAGGTATGAGACACACCCCCATTTTCCTCCCGAATTTTGGGGAAAAAAGGTGCGTCTTATAATCTGAAAAATACGGTATGTCTAATGCCTGTGTCTTACATTAGGGCCTATTCACACTGTCTTTCTTTACTGCCCCTATGCGTTCTGCCTAAATCCCCTATAGAGCCATGGAGTGCAATGTCAGGAATGGTGTTCAAATGCATTGCACATGTTATTTTTTTTTTCTGAACATGTCTGTCTGTCCCAACAGAGACAAAAAAGTCAACACTTTAAGGGTACGTGTCCACGGTCAGGAAACGCTGCGTGTTTGACGCTGCATGGGGCAGCAGCGTCAAACACGCAGCGTCCAGATGTTCCAGCATAGTGGAGGAGATTTTTTGAAATCCCATGTCCACTATGCGTGGAAACACGCACGCGGCGGCCCTGCGACTCCGGACATGCTGCGCGTCTTTTCAGATCGCAGCATGTCCGTGTTCCTAGCGGTGACACAGCGTCGCCGCAAGGAATATCACAGGGCCCTATGCGAGGGGTGCGATGATCCCGGATGTGTACAGTTAACACATCCGGCATCATCGCGTCCCAGAAGGGGGCGGGGCTTAGCGCCGAGCGGCTCTGCCGCTCCGACGATACCGCCGGCCATCCTGACCGTGGACACGTACCCTTAGGGTATGTTTCCACGTTCAGGAAACGCTGCGTTTTTGATGCAGCGTTGAGCAGCATGCAGCAGCAGCGTCCACATGTTACAGCATAGTGGAGGGGATTTCATGAAATCCTGTCTCCACTATGCAGTAAAAGACGCATGCGGCACACCCAAGAAAACTCACATGCGGCGCGTCTTTTAAGAACACAGCATGTCCTTACATTGCAGAAAAAAACTCAAGGACAACGCAGGGGACCTCCCAGTGACCTCAGGTGCAGATTTGGTCAGGATTTTACCTGCATAAAATCCTGACCAAATCCTGAAGCAATCCTGAACGTGGACACATACCCTTAGGGTACGTGTCCATGATCAGGATGGCCGGCGGTATCGTTGGAGCGGCAAACCTGCTCGGCGCTAAGCCCCGCCCCCTTCTGGGACGCGATGATGCCGGATGTGTTCATTGCACACATCTGGCATCATCGCACCCCTCGCATAGGGCCCTGTGTTATTCCTTGCGGCGGCGCAGCATCGCCGCAAGGAACATGGACATGCTGCGATCTTAAAAGATGTGCAGCATGTCCGGAGTCGCAGGGCCGACGGATGCGTGTTACCACGCATAGTGGACACGGGATTTCATAAAATCCCCTCCACTATGCAGGAACATCTGGTCAAACACGCAGCGTTTCCTGAACGTGGACACGTACCCTTAGACAAAAAAAACACAAACAGACTCTGAGGGTAGGTGCACATCGTCAGTAATCTCTGCCTGTTGGAAGCTGAGTACTTGTGCAGCGTCCAGATATTACACAGCACAGATATAGCACAGCCACGTAGTATATAATGTCGCGAGGAGCAGCGGGAAAGGCGACGGAATGTGAGAATATAATGATTTTTTATTTTGTTTATTATTTTTAACATTAGATCTTTTTACTATTGTTGCTGCATAGGCAGCATCAATATTAAAAAGTTGGTCACACAGGGTTGTTGGTAGCGTTAACGGACTGCGTTACACCGCGGCATAACCCGGTGTAACGCAGCCATTAACCCTGTGTGAGCGCTGACTGGAGGGGTCACTGACAGAGAGTAGGAAGGGGCGAATTCGTGGCAGGACTGTGCCCGTCGCTGATTGGTCACGGCCTGGTGGCCGTGACCAATCAGCGACGCGGGATTTCCGTGACAGACAGACGGAAGTGCCCCTTAGACAATTATATATATAGGTTGTGTGGAGTAGTGCAGTTTACTACACTATTCCGCGCTGTTCCAGTACAGCAGCCAGACACGGACACCGGCCAGACACAGACAGTGGCCAGAAGACATTTTTTTTATTTATAAATCTGTTGCTCTCGTCTTTCAGCATTTCTGCAGCTTTTTTCCCTATTCAATTGAATGGGACACAAAAATGCAAGTGAAAAGGCTGCAAAAAAGCAGAATATTTCCTGCCAACACTGTAGATCAATCTGCAGCAAAAATGATGCGTGTGAACAGTGTCTATAGAGGTTGTCTGAGAATGTAAAAATAATTAGCCTGAAATGTTAAATCCCCTGCAGCTCCAGCACTGATGCTCCGGGGGTCTCCGCCAGTCTCAGCACTGGGCTGCAGGGGTCTTGTTGCTCTGGGGGTCTCTGCCAGTCTTAGCACTGGGCTGCAGTGGTCTTGTGGCTACGGGAGTCTCTGCCAGTCTTAGCACTAGGCTGCAGGGGTCTTGTGGCTCCGGGGGTCTTCGCCAGTCTCTGCAATGGGCTGCAGGGGTCTTGTGGCTCCGGGGGTCTCCCCCAGTCTCAGCACTGGGCTGAACTGGTCTTGTGGCTCCAGGGGTCTCTGCCAGTCTCAGCACGGGGCTGCAGGGGTCTTGTGGCTCCGGGGGTCTCTGCCAGTTTCAGCACTGGGCTGCAGGGGTCTTGTGGCTCCAGGGGTCTCCACCAGTCTCAGCACTGGGCTGAACTGGTCTTGTGGTTCCGGGGGTCTCCGCCAGTCTTAACACTGGGCTGCACTGGTCTTGTGGCTCCAGGGGTCTCTGACAGTCTCAGCACTGGGCTGCAGGGGTCTTGTGGCTCCAGGGGTCTCCACCAGTCTCAGCACTGGGCTGCAGGGGTCTTGTGGCTCCAGGGGTCTCCACCAGTCTCAGCACTGGGCTGAACTGGTCTTGTGGTTCCGGGGGTCTCCGCCAGTCTTAGCACTGGGCTGCACTGGTCTTGTGGCTTCACCTTATATTATAGCTGCAAAGTGAATAATAACCATCAGGGACCCCGAACCATCGGCCACGGAGCCAGAGGGGATTTAGCAGAGTAGTTTGGGGGACAAGTAGAACTTTTTTTTAATCACTTTTTATTCTGCTGTTTGTGAGGTAGGATGTAGAAAAAGACGGCAATTCTGCTGCTTTCTATTATGTGACTGTACAGCCCCTTCACACGACCTATCATGTTTTTCACAGATGCCATGTGTACCCTATTTGACCTACGGTGCTGCACTCATGTCCTTGTTTTCCCAGCAGCACAGATGACAAGGGCCAATACAAGTCTATGAGTCCATGTAAACATGCTGTCCGTGTGCCGTACGTGCGCCATGCGTGTTTAACATGGAAAGTATATGAGAAGCTTTGTAATTTAATTTCCATTATCCATACCAGAAAAACACGGATGGCACATGGACGGCACACTGATTGAAAACACTTGTGACACCGATATCGATGTAACATGTACTTGCCTAGGGCGGGCCCCAATTTGTCTAAAACCAGCCCTGGACCTGGGGACCCTACACATTCTTGGAAAATAATCCAGATAGTTTTAGAAAAATAAACTCTTCTTTACTAAGTTTTGGCACTATATACAGATACCGACCAATAAAAAGGATTTTCCGCAACTTCCATCCATATAATTAATCTTTTTATTAGAAATCCATTTAAAAATAGGAGGGTCCATCATGAGGATAAAGCATTGCATGCTTATGGTGTGCACTACAGCCTTTGTCATATTCCTGTCTAATGGTGTAGTGAATGCCAGAAGCACGTAAGGTTTTATCCTCATGATGGATCCTCCGGTTTTTAAATTAATTTCTAATAAAAAGATTAATTTTATGGAGGGGAGTGCTGGAAAATCCTTTTTTCTTCATTGGTTCTACAATAGTTGAGGACCATTAGCAGGAATTCATCAACTTTCTGGTGTATCCCAGACAATATTGGCGTGGTAAGCGATTTTAGGTCTTTTAACTATATAAAGATAGTAGCAGGTACAGTTCTTAAATACATTTTCTCCTGCTTCGCAAATCAGAGGAACATAAGTGGCAGTTCTAAACAGCGGCACAAATCTTGTGGTGACTGAGACATTCCTGAGACCCCTTATCTGATCATAGACTCAATCTTAGAAGACTAGGGATGCATGGAAAAAGAAACTAAGATGGTCAGGATAGATAAATAAATCCTGCTTTCACACCAACCACTAACAACAAAGATGGAACTAACACATAGATCCCTATTACTGCTCCCCAACTATGGGCTGGTCCTACAGTTAACCCTGTCACCCCTGACAAACAGGAACTGCAGCCTCCAGGAGGATAAAAACATGTAATACACTACATTTTGCACATATTAAAACAACAGGGGTTTTCACCTTTACATGCACGTGACTGTATGTATGCAAATTATATGCTTACAGTAACATGCCTGCCGCTCCCGGCGCCAAAGAATACTAACAGCACGATGCGAGGATTCTCAAATCTGCAGTCACATAGAGTTTTAGCAAACTTGTAGCCTAAGGCCAGACAACTTCTTTAATGTGTGCTCATATTATTAAACAGGAAAGCATGGTGGAACCAAACGATGGGAGAAGGGTCTCATAAGGAATCTGGTATTAGGATCATTCCTCCTAAGCCATCTCTATGAGCATGTCGTCATATAAAGTTGCATGAAATTATACCTTGATATCTGCGATCTAATGTTATTTTCCAGCAAAATCTTCATTTTTCTTATATGCAAATGAGCTGTTAAGATCTCTGGGCCAGATATAGATCACCCTGAAAATCTGCCTCCAGAGCTTATTTTACATGAAAGGTGTAGCGCCAGTGTACCTGCATGTTTCTCCCTTCCCCGGGCAAGGATGCACACTCACGGCCGCGGCCTCATCTTGCACTTCCTTCCCCTCCAGCTTCTGACCGCGGTCTGCACACTGCTCGCAGATCCCACTGTGCTTATAGTCGCCTATGGCTGGAAGACACTTATTTTTTAAGGCACCTCCACCTGATAGGAGGTGCTTGAACAACGTGTATTGTCAGTAAACATCACGCTTGCTTTGTTCTCAGGTCCTCTGTACCCAAAAGTCAGTTTACCTTTAGTGTACCTGTCTGCTTGTACTTGCCTTGTCTTCCTGTATTTCAGCAATGCCGACTAGTACTTGCCTGCTTATATTTCAGCTGTGCTCACCAGAACTTGCTTGCCCGTCTGTATACTAGCCATGCCTGTCTGTACTTGCTGTGCTTACCTGTACACCAGCCTGCACCTGCTGTGCTCTCCTGTATATCAGCCATACCTGCCTGCACTTGCCGTGCCCACCTGTATACCAGCCTACACCTGCCCTACTCTCTTGTATATCAGCTTTGCCTGCCTGCACTGTCCTTGCTCACCTGTATACCAGCCATACCAGCCTGCAGCCACCGTGCTCTCTTGTATATCAGTCGTACCTTCCTGCACTTGACGTGCCCACCTGTATACCAACCGTACCTGCCTGCACTTGACGTGCCCACCTGTACATCAGCCATACCAGCCTTTACCTGCCGTGCTCTCCTGTATATCAGCCATACCTTGCCACCTTGCCGTGCCCACCTGTATACCAGCCACTCCTGCAAGTGCCTGCCTGTATAACAGCCATACCTGCCTGCACCTGCAGCTCCTGCGTTCCTGCCTGTACCAGCTGAACCTTCCTTTCTAGGCCGTTCCAGCTTCCTGCCCCTTGGGGGTCAGCTGACATGCATCCGAAGTCTGTCACGGTGTAGCACCTGGTGTCCATCTGGAGCCAAGTCCAACCCCACCATCAAGGATCTCCTCTGATCACAACTCAGTGGTTCCACCAGTATCATTACAGTAGGGGGCGTAATGATTGACACTTTGCTCTCATAATCACACATATTTCTGACATGAACCAAACAGTACCATCCATGGTGGTGAACACTTGCACATTAAGTATACTTTTGTGTTTATATGCGGTCCTTCTTTAGGTGTGTACAGTCTTGGTTGTTGCTTCAGGATCTGTGCATTCAATGTTTGCATCCATGCCACACAAAAACATGTAATTTCTACTTTACAAAATGCAATGTCAGGACTTAAAACATTCAAGTTGCATCTGTAATTCCACAACTTCAGTGACTATCACTTTTGCAGTGCTGAAATATTTACTTTTTCATAAAATATATATTGAAATGGGTCATGCACACTGGAAAACAAGAATATCAAGAAACAGAAACCAAGCAAGATGTTACCTTAGCAACAAAATCCACATGACGGCATTCACACTTCACCTTTTTTTCCTTTAATTTGTGTTGTATTGAGAATGTCATTTCAAAAAAAAATTAGTATTACTACAATTATTCTTAGCAATATACACGTGTGCCCGTACAGTGGTTTAATACATTGGGTTATCCTCCATTATTATGATGTATAATAAAAATAATAATAGAATAAAAAAAATACATACATATACTGTATATATTAAATTAAATCTGTAAAATATTCTCACAATAATATAAAATTGGAGTACTTAACTGACAAAATAGCACAAAAGAAAAATAATGTGCACATGGGGAATCAAAAATGTAAATGTTTTATATAGTCATGGCCAACAGTGTTGGCACTCTTGAAATGGATTTATAAAATGAAGTATTTCTCCCAGAAAATTATTGCTATTACACATGCTTTGTTATACACGTTTATTTCCTTTCTGTGTATTGGAGTAACACAAAAAAAGAGGAAAGAAAAGACAAATTGGACATAATTTCACACACAACCCCAAAAATGAGCAAGACCAAATTGTTGGCACCCTTCCAAAACTTTGGATAAACAACTTTGTTTCAAGCATGTAATGGTAATAGGGGTGGACAATGTGGAAATCTCATCTGAAACCAGATATAGAGGCGAGAAGTTGATTCAGTATTTGCATTGTGTGTCTGTGTTCCACACTAAGCATGGTGAACCAAAGAAAAGAGAACTGTCTCAGGACTTGAGGAGAACCAAAATTCTTCAAAAATATCAGCAATCTCAAAGTCACAAGACAATTTCCAGAGATCTTGATGTTTCTTTGTCCACAGTGCGCAACATAAGAAGTTTACAACCCATGGCACTGTAGCAAACCTCCGTGAATGTGTATGGCAAAGAAAAATGTATGAAAGGTTGCAATGCAGAATAGTCCCGATGATGGATAAGCAGCCCCAATAAAGTCCCAAAGAAATTCAAGCTGTTCTGCTGGCTCAGGGTGCATCAGTGCCAGGGCAAACAATCTGTTGACATTTGAATGAAATGAAACGCTATGGTAGGAGACCCAGGAGGACCCTACTGCTGACACAGAGACATCAAAAATCTAGACTGCAGTTTGCCAAAGTGTACATGATTAAGCTAAAATCCTTCTGGGAAAGCATCTTGTGGACATATGAGACCAAGATAGAGCTTTTTGGTCAAGCACCTCATTCTACTGTTTACAGAAAATGGAATGAGATCTACAAAAAGAACACAGTACTTAGAGTCAAATATGGTGGAAGATCAAAGGTGCCTTGAGGTTGTTTTACTCCCTCTGGCACTGGGTGCCTTCTCTGTGCAAGGCATCATGAAATCTGAAGATTGCCATCGGATTTTGGGTTACAGTGTATTCCCCAGTGTCAGAATGCTGGGTTTGCGTCCTAGGTCATGGGTCTTCCAGCAAGACAAACATACTTCAAGAAGCACCCAGAACTGGATGGAAACAAAGCGCTGGAGAGTTGACAAGTGAGCAGCAATACGTCTGGATCTAAATCCCAATGATCACCTGTTGTGAGATCTTAAAATTGCTGTTGAGAGAAGGTGCCCTTCAAATATGAGAGTCTTGGAGCAGTTTGCAAAAGAAGAGTGGTCCAAAATACCAATTGAGAGGTGTAAGAGCTTGTTGATGGGTATAGGAAGTGATTAATTGCAGTTATTTATTCCAAAGGTGTTCAGCAAATATTTAGCTGAGGGTGCGAACAATTTTGCCCAGCCCATTTTTAGGGTTTTGTGAGGAATTACGGTATGTCCAATTTGCCTTTTTTCTCTGTTTTTTTTGTACTGTTACAATACACACAAAGGAAATGAACATGAATGTAAAGAATATTGGAGATATAATTTCATGTCAATCATTTGTATCCCATTTGGCATGGGATTATAAGACGCCTTCCTTTGTGCAGCTCTAACACGACACCTAGAGCTCAATGGGGGCCTAGCTTTCTCTGGTTCAAGAAATTCATTCACACCCCCACCAGCTTAGCTCGTATCCAAACGAAGTGGTCTAACTGCTTGTGTACAGTCAGCTATGATTTCATAATCTCTTGAATAGGACGAACACCTTCTAGTGTCTCGATCCGTTCTAGCACCTCAGGGTGGGGAGATCAGTAGACTGGCTATTAGAAACCAGGTAGCAAAGTTGTTTTTGGTCTCAACGCGTAGCAAGTGCCCGGTCGGATCCAATGGTGCCAAGATCGTCTCCCTTGGACAGTCCAATTAGACGTTATGACCCATCTTAGGTTTTGGAGGTTTTAGCTGCCAGAGGCTAAGGGAGGTGATTTAGGTTCAGCCAAGTGGGCAGGAGGGGAGTGATCCAAAGGGGTTAAATGCTCCTGTACAGCATGGCTTATTGCTTTTTCTTTGGGGAGGTCACGACCACATGTCATGTGGGGAGAAGTCAAGGAACAGAGGGGACCACAAGCATCCTATGTGGCAGCCCCTCCCCCATAAGCCAGGCCTTTGATCTAACTGGTAACTGACTCTTATATTCTGCATACTTTGTCCTACCACTATTGTATTTGTCAAAAGCAAGAGCCAAACATGCAGTCATAGAATCCAAACATGTAATACTTTATTATAAATATACATAAAAAACATACAGACAATGTGTATCAGGGCTAACAGATGGAAACAGCCATCAGCATCATGTAAAACAAAGCCCAAGGTTGGTGCTCACCCATACCAAGACAGAGACAGTACCTAGGTATAAAGTAAAGTGCACTATATAGTGGCAGACAGAACTACTGAACGCCACCCAATAGGGAATGATATAGTAAGGAGTAGTGACTCCATTCAATAAGTAACAGCCACTATAATGGCTGATAATGCCTATAAATACAAATCAATTTGCACATACCCGTGATAGCTGTATTGACCGGTATGGGGGCTCCAATCCACCCCGATGCGTGTTTCGGTATGGATACCTTCCTCAGGGGGCGCGTAAATAAAGAGGGCATAGTAAGAACTATATATACAAGCTGCCAACAATACGGCGCATTCCCGCGCCGTAATGCTCCCGCCCATCTCAGCACCGCAGTGCACGCCACAACCGGAAACACGTGGGGCCCCACGTGATCCGGAAGTGCGTACCCGGCCGCCGCGAGACAGGCAGAGCAGAACGGCGCATGCGCGGCAACGAAACAGGAATACAACCACCATATTGATGATCGGCAAAAAAAAGGGGCAATAAAAGAAAGTAACAATATATTGTGTATCAATCGGAGGGCATGGCAGGTAGAGAGCGAGCGTACAACCCAATAAACGGCAAGCCAAAGTATAGTTTCTATGGTATATAGGACGAGTGCAAGCCATAAAGAGATAAATATCGAGTATAATAATCAACACAGTTTCAAAGAAACAACATCACGGTGTGGAGTGCTAAAACATGGTAAGTACACACCTAGTGGAATAAAGGATATGTATAAATATAGTTGGCACACACCCATGATATACATATAGTTGAAAATCCATAAAAAACAATGGGTCTCCAGATATTAGCAAGCATAAGTCCTTAAAATATCATATGGCATAGATGGTGATCCATTCATTCTTTCTCTCCTCCCGCTATAATCCTCTGCTTCCAGCATCAAGCTGTAGAGCCTCAGAGATGGAAGTAACCCAAATCAATAGGTCATATGAACAATCCTAAATAACAAAAACAAGGCAGTTAAAACCATATGAAAACAAAAACAAGATGCGGATGAGCAGAATACAGCAATGTGACGACTACAGAAATGGGGCGTAACTAATATTCTCGTTCAGGCCCAATGGATCTACTGTGTTAAGCAACCAGATCCATCGCATCTCCAACTGGCCCAAACGCTTAAAAAGATTCCCACCCCGAATGTTGACATTAAGCATGTCAATACCGCGAACCCTAAAAAGTGAACTGTCACATTGATGGTACCTCTGAAAATGCCTCGGAATTGTTTTTAATAGGGATACGTCCTTTTGTGTGACAGCTGCCTCAATACCCAGGACGTGCTCCCTAATTCTGACCTTCAACTGTCTTGTTGTCATACCGACGTAGATGAGTCCACAGGGGCAAGTGGCATAGTATATAACATATCTTGAAACGGAGGTAATGCGTTTCCTGATAGTATAAACCTTGGATCCATCTGAGTTGGTAAACATATCACATCTATCTAGATTTGGACATGCAATACAACGGCCACATGGGGTAGAACCCCCTGGGGCCGATATGTTATCCAAAAATGTCCTAGGTCCCTGTGCTGTATAATGACTCTTAGTCAGAAGATCCCTCAAATTTCTGGCCCGTCTGAAGGTAAGTAGAGGTCTTTTAGGGAGAAATTTAAAGATGGTAGGATCAGTGAGGAGAATAGGCCAGGCTTTAGTGAGTGCCAGTCTCACTTTATCCGCCTGGTGATGGAACGTCGTAATAAACCTCAATTGGTCCCCACCCTTGCATGCTTCGTCTCTTTGGGGTTTGTACAGCAGGCGGTTGCGGGCTGAGTATTTCGCCCTATGATAAGCTTTTTTAACAATCCGCCTGCTGTACCCCCGTTCAACGAAGCGTGCCGTTAACTCAACCGCCCGTTTTTCAAAATCATTCTCCGTTGAGCAAATCCTCCGTAAACGGAGGAACTGGCCAATAGGTATCGACGAAATCATGTGACGTGGGTGACATGAGGAGGCATGCAAGACCATGTTGGTGGATGTGGCTTTGCAAAAAATGTCCGTGTGGACATTCCCTGACTCATCCATGCCAACCATGACATCCAAGAAACTGATTTGCGATTTGTTCCACTCACAAGTAAGGCTAATGTTAAGCTCATTACCGTTGAGACGATCAATGAGCTGCTCAAGGTCGACGGCCTCACCCTGCCAGATGAACAGGATGTCATCGATGTACCGCACCCAAAAGGGGATATGGTCCATCGATGACAGCCTGTCCGACAGGAAGAGGTCCCTCTCCCACAGCCCCAGGAACAGATTGGCATAGGCCGGCGCAAAGGCCGCACCCATGGCTGTTCCCTGGAGCTGCAGGTAGAAGGACCCCTTAAACACAAAGAAATTGTGGGTGAGGGTGAACTCCAGTAGTCTCAGCAGGAGTCCCCTAAGTGCAACCGATAAAGTAGATGTTTCTAGAAAAAATTGCACAGCAGCAATGCCATCTGTGTGTCTGATGTTTGTATATAGGGACTCCACATTTGCTGAGACCAGTAGAGATTCACCCCCAAAATGGAGGCCGTCGACCCTGTGAAGCAGCTCACCAGTGTCCCTAAGATATGAAGGAAGGGCCGTAACGAGGGGCTGGAGGTGGAAATCAATCCAAGAATTGACATGCTCAAGATAATTCCCCCTCCCTGATACAATGGGATGACCGGGTGGCTGTTGTGAATTAGACTTTTTTGGCTCCCTCTAGTGGTTACTAGTGATATGACTCTGGGATTTCCTTCCCTCTGTCTGCACCCAGCTGGGTCGTTACTTCAGGGGTGTTGCTATATAAACCTCCTGGAACCTTAGTCTAGTGCCTGGCATCGGTGTTATCAGACACATTCTGTTTGCTCCTGTTTGCTGGTCCTGGTTCGTGTTAAATTAAGCTAAGTCTTGCTTCTTTGTTTTTTGGGTTATTTGTTTGCTATCATTTTTGTCCAGCTTGTACTAAATGTGATTCCTGACCTTGCTGGAAGCTCTAGGGGGCTGGTGTTCTCCCCCCGGGCCGTTAGACGATTCGGGGGTTCTTGAATTTCCAGTGTGGATATTTTTGATAGGATTTTTTGCTGACCATATAAGTTATCTTTCTATATTCTGCTATTAGCTAGTGGGCCTCTCTTTGCTAAATTCCTAACTCATTCTTATGTTTGTCTTTTCCTCTTACCTCACCGTTATTATTTGTGGGGGGCTTCTATCCAACTTTTTGGGGTATTTCCTCTGGAGGCAAGAAAGGTCTTTCTTTTCCCTTCTAGGGGTAGTTAGCTCTCAGGCTGGTGCGAGACGTCTAGGATCAACGTAGGAACGTTCCCCGGCTGCTGGTATTTGTGGTGCTAGGATTAGTTATATGGTCAGCCCAGTTACCACTGCCCTATGAGCTGGTTTTCTGTATTTACTGACTTAGCATTATTCCTGAGACCCTCTGCCATTGGGGTCATAACAGTATGCCAGGCCAATATTGAATGTTTAAAGCATTGCAGAAGTGGGATAATAAGAAAGGAAATTCTGAGTTTTTTTTTTTTTCCTTCCTTCTCTTCCTCCCCTTTACCTTTGAGTGGCGTGTGCTTGCTGCAGACATGAATGTGCAGACCTTGATTACAAGTGTTGACCAGCTGGCAGCTCGTGTGCAGGGTATACAAGATTTTGTTACCAGTAGTCCTATGTCTGATCCTAAAATACCTATTCCGGAATTGTTTTCTGGAGATCGATTTAGGTTTAGGAATTTCAAGAATAATTGTAAATTGTTTCTTTCTCTGAGACCCCGTTCATCTGGAGATTCAGCTCAGCAAGTTAAATTTGTTATTTCTTTTTTACGGGGCGACCCTCAGGATTGGGCTTTCTCGCTAGCGCCAGGAGATCCGGCATTGGCGAATATTGATGCGTTTTTTCTGGCGCTCGGATTGCTTTACGAGGAACCCAATCTTGAAATTCAGGCAGAAAAAGCCTTGCTGGCTATTTCTCAGGGTCAGGATGAAGCTGAAGTGTATTGCCAAAAATTTCGGAAATGGTCCGTGCTTACTCAGTGGAATGAGTGTGCTCTGGCCGCAAATTTCAGAAATGGCCTTTCTGAAGCCATTAAGAATGTGATGGTGGGTTTCCCCATTCCTACAAGTCTGAATGATTCTATGGCGCTTGCTATTCAAATTGACCGGCGTTTGCGGGAGCGCAAAACCGCTAATCCTCTGGTGGTGTTGTCTGAACAAACACCTGATTTAATGCAATGTGATAGAATTCAGACTAGAAATGAACGGAAAAATCATAGACGTCAGAATGGGTTGTGTTTTTACTGTGGTGATTCTACACATGTTATATCAGCATGCTCTAAACGCCTAACAAGGGTTATTAGTCCTGTCGCCATTGGTAATTTGCAACCTAAATTTATTTTGTCTGTGACTTTAATTTGCTCTTTGTCTTCTTACCCTGTTATGGCGTTTGTGGATTCAGGTGCCGCCCTGAGTCTTATGGATCTGTCATTTGCCAAGCGCTGTGGTTTTGTTCTTGAACCGTTAGTAAATCCTATTCCTCTTAGAGGTATTGATGCTACGCCATTGGCGGAAAATAAACCGCAGTTTTGGACGCAGGTGACCATGTGCATGACTCCTGAACATCGGGAGGTGATTCGTTTTCTTGTTCTGCATAAAATGCATGATTTGGTCGTTTGGGTCTGCCATGGTTACAGACCCACAATCCAGTCCTGGATTGGAAGGCAATGTCTGTGTCAAGTTGGGGCTGTCAGGGAATTCATGCTGATTCCCCGCCGGTGTCTATTCCTTCCTCTACTCCTTCGGAAGTTCCTGAGTATTTGTCTGATTATCAGGATGTATTCAGTGAGTCCAGATCCAGTGCTCTGCCTCCTCATAGGGACTGTGACTGCGCCATAGATTTGATTCCAGGTAGTAAATTTCCTAAGGGAAGATTATTTAATCTGTCAGTACCTGAGCATGCCGCAATGCGTTCATATATCAAGGAGTCTCTGGAGAAGGGGCATATCCGTCCATCCTCTTCCCCTCTTGGTGCGGGATTCTTTTTTGTGGCTAAGAAGGACGGATCTTTGAGACCTTGTATTGACTATCGGCTACTGAATAAAATCACTGTAAAATTTCAGTATCCTTTGCCTCTCTTGTCGGACTTGTTTGCCCGGATTAAGGGTGCCAAGTGGTTCACCAAGATAGATCTTCGTGGTGCATACAACCTTGTGCGCATTAAGCAAGGTGATGAATGGAAGACTGCATTTAATACGCCCGAAGGTCATTTTGAGTACTTGGTGATGCCTTTTGGGCTTTCTAATGCTCCCTCAGTATTTCAGTCCTTTATGCATGATATTTTCCGGAAGTATCTGGATAAATTTATGATTGTTTATCTGGACGATATTCTGGTTTTCTCTGAAGATTGGGACTCACATGTGGAGCAGGTCAGGATGGTGTTTCAGGTTTTGCGTGAGAATGCCTTGTTTGTTAAAGGCTCAAAGTGTCTCTTTGGAGTACAGAAAGTTCCCTTTTTGGGGTTTATTTTTTCCCCTTCTGCTGTGGAGATGGACCCAGTCAAGGTCCGAGCTATTCATGAGTGGACTCAACCCACGTCAGTTAAGAGTCTTCAGAAGTTCTTGGGTTTTGCTAACTTCTATCGTCGTTTTATCGCTAATTTTTCTAGCGTTGTTAAACCTTTGCCGGATATGACCAAGAAAGGTTCTGATGTTGCTAACTGGGCTCCTGCAGCCGTGGAGGCGTTCCAGGAGTTGAAGCGCCGGTTTACTTCGGCGCCTGTTTTGTGCCAGCCTGATGTCTCACTTCCCTTTCAGGTCGAGGTGGATGCTTCTGAGATTGGGGCAGGGGCCGTTTTGTCACAGAGAGGCCCTGGTTGCTCGGTAATGAGACCATGTGCTTTCTTCTCTAGGACGTTTTCGCCTGCTGAGCGGAATTATGATGTGGGCAATCGGGAATTACTGGCCATGAAGTGGGCATTTGAGGAGTGGTGTCATTGGCTCGAGGGTGCTAAGCATCGTGTGGTGGTCTTGACTGATCACAAAAATTTGATGTATCTCGAGTCTGCTAAACGCTTGAATCCTAGACAGGCCCGCTGGTCATTGTTTTTCTCCCGTTTTGACTTTGTGGTCTCGTATTTACCAGGTTCAAAGAATGTGAAAGCTGATGCTCTTTCAAGGAGCTTTGTGCCTGACTCTCCTGGAGTCACAGAACCTGTTGGTATTCTTAAAGAAGGAGTTATTTTGTCAGCCATTTCTCCTGATTTGCGACGTGTGTTGCAGAGATTTCAAGCTGGTAGACCTGACTCTTGTCCACCTGACAGACTGTTTGTTCCAGATAAGTGGACCAGCAGAGTCATTTCCGAGGTTCATTCCTCGGTGTTGGCAGGTCATCCGGGAATTTTTGGCACCAGAGATCTGGTGGCTAGGTCATTTTGGTGGCCTTCCTTGTCACGGGATGTACGGTCATTTGTGCAGTCCTGTGGGACTTGTGCTCGAGCTAAGCCTTGCTGTTCCCGTGCCAGTGGGTTGCTCTTGCCCTTGCCTGTCCCGAAGAGGCCTTGGACACATATTTCCATGGATTTCATTTCTGATCTCCCGGTGTCTCGGGGTATGTCTGTCATCTGGGTGGTATGTGATCGCTTTTCAAAAATGGTCCATTTGGTGCCTTTGCCTAAGCTGCCTTCCTCTTCCGATCTGGTTCCTGTGTTCCTTCAGAATGTGGTTCGTTTACACGGCATTCCTGAGAATATTGTGTCTGACAGAGGATCCCAGTTTGTTTCCAGGTTCTGGCGATCCTTTTGTGCTAGGATGGGCATTGATTTATCGTTCTCGTCTGCCTTTCATCCTCAGACTAATGGACAAACTGAGCGAACTAATCAGACTCTGGAAGCTTACTTGAGGTGTTTTGTTTCGGCAGATCAGGATGATTGGGTGACCTTCTTGCCGTTGGCTGAGTTTGCCCTAAATAATCGGGCTAGTTCCGCTACTTTGGTTTCGCCATTTTTCTGCAACTCTGGTTTCCATCCTCGTTTTTCCTCGGGACATGTGGAGCCTTCTGACTGTCCTGGAGTAGATTCTGTGGTGGATAGGTTGCAGCAGATCTGGAATCATGTGGTGGACAACTTGAAGTTGTCACAGGAGAAGGCTCAGCGTTTTGCCAACCGCCGCCGCGGTGTGTGTTGTGAATTCTGTTTTTGGGCTCCCTCTGGTGGTTACTGGTGGTACTGGTTGACTGGTGTCTTGTTTTTTTCCAGTGCACCTGTTTCCATTAGGAAATTGGGAGTCTCCTATTTAGTCTGGCTTCCCAGTCATTGCAGTGCCGGCAATCAATGTTATCAGAGCACCTTGTTGCTTGCTTCCTGCTCCAAGTCTGCAAGTCAGCTAAGTTGAATCTTTGGCTTTTGTGTTTGTTTTGTCCAGCATGCATTTTCATATCTTGTGCGGCTGGAAGCTCTAGTGATCTGGAATTGCTACTCCTGTGTCATGAGTTGACAACGGAGTTAAGGTAATTCCAGGATGGCTGTTCAGGGTTTTGAGGTGACCGCGAAGTCCTCTTTGGTATATTCCGCTATCTAGTCAGAGGGCCTCGCTTTGCTGAATCTATATTCATACTGCGTTTGTGTTTTCCTCTTACCTAACCGTTATTATATGTGGGGGGCTACTATAACCTTTGGGGTTTCCCTGGAGGCAAGTCAGGTCTGTGTATTCCTCTATTAGGGGTAGTTAGTTCTCCGGCTGGCGCGAGGTGTCTAGAGACAACGTAGGCACACCCCCTGGCTATTTTTAGTTGCGTGTTAGGTTTAGTATCGCGGTTACCTAAGATACCATCCTTCCTAGAGCTTGTCCGTTTTTTGCCTAAGTCCCTGCCATTGGGAATCATGACAGTATTGCCGGCCTAATGTATTAAGAGTATTGGCTGAAGAAAGAGAGTAAAAAGAAGTTTCTGACACTTTTTTTTTTTTTTTTGCTCAGAAGTTCTCCTAGCCATAATTGCAGTCTGCTGTTTTTTTTTTTTTTTCTCTCCTCTTAACCCCTGAATGGCTCAGATCTCTGCTGTTGAAAAATGGATATCCAGAGTTTAGCTTCAAACCTAAATGCTCTCGCTTCTAAGGTTCAAAATATCCAAGACTATGTTATGCATGCTCCTGTGTCTGAACCCAAGATCCCTATACCCGAGTTCTTTTCTGGAGATAGATCTCGTTTTTTGAATTTTAAGCACAATTGTAAATTGTATCTTTCTCTGAGATCTCGCTCCGCTGGAGATTCCGCTCAGCAGGTTAAAATTGTTATTTCCTTGTTGCGGGGTGACCCCCAGAATTGGGCATTTGCATTGGCACCAGGGGATCCTGCGCTGCTCAGTGTGGATGCGTTTTTTCTAGCACTGGGGTTGCTCTATGAGGAACCTAATTTGGAGATTCAGGCTGAAAAGGCCTTAATAGCCCTCTCTCAGGGGCATGATGAAGCTGAGGTATATTGTCAAAAATTTCGAAAATGGTCTGTGCTTACTCAGTGGAATGAGTGCGCCCTGGCGGCGAATTTCAGAGAAGGTCTCTCTGACGCCGTTAAAGATGTCATGGTGGGGTTTCCTACGCCCACAGGTCTGAATGAATCCATGACTATGGCTATTCAGATTGATCGGCGTTTACGGGAGCGCAAACCTGTGCACCATTTGGCGGTGTCTTCTGAGCAGGCACCAGAGATTATGCAATGTGATAGAATTCTGTCCAGAGGTGAACGGCAGAATTATAGGCGCAAAAATGGGTTGTGCTTCTACTGTGGTGATTCTGCTCATGTTATATCAGCATGCTCTAAACGCACAAAAAAGGTTGATAAGTCTTTTGCAATTGGCACCTTACAGTCTAAGTTTATTTTGTCTGTAACTTTGATTTGTTCATTGTCATCTATCACTGTGGATGCCTATGTGGATTCTGGCGCTTCCTTGAGTCTTATGGATTGGTCCTTTGCCAGACGTTGTGGGTTTAGCCTAGAGCCTTTGGAAGTTCCTATCCCTCTGAAGGGTATCGACTCCACACCTTTGGCTAGGAATAAACCGCAATTCTGGACACAAGTGACTATGTGTATGACTCCTGACCATCGGGAGGTGATTCGCTTCCTTGTGTTGCATAACTTGCATGATGTCTTAGTGCTTGGATTGCCATGGTTGCAAACTCATAATCCAGTCCTCGACTGGAAAACAATGTCTGTGTTAAGCTGGGGATGTTGGGGGGCTCATGGGGAAGTACCTTTGGTTTCCATTGCTTCATCTACTCCCTCTGAAATTCCAGCATTTTTGTCTGATTTTTGTGATGTTTTTGAGGAGCCTAAACTTGGTTCTCTTCCCCCTCACCGGGATTGTGATTGCGCTATAGAATTGATTCCTGGCAGCAAGTTTCCCAAGGGTCGTTTGTTCAATCTGTCTGTGCCTGAGCATGCTGCTATGCGAGAGTATATTAAGGAGTCCTTGGAAAAGGGACATATCCGTCCATCCTCATCCCCTTTAGGAGCAGGTTTTTTTTTCGTGGGTAAGAAAGATGGCTCCCTGAGGCCCTGTATTGATTATCGCTTGCTGAATAAGATTACAGTCAAATATCAGTATCCTTTGCCACTATTGACTGATTTATTTGCTCGTATTAAAGGGGCAAAGTGGTTCTCTAAGGTTGATCTTCGGGGTGCGTATAATTTGGTGCGGATTAAGCAGGGAGATGAGTGGAAAACTGCATTTAATACGCCCGAGGGCCATTTTGAGTATTTGGTAATGCCTTTTGGTCTTTCTAATGCTCCTTCAGTCTTTCAGTCCTTTATGCACGATATTTTCCGTAAATACCTGGATAAATTTATGATTGTGTATTTGGATGATATTTTGATTTTTTCGGATGACTGGGAGTCGCATGTTCAACAGGTTAGGAAGGTTTTTCAGGTTTTGCGGTCCAATTCTTTGTTTGTAAAGGGTTCAAAGTGCATTTTTGGGGTTCAGAAGATCTCCTTTTTGGGGTATATTTTTTCCCCTTCTTCTGTTGAGATGGATCCTGTCAAGGTTCGGGCTATTTGTGATTGGACGCAGCCTACTTCCCTGAAGAGTCTTCAGAAGTTCTTGGGCTTTGCTAATTTCTATCGTCGATTTATAACTGGGTTTTCAAGTGTGGTTAGACCTCTGACTGATTTGACTAAGAAGGGTGCTGATGTTGCCAATTGGTCCTCTGCGGCTGTGGAGGCCTTTCGGGAGCTTAAGCGCCGCTTTTCTTCTGCCCCTGTGTTGCGTCAGCCTGATGTTTCGCTCCCTTTTCAGGTTGAGGTTGATGCTTCCGAGATTGGAGCAGGGGCGGTTTTGTCGCAGAAAGGTCCCGATTGCTCAGTGATGAGACCATGTGCATTCTTCTCTCGAAAATTTTCGCCCGCCGAGCGAAATTATGATGTCGGTAATCGGGAGCTCTTGGCTATGAAGTGGGCATTTGAGGAGTGGCGTCATTGGCTTGAGGGTGCTAGACATCAGGTGGTGGTCTTGACTGATCACAAGAATCTGATTTACCTTGAGTCTGCCAGGCATCTGAATCCTAGACAGGCGCGCTGGTCTTTGTTTTTCTCCCGGTTTAATTTTGTGGTTTCATCCTTGCCGGGCTCGAAAAATGTGAAGGCAGATGCTCTTTCTAGGAGTTTTGAGCCTGACTCCTCTGGTGATTCTGAGCCTACGGGTATCCTTAAGGATGGAGTGATTTTGTCTGCTGTCTCCCCAGACTTGCGGCGTGCTTTGCAGGAGTTTCAGACTGATAGGCCTGATCGTTGTCCGCCTGGGAGATTGTTCGTTCCAGATGAGTGGACCAGTAGAGTCATCTCAGAGGTTCATTCTTCTGTGTTGGCAGGCCACCCTGGAATTTTTGGTACCAGAGATATGGTGGCCAGATCCTTCTGGTGGCCTTCCTTGTCTCGGGATGTGCGTACCTTTGTGCAGTCTTGTGATGTTTGTGCTCGGGCCAAGCCTTGCTGTTCTCGGGCTAGTGGATTGTTGTTGTCCTTGCCTATTCCGAAGAGGCCGTGGACGCACATCTCTATGGACTTTATCTCGGATCTCCCGGTTTCTCAGAAAATGTCTGTCATTTGGGTGGTGTGTGACCGTTTTTCTAAGATGGTTCATTTGGTACTCTTGCCCAAATTGCCTTCTTCATCGGAGTTGGTTCCTTTGTTTTTTCAGAATGTGGTTCGTTTACATGGTATCCCGGAAAACATCGTTTCTGACAGGGGATCTCAATTTGTGTCCAGGTTCTGGCGAGCGTTCTGTGCCAGGATGGGCATTGATTTGTCTTTTTCGTCTGCGTTCCATCCCCAGACTAATGGCCAGACGGAGCGAACTAATCAGACCTTGGAGACTTATTTGAGGTGTTTTGTGTCTGCTGATCAGGATGATTGGGTCGCCTTTTTGCCGTTGGCAGAGTTTGCCCTCAATAATCGGGCCAGTTCTGCCACTCTGGTTTCTCCTTTCTTTTGCAATTCAGGGTTTCACCCTCGTTTTTCATCTGGCCAGGTGGAATCTTCGGATTGTCCTGGAGTGGACACTGTGGTGGATAGACTGCACCAGATTTGGAGTCATGTGGTGGACAATTTGAAGCTGTCTCAGGAGAAGACTCAGCAGTTTGCTAATCGTCATCGTCGTGTGGGTCATCATCTCCGTGTTGGGGACTTGGTGTGGTTGTCTTCTCGTTTTGTCCCTATGAAGGTCTCCTCTCCTAAGTTTAAGCCTCGGTTTATAGGTCCTTATAAGATTTTGGAGATTCTTAATCCTGTATCTTTTCGTTTGGATCTACCAGCATCTTTCACCATTCATAATGTCTTCCATCGGTCGTTGTTGCGGAGGTACGAGGTACCGGTTGTTCCTTCTGTTGAGCCTCCTGCTCCTGTGCTGGTGGAGGGTGAATTGGAGTATGTTGTGGAGAAGATTTTGGACTCTCGCATTTCCAGATGGAGACTTCAGTATTTGGTTAAATGGAAGGGATACGGTCAGGAGGATAATTCTTGGGTGACTGCCTCTGATGTTCATGCTTCGGATTTGGTTCGCGCCTTTCATAGGGCGCATCCAGATCGCCCTGGTAGTTCTCATGAGGGTTCGGTGCCCCCTCCTTAAGGGGGGGGTACTGTTGTGAATTCTGTTTTTGGGCTCCCTCTGGTGGTTACTGGTGGTACTGGTTGACTGGTGTCTTGTTTTTTCCAGTGCACCTGTTTCCATTAGGAAATTGGGAGTCTCCTATTTAGTCTGGCTTCCCAGTCATTGCAGTGCCGGCAATCAATGTTATCAGAGCACCTTGTTGCTTGCTTCCTGCTCCAAGTCTGCAAGTCAGCTAAGTTGAATCTTTGGCTTTTGTGTTTGTTTTGTCCAGCATGCATTTTCATATCTTGTGCGGCTGGAAGCTCTAGTGATCTGGAATTGCTACTCCTGTGTCATGAGTTGACAACGGAGTTAAGGTAATTCCAGGATGGCTGTTCAGGGTTTTGAGGTGACCGCGAAGTCCTCTTTGGTATATTCCGCTATCTAGTCAGAGGGCCTCGCTTTGCTGAATCTATATTCATACTGCGTTTGTGTTTTCCTCTTACCTAACCGTTATTATATGTGGGGGGCTACTATAACCTTTGGGGTTTCCCTGGAGGCAAGTCAGGTCTGTGTATTCCTCTATTAGGGGTAGTTAGTTCTCCGGCTGGCGCGAGGTGTCTAGAGACAACGTAGGCACACCCCCTGGCTATTTTTAGTTGCGTGTTAGGTTCAGTATCGTGGTTACCTAAGATACCATCCTTCCTAGAGCTTGTCCGTTTTTTGCCTAAGTCCCTGCCATTGGGAATCATGACAGGTGTGGGTCCCCGACTTCGTGTTGGGGATTTGGTGTGGCTGTCTTCTCGATTTGTTCCTATGAAGGTCTCCTCTCCTAAATTTAAGCCTCGCTTCATCGGTCCTTACAAGATATTGGAAATCCTTAATCCTGTGTCCTTTCGCTTGGATCTTCCGGTTTCGTTTGCCATTCACAACGTGTTCCATAGGTCTTTGTTACGACGCTACGTTGTGCCTGTGGTTCCTTCTGCTGAGCCTCCTGCTCCGGTGTTGGTTGAGGGCGAGTTGGAGTACGTGGTGGAGAAGATCTTGGATTCTCGTCTCTCCAGGCGGAGGCTTCAGTATTTGGTCAAGTGGAAGGGTTATGGTCAGGAGGATAATTCCTGGGTGGTTGCCTCTGATGTGCATGCGGCCGATTTGGTTAGTGCCTTTCACGCTGCTCATCCTGATCGCCCTGGTGGTCTTGGTGAGGGTTCGGTGACCCCTCCTTAAGGGGGGGGGTACTGTTGTGAATTAGACTTTTTTGGCTCCCTCTAGTGGTTACTAGTGATATGACTCTGGGATTTCCTTCCCTCTGTCTGCACCCAGCTGGGTCGTTACTTCAGGGGTGTTGCTATATAAACCTCCTGGAACCTTAGTCTAGTGCCTGGCATCGGTGTTATCAGACACATTCTGTTTGCTCCTGTTTGCTGGTCCTGGTTCGTGTTAAATTAAGCTAAGTCTTGCTTCTTTGTTTTTTGGGTTATTTGTTTGCTATCATTTTTGTCCAGCTTGTACTAAATGTGATTCCTGACCTTGCTGGAAGCTCTAGGGGGCTGGTGTTCTCCCCCCGGGCCGTTAGACCGTTCGGGGGTTCTTGAATTTCCAGTGTGGATATTTTTGATAGGATTTTTTGCTGACCATATAAGTTATCTTTCTATATTCTGCTATTAGCTAGTGGGCCTCTCTTTGCTAAATTCCTAGCTCATTCTTATGTTTGTCTTTTCCTCTTACCTCACCGTTATTATTTGTGGGGGGCTTCTATCCAACTTTTTGGGGTATTTCCTCTGGAGGCAAGAAAGGTCTTTCTTTTCCCTTCTAGGGGTAGTTAGCTCTCCGGCTGGCGCGAGACGTCTAGGATCAACGTAGGAACGTTCCCCGGCTGCTGGTATTTGTGGTGCTAGGATTAGTTATATGGTCAGCCCAGTTACCACTGCCCTATGAGCTGGTTTTCTGTATTTACTGACTTAGCATTATTCCTGAGACCCTCTGCCATTGGGGTCATAACAGGTGGCGACTTGAGATCTTTATGTACTTTAGGGAGGAGGTAGAAGGTGGCTATAGTGGGATCACTTATTATAAGAGAGGAGGCAAGTTCCTTAGTAATAACGTCAAGATCCAATGCCTCCTTAATAATAGCCATAAGCTGACCCGAATAAGCACTGGAAGGATTGTAAGTTAACTTTTTGTAGCAGATCGAATTATTAAGTTGGCGGAATGCCTCCTTTTCATATTGGCCTACAGGCCACAACACAACATTCCCTCCTTTGTCAGCAGGTTTTATTAATATATCAGGAAGATTTCTCAAGTAATCTAACCGCTCACGTTCTGCCCTAGATAGGTTGTCCATCCGTGAAAACCTGGGGATCTGACATAGATCTCTCGTCACCACCCGGACGAACAGATCAATAGATGAACATGTAGACAAAGGGGGGAATTTAGTAGAATGGGAGCGAATAGAGGGAGGAATCTTACCCCCCTCATGGACATGTTCCACCGCCAGCTCCTCCAGTATTCTCAACGTGGCCCGTTCTTCTTCTGTAGGGAAAAGTGTATTAGTTTCATTGTTAAAATAATGACGTCTCAGCAGCAGTGATCTGGCAAAAAGATTTAAATCCTTAATGGTAGTGAAACTATCATACTCCGGAGTGGGCGAACAAGAAAGACCTCTACCAAGAAGAGACATATCAGCAGGAGAAAGTTTATAACTACTCAAATTAATTACCCGTTTGTTATTACTCTCGGGTGTCGTCCGCTGTTTGGACTGTCTCCTGTATGGATGATATGCATGATCCCTCAAACGTATAGGACCAGACGATGCGGATATCTCAGATAAACCACTGGTAGATGATAAAGATGTATTGGAAGGAGCACGTGTCAAATTAGTTTTTCTCCAAAGATATACCTTATTGGTCTGGTAATCCTTAAGATCTCTATTATGCTTGGACAATTGATTCTCCTGGATCTTTTTAACTAAGGCATCCAGTGATTTTTCCAGCTCTGAATCAAAATGTTGCAATTTTTCTTTTGGGCATTCAGTTTTAATAGAATTCTGCATATCATCAATATCTTTATCCAACTCATTGATTTTCGTGGTGTTTAAATCAATTAGGAGTTGCATCAAAGTGAAAGAACATATATTGCTCGCTTCTTCCCATTTACGGATGAATGTATCATCACTAATAGGGAATGTAGGTATAACACGGACACGCAGTCCTCTCGGAATCATTTTATTTGACATATATTTCTCGAGAAAGATCCGATTCCACCATAGTCTAGATCGTTTTATTAGGGAATCCTTGATTAGGGATCTGGTTGCTTAACACAGTAGATCCATTGGGCCTGAACGAGAATATTAGTTACGCCCCATTTCTGTAGTCGTCACATTGCTGTATTCTGCTCATCCGCATCTTGTTTTTGTTTTCATATGGTTTTAACTGCCTTGTTTTTGTTATTTAGGATTGTTCATATGACCTATTGATTTGGGTTACTTCCATCTCTGAGGCTCTACAGCTTGATGCTGGAAGCAGAGGATTATAGCGGGAGGAGAGAAAGAATGAATGGATCACCATCTATGCCATATGATATTTTAAGGACTTATGCTTGCTAATATCTGGAGACCCATTGTTTTTTATGGATTTTCAACTATATGTATATCATGGGTGTGTGCCAACTATATTTATACTTATCCTTTATTCCACTAGGTGTGTACTTACCATGTTTTAGCACTCCACACCGTGATGTTGTTTCTTTGAAACTGTGTTGATTATTATACTCGATATTTATCTCTTTATGGCTTGCACTCGTCCTATATACCATAGAAACTATACTTTGGCTTGCCGTTTATTGGGTTGTACGCTCGCTCTCTACCTGCCATGCCCTCCGACTGATACACAATATATTGTTACCTTCTTTTATTGCCCCTTTTTTTTTGCCCTTCATCAATATGGTGGTTGTATTCCTGTTTCGTTGCCGCGCATGCGCCGTTCTGCTCTGCCTGTCTCGCGGCGGCCGGGTACGCACTTCCGGATCACGTGGGGCCCCACGTGTTTCCGGTTGTGGCGTGCACTGCGGCGCTGAGATGGGCGGGAACATTACGGCGCGGGAATGCGCCGTATTGTTGGCAGCTTGTATATATAGTTCTTACTATGCCCTCTTTATTTACGCGCCCCCTGAGGAAGGTATCCATACCGAAACGCGCGTCGGGGTGGATTGGAGCCCCCATACCGGTCAATACAGCTATCACGGGTATGTGCAAATTGATTTGTATTTATAGGCATTATCAGCCATTATAGTGGCTGTTACTTATTGAATGGAGTCACTACTCCTTACTATATCATTCCCTATTGGGTGGCGTTCAGTAGTTCTGTCTGCCACTATATAGTGCACTTTACTTTATACCTAGGTACTGTCTCTGTCTTGGTATGGGTGAACACCAACCTTGGGCTTTGTTTTACATGATGCTGATGGCTGTTTCCATCTGTTAGCCCTGTTACACATTGTCTGTATGTTTTTTATGTATATTTATAATAAAGTATTACATGTTTGGATTCTATGACTGCATGTTTGGCTCTTGTTTTTGACTTATACTGGTGCAGTTATCCTCATGTCCATGCATGAGTGGTACATTCTATTATTATTTAGGATTATTTTCTTATGTGTCTACTCTATGTGCCACTAATTATGCATATTGGAATTTCTTTATATATTTACACTATTGTATTTGCATATCTAACCATTGTTTATATAGTGTCTTGTCTAGTGTGCCCTTAAGGCAATTAAATATATATTTTAACTTTGGGCTGCTCTTTGATCTCAATCCACAAATCCACATGTCTGTATTCTCGGTTTAACTTTCCATGCTACGAGGGCTGGTTTCTGGCCCGATATAATCCAATTAATGGGGTAGACTTATATCTTAACCAGGAACTGATGGCAGTCCTACCATGCCTGTTTTACTGGTGCTAGTGAAAGGGGCCTCTCAGCAAGTCAGGGTTGTGAGCAAGTGTGATGCCACATCAGTAACTGCGTGGGCCACATTCTCTCATTCCCCGTGTCTCCCTGGGCCAGTGTGAACATTGGGTGTCTGTGTAAAACTGTACAAAGCTGACCTTATGTGTCTCCAGGTGGTGCAGAGCGTCACATTGGTGCAAGTGGGGAGACCGCACTATGTGATCCTTTTGATGTAATAGTGACGTCAGGCGAGGTGCAGGTTCATCACAATGTACATAGCAAAACATGTTTAGTTGCAATCATTTTCTGAGAGAAATACTTTGTTTTCTGAGGCACTTTCAAGGATGCCAACACTTTTGGTCATGACTCTATAGAGTAGGGATGCAGCTGGAGATGTGTCACCCAGGTGGTTAGTCTCAGTGATGTGAAGCCCGGGAGAGCAGGCTCCAGCACCATTAGTGCTGAGAGGGTTTTTTTTTTTTTTTTTAATGCATCTGGACTTTGGGTCTGGGTTTTAGGAGCACCTGGTGCAAAAATGGCTTCAGCACAGAAGTGAAATTCAATTTCTTAACAATGGATTTGCTGTTTGTGTTAGGAAACCATGCCCACTTGAAATCCACACCTATTTTTGCCAGCCACTCTCATTTTTGCACACATTTTCCTCAGCCACAAAATAAAAGTCCCCTAACCTTACACCACCTCATTGCCTCCTGTCCAGCATTATCACTGTCAGTCACTTTTTAGTATGGTGGGTAGTTTTAAAGGGTTTTCTAAAAGTTTTGAACATTAGTACTAAAGGAACCTGCACAAATTGGAAAGGACGACCTCCTAACGATCTGTCACCTCAACGGTCTGCTCCAACTAATCTCTGGCATCAGCAGAAAATATGTGCAAAATAACATCCCACAATGACCAGACTACATATTACCTTAAGTGCCATTAAGCACTGGAGCTTTGCATAGAATACACAGTGTATAGTGTACATATAATATACTGATCCCCAGTATATCGCTGTATATGGTGTATAATGTACAGGTAACACAGGGATCACCAGAAACAATATATACAGGAGCTCTGTATTTAGTGACAGTTTACAGGTAATACAGTGATCACAAGTGATATTATACACAGAAGCTCTGTATATAGCATATAATGTACAGATAATACAGTGATCACCAGTGTTAATATATTCAGGAGCTCTGTGTATAGTACACAGCGTATAGTGTACAGATAATATAGTGATCACCAGTATATTGCTGTATATAGTGTATAATGTACAGGTAAAACAGTGATCACCAGTGACATTATACACAGGAGCTCTATACATAGTGAGAGTGTACACTGTAAGTGTACAGGTAACATACTGACTTACCAGTGATGTCTGTAGTTGAAGTGATTCTTTTAACTTTTCTTCTTCATCCAGCATAGACTGCCATCACATCTTTCAGCCATGACTCATCACTGCAGAAAATAACACATAATCATCTATAGCTGATCACTTCTAGAGCACAATGCCCATTTTTTCCGCCATCTTCTACACTTCACGAGATGAAGAAAAAAAGCGACATAGTGCCGCCCTGTACAGTAACAGGACGCCTCCATTGAAAACAGTATCCCCAAAAATAAAGTACATCACAGCAGTAATAATATCCCTTAATTAGCCCCTACAGTTATAATGTCCCCTATCCTGGCCCATTCCTAAAATAATGTCCTCCATCCTAGTACCTTTCTGTAATAATGTCCCCATCCTGGGCTCCTTCCTGTAGTGTCTCCCATCCTGGCCCCCCATATTTCTCCATCTTGGCCCCATACGTCTCCATCCTGGTTCCCATATGTCTCCATCCTGACCCCATATGCCTCTATCCTAGTTCCTATATGCCTCCATCCTAGTTCCCATATGTTTCCATCCTAGTTCTCATATGTCTGTCTCCCATATTATGGCTTTTCAGTAAAAAAAAAAATTCTTCATAAGCGAAGTGAACGGGCCGGCGCATAGCAGTGAAGTCATGCTCCTGCGACACGGATATGTGAACATGAGCATAGGTTATAATTGGTACATGGGGTCCGTGAAAACAAACTGATACCACAAGCACTAGAAGCACAAATATGTGAAGGTGATATAAAAGGAGTTTCCTAAGATTACGAGAGTAATGGCCTATACTTAGCATAGGTCATGATCAATATCAGATTGCTGCAAATCCGACACCCGATCACCTGTTTTTAGCAGTGGCCATGTGTAATTAGTGGGCAGAGCCAAACACTACCGCTCTTTACTGAAGAACTGCAGTTTTGTTCCTAATGAGGTACGGAGATGTTGAGCTGCAGTACCTGGGAATGGTCACGAGTCACGACACAGTGTATGGAGCTGTAGTGTTCTGCTCTGTCAACTAATTAGATGGGTCCTGTACTCAGCCTATGAGAATCCACAAGCCTCCATCGAGTGTTACATATGAGTTCTGGCCCCAGTGTATAATGTTTACAAACCCACCTTGTCCAAGAACTCATTTCTCATCAAAGCATCACTGCTTTTCCATCAATATTTGCAGATAATACAAAACTATGTAAAGCAGACAATGCTGGTGCTCAGGAAGGATATAATGGAACTAGAGCGAGTACAAAGGAGAGCAACAAAATAAATAAAGGGGATGGGGGAACTACAATACCCAGAGAGATTAGCAAAATTAGGATTACTTAAGGTACCGTCACACTAAACGATATCGCTAGCGATCCGTGACGTTGCAGCGTCCTGGCTAGCGATATCGTTTAGTTTGACACGCAGCAGCGATCAGGATCCTGCTGTGATGTCGCTGGTCGCTGAATAAAGTCCAGAACTTTATTTGGTCGTCCGATCGCCGTGTATCGTTGTGTTTGACACCAAAAGCAACGATACCAGCGATGTTTTACACTGGTAACCAGGGTAAACATCGGGTTACCAAGCGCAGGGCCGCGCTTAGTAACCCGATGTTTACCCTGGTTACCAGCGTAAAAGTAAAAAAAACAAACAGTACATACTCACCCAGCGTCATACCTCCCCCAGCTTCTGCTTCCTGACACTGACTGAGCGCCGGCCCTAAAGTGAAAGTGAAAGTGAAAGCCGCTGTGCTGTTAGGGCCGGAGCTCAGTCAGTGTCAGGAAGCAGAAGCTGGGGGAGGTATGACGCTGGGTGAGTATGTACTGTTTGTTTTTTTTACTTTTACGCTGGTAACCAGGGTAAACATCGGGTTACTAAGCGCGGCCCTGCGCTTAGCAACCCGATGTTTACCCTGGTTACCCGGGGACCTCGGCATCGTTGGTCGCTGGAGAGCGGTCTGTATGACAGCTCTCCAGCGATCAAACAGCGACGCTGCAGCGATCGGCATCGTTGTCGCTATCGCTGCAGCGTCGCTTAATGTGACGGTACCTTTAGTCAAGAAAAAAGACGACTGAGGGGCGATCTAATAACCATGTATAAGTATATAAGGGGACAATACAAATATCTCTCCGAGGATCTGTTTATACCAAGGAAGGTGACGGTCACAAAGGGGCATTCTCTGCGTCTGGAGGAGAGAAGGTTTTTCCACCAACATAGAGGAGGATTCTTTACTGTTAGGGTAGTGAGAATCTGGAATTCCTTGCCTGAGGAAGTGGTGATGGTGAACTCAGTCGAGGGGTTCAAGAAGTCGAGGGGTTCAAGAGAGCCCTGGATGTCTTCCTGGAGCGTAACAATATTGTATCTTACAGTGATTAGGATCTTTAGAAGGACGTAGATCTGGGGATTTATTCTGACGGAATATAGGCTGAACTGGATGGACAAATGTCTTTTTTTCGGCCTTTCTAACTATGTTACTATGTTAGGACTACATTTCCCAGAAGCCTTCAGAGGAAAAAGTCGAAGTCGTTGTTTCAAAGCAATGAGATTGGCATGTCAACAGAAAGGAACAATCCTAATTTAATGGGGGAGCGTGTGCTGAGGATTGCTTGATGCATGTCCCTAATCTCCGGTAGCAACAGTGCAGCCATGTGTGAAGGGGCAGCCACAACCTCCAGGCCCATCCCCCTGGCCCACACTGTTTCCAGACCAAGGACGCACATTCGCTACTTGAAAACTCTGGGCCAGGGAACTGGATCAGGGTGCAGCTTCTTGTTGGTTAGGGGAACTGCCTGCTATTTTAACAAGTGGTTCCACCGAACCAGGGAGAACCTCTTGAATACCACCACTGCTTCAGCTTGAGACTACTTCCCCAGCATAGATGGTGGAGAGAGTAGTGATGGACCAGTTCATACACTCTCTTGTGAGGCTGGTTCAGTGGTTTGCCCAGGGAGATCCCGAACACCGATGACCGGATAAGCCAGGTGGAGAGACACCGGGAGGTCGATACTTCCCTGGAATGTCATGGGGCTTTAACGTCACTTTACTGGGGGTTCCCAAAGGGGTTGACACTCAAATACACGTCTAAGCCACTGTATTGCTATTGCCAGCGCCCCTGCATGGTCCCCCTTTTCCCTATGCAGGGAAGCCTTCATTCTCACTGCTCCGGTCCTCAATGTGTTCCCTGTCTCCAGCTGTTATGCGCGCCTCACCGTTACCGGCAACACACCTAGTGCACACACTCCCTTGCTTATAAAGGCACAGCGCACGCACACAGTTAACCCGATGTCCCTGGTCCTAATGCAGCCATTGCCTGATCCTTGTGCCCCGGTCTGTGTGCTGACAGTCCCTCAATCAGTATCTGTGACCTATGTGTGTGAACATGTGCCTATCCAAGTACCCCATATAACCAGACTGCTACAACCAAATCAGTCCTGTCTAAGACTCCATGTCAGTAACCATTCTGCAGAGGATCCTAAACCTAGTAGTCTGAATGGAGCGCAAGTCTGTGTCCGTGTCAGTAACCATTCTACAGAGGATCCAGAACTTCATCTGAATGGAGTCCTAGTCCTATTCCTGCCTGCGTACCTGACCTCTGGAGTCAGTAGCTGCAGTGCCTAGGAGTGGTACTTGGCGGCTACCTGCAGCCAAGCCTGACTCCACCATCAGTAGCTCCAGTGAGCACCTGGTAGTCGCTTAGCTACTCCCCTCCTATGTAAGACCGGCCCCATGGCACAGTGGGTACGCAAAACCATGTGCACCACCTGTGTGCGTAAAAGTTTGCTTGGCTATGGCCTCTGCTGACCCCCAGTCCTCTCTGCACTCTGAGCTGTGTCAGCAGGTCTGTTTCCAGCGAGAGAGCCTGGAAAAGCTTTTATTTAATCTGCAGACATTGGATGCCTGATTGGAAGCCTTGACGTTAGCTGTGCCAGCTCAAATTGTTGTACCTACGGCTGTGCCTATTCAACCTAAAACTTTTGCCTCTAGAGTGTAACCTGTCCTGTCTGATTTGCCACGGTACTATGGGGTTCAAAAGCAGTATGGTGATTCCTATAGCAGTGCATGCGGCACTATGAAGTTTTGGGCCATCAGTTTTCTTCTGACCAGGTCAAGGTGGGATTCCTAATGTCTTACCTAGCCTGGCTCAAGCCAAGATGGAAAAAGTATCTCTTATCACCTCGGACCTGCAGGATTTCTTGGTGGCCTTTCGAAAGATCTTCATTGAGCCGAATCTGAGATTTTCTGCAACATCTTCCCTTCCCAGCTTCCAGGAGCAGACCAGGCAGGTGACGCATGTGATAAAACCGTCATGTCTGGCCCTGTGCTTCCAAAGACCACCCATTCTCCAGCCTGTTGAGACAGTTACTCATGCAGAGCAGAAATAGATGAACAGCGCTCCAACTGGGTGTATTGGTATCAAAAGCAGTTTATTTCGGCATAAAACAGCAACGTTTCGACCAAAATCTGGTCTTTTTCAAGCATATACAAAGGTACAAAATGTCAGCTTAAATAGTGTGGATACCACGCAGGGCACCAATCACTATCCAGCCATTAATTACAATACAAATACAATACATGACACGCGCAACCAATCTGACAGCGGACCCGTGAGACCGCGCCCCCAGCCGGTTACCAGGGTGACGCTAATGGAAAGAGGGCAGAATCAATATATTCATCAGTCGAGTTGCCAGGACCTCAGAACAGTTAATATTCATAGGCTCAACACACCTTATCGCTCTAAACAGAGAATTATATAGAAAACAACTAAAGAAAAAAACTACGATACTTCCCATTGTATGTGGAGATGTGATTGGCTGCTTACATTTTTGGCGCCGCTTTCCTGGACACATTAGATTGGTTTGGAAGACTTATACATGAGCTCTAGTATTGGTGGAGTGTTACCATGGATACGATGATGCCGGACCCGGATTCGCTCAACAGAAAATAAACACAGTATTAATTTTGTATTCTGATGTGATTTCACAATTATCTGTATCATGGGTGCTTTTTTATGGATCACTATGGATTCTATTTGTATCTGATGTTTGTTATGTATTGTATTTGTATTGTAATTAATGGCTGGATAGTGATTGGTGCCCTGCAAGGTATCCACACTATTTAAGCTGACATTTTGTACCTTTGTATATGCTTGAAAAAGACCAGATTTTGGTTGAAATGTTTTATGGCTAAATCAACCGGGTGTATTGGTATCAAAAGCAGTTTGAGCGCTGTTCATCTATTTCTGCACTATTTGGAGGATCCAGGACGGTTCCCTGGACATGGAACGGGCGCCCCTTTGAGTGCTGTCAGCCCCTTTCTTTTTTCTACTAGCTACTCATGCAGAATCCATGAAGGTCAACCGTGTTTGGCAGGCCGAGCAGAATCCTGAAGTCAGTCGTGAGAAGAGATTGCGATATCGCAGCCGTTGTGTGGAACATCTTGACAGTCTTTGTCTAATAAACTGCAAAGCCTTTGGCCAGTAGGAGAGGCTACTCTTTGCGAGAGCATTCCCTCTCCAGTCTTCACCAATGCTGACTGTATCCGTGGCAAATGGAAGCTTCGGGTCAGCAGGAAAGTTCGTTTTGCAAGCCATAAAGAGTCGGTGTCAGATTCCCGTCCGAAAGCTCCAGAATCTGTAGAGGGTGTTGGTCATGTGAAGGACAAGCCCTACCAAAAGACAGTCAGGTAATTTCTAGGGAACTAGAGCTCCAGACTGGAGAAGTGTACATGGAGAAGATCGCCTTCCGTGTGCTGTCTATTTTTCCCATGGGTCGTCCACAGTTGAGAACTCAAGTACCTGTTCTAGTCTGGAGCGCCCGTGTGGTGCTTTGTTGGGGACAGTTGAATCAAAAGAGGTGTCTGGTCCCCATACATCAAGGTCAGTTAGCATTGTAGCCATCTTCTCTGCCAGGTCTGTTAGTCACCGACTTGCTGTGTGCTGGCGTCTCCGAAGTAAGGGAAGCGAGGTGATGTCCACACACAGTCCTGATGATTGTTCCAAAGATCAGCACCCAGGAACCTCCCCGCCTCATGGACATGTTGTCTTGGAGACCAGGCTGAAGATGTATCCAGAGTAGGTATCTTCAGTTTCTAGATGGTCAAAGAACTTCAAGGCGGTGGCATCTTCCAAGTCTCTGCAATCCACTAACCAGGCGGAGGAACTGCAGATCGTCCTTAAATCCGGTGTGATAACTGATCTCAATTATTCCCAATGCCCAGTTCCTGGTACTACATCCACTTTTTCCTATGCTGAGGATGGCTAGATGGAGATAAGCATTCTAGTCCTGAAGGTAATAACTTTTCTTCTAGTGGACAAGAGAATTTGTGGTTCTAAAGAGAAGTCATTGGATTTTATGAAGAGGTGTCGGCCACCAATTTCTCTGCATAGAGTCTTCGTGGGCTTGAAGAAGAGGGGGCATGTGGCAGGGGTACGGTGATGCCAATGCGCACGCTTGCTCTTAAAGGGGCAGTGCGTACATAGTTAAGTGTCTCCAGCCAATGTCTGGAAAGTATTTAATAATAGAGTACACCTGCAAGATGGCTACCTGCCAATAGCTGGGAAGCATCTTGTATATAAGGCACCCTCCCCTATAGGGAAGTGCTAAACAACACAGTGAATCATTAGTGAGTGAGGTGGTTTCATGGTCCTGGTGCAGCCAGTCCTGAAATTCGAAGTCCCTGGTCCTGGAGCGGCCAGTCCTGAACTCAAAGTCACCTGTCCTGCTGCAACCAGTGCCTGAATCTCGCCCCCAGATCTGTGTGCAGCCAGTCACTGAATCAGTATCTGAGGCTTGTGTGTCTGAATGTGTGCCTATCCGAGTATCCAGTATATCTGGACTGCTACAACCAGTCTCCGAATCCGTCCTGTCTGAGACTCCATGTTCAGTCTGAAGAGGATGCTGAACTGAGTAGTCTGAACGGAGCCAGAGTCTGTGTCCATGTAAGTAACCGTTCTACAGATGATCCAGAACTTAGTAGTCTGAACGGAGCCCTACTCCTATCCGTATCTGCATACCTGACTACTGGGGTCAGCAGCTGCAGTGTCTAGGAGTGGTACTTTATGACTATCTGCAGCCAAGCCTGACTCCACTATCAGTAGCTCCAGTGAACACTTGGTAGCTGCTTAACTATGCCCCTCCTAATTAAGCTCGGCTCTGTAGCACAGTAGGTCTGCAAAACCATTGGATTCGTAACAGCCGCTTCCTATAGATAAGTCCTATGCTGTGGTCTGCTGGAGGTTTCATGCCTCTGGCCATACAGCTGGAGCGCCTCCACTGCCGCAGGGCCGAGGGGCACCCGGTACCGGGCCTCTGCGTCTCAGTTCTGGGGTTGTCACGGTGGCTAGGCCCGGTCCGTGACCCTGCTGAGGGGCGTCCAGTGAAAGTTGAGAATGTGATGATGTTGTGGTGCGGTGTAGGTCGCGGTGAATAACGAGGACACCAGGTTGCAGTCTCTTTACCTCTTTACTGAAGGCTTCAGGATCCTCAGTCCGGAATACGGTTAGCCGGGCTACCTGAGTCCGGCCGGTCCAATGGCACCTCCAGAGTTCCCTTTGCAGGTGGAAATCTGTGCCTACCTTCTAGCGCTTGTGTGTTGTAGTCCTTCCCTGCTGTGCTTACGGGATAGTCCTCACAACTGTTGCGTCTGTTTCTGAAGTTCCCTCACAACTCGATTATGATGTTCTTCTTTGTCCCCCCAGATGATATGGCTAGGACGCACCCGTATGACGGGTGGGCTTGGAGTTCTTCCGGGACCCTAGAGTCACCCCTCTCCCGATGTTGCCCCCTGTGTCTGCTTAGGTGATTTTGGGTGAGACAGCCCGCCTAGAACTGACTGTCCTGCCGTAGGTTTGAAGTAAGGCCTGGAGCTCAATACTTCCTCGGCGTTTCCGGCCACCGGCTACGCGCCTCAGTAGGATGTTGCCTCGTCTTACAGCACGACTCCTACTGGTGTTTCTCCTTGTTGCGTTGATCTCGTTTCTCACTCAGCACAATAAACCTCGCTTCTTGTCCTTTCTTGGGGTACCGCCGCGATGAAGTGCAGGCGCGGTCCCGTAACGTTCTTTCTGTTCGCTAGGCCTCTGTCAGGATCCCACCTGTCATGGTTCCCAATGGCAAGGGAACGTAAGAAACATATAAATAACGAACGAGCTCTCGGGTGATGGAAACTCAAGTTGACCGTGAGCTAAATCTACCACACAACTAATAGTGGCCAGGGAGCATACCTACGACTTCCTAGATGCCACGCGCCAGCCGGAGGACTAACTACACCTGGTAGAGGAAGAAACAGACCTGGCTTACCTCTAGGGAAATACCCCAAAAGATGATAGCAGCCCCCCACATGTAATAACGGTGAATTAAGAGGAAAAAACATACACAGTATGAAAGTAGATTTAGCAAAGAGAGGTCCACTTACTAGATAGCCGAAGGATACAAAAGAGGACTTCACGGTCAACTGAAAACCCTTTCAAAAACCATCCTGAAATTACTTTATGACTCCTGTGTCAACTCATGACACAGGAGTGGCAATTTCAGCCCGCAAGAGCTTCCAGCTACAGAGAATTACAAAAACTGCAAACTGGACAAAAGATACAAAACAAAAGGACAAAGTCCACTTAGCTGATCAGCAGACTAGTAGCAGGAACATGCAACCGAAGGCTCTGGTTACAATGATGACCGGCAAGGAAATGACTGGAGAGCAAGGCTAAATAGGAAACTCCCAAACACTGATGGAAGCAGGTGAACAGAAGCAGCAAAGGCAAACAAGTCACCAATACCACCAGCAACCACCAGGGGAGCCCAAAAAGCGGATACACAACACCCACCCCTGACAGGGACCCCCCGAATCTTCCCCTGCAACACCCTCTGCCACAGGATGTTGCCTGGTTCCAACCCAGTCAGCTTCTCCCTAACTTCCTATCTAACCCCCAGTTTTACCAGATTGTGAGGAGTGGCCTAATACATAGCACCCTTAGCTCCCCCTGGAGGCCAGACTGTGAAGTGTATTGGTGTCTGTGATACCTGGTCAGGTGAACTCCTTCAGTGCCATCAGACGTACCATAGCCCCCCTTAGCGGCGGAGCATCAGTACTGCAACGACCAGGACTCTGGGGCGCTGCACTCCCCCCCGGTTAAATCCAGTACTCCTGGACTGGGAAGAAAACAACAATACATGTCAGCAAAAAGACATACAATTTTTGAAATGCAATAACAAGTAAATTTGATCAGAGCTTCCCTTTATGGGAGGTGAGGACACTTGAACGTTACAAACATGGTTAAATATTTTAAATAACATACTATAAATAACTTCTCTTACCCAACCGGGTATTCTACTTAGTGCAATTTCTGAACAATAATTTAACATTGCCTTTAAGGACGTATGAGCTGAATCCACTAAAGACCTTCTTATAAAACGCTATAAGGCTAATCAACTTTTCTTCATTTTCCACCTGCAGGACCGCCTGTCTATCTGCCCCAGGCCTACTGCCTCTCGCTCTGTTGCAGGACCTCCCCATTCCTCATCCGGGCCTACTGCCTTTCTGCTACTATACACAGTATTGAACTTATCAACCTTCTCTCAGTTTAGGATCGCTGAGCCATCTCTGTACGGCTCCTAGGAGGACTCACCGACTAACCCCGTACGGGTTCACTTCCTGTCCTCATTCTCTAACACATTATTGAGCATTTCTTACAATTAACTAGCTAACTACATATAACTTCGACATGTAAGCATTATTCGACTTTAAGTGCTATTGGTGAACGTCCCCTTTAAGAGGGGACCAAGTCTCTCGGAGGTAGTGCAACTTCTCAAGCTGCAAGTTCGTATACAGCAAGGACTCCGGTGCTGTTTCCAAGAACAGTTTCTTCGCAAAGAGTCCTTTTCTTTGTAAAACCAGTAGAGGGCACCTTTAAGAAGGTGCGAACTATTTACAATAAGTTTGTAATCATGCAGTGTTCATGATCCAGCAGTTCTTTTCAACAACGATGAACAAGAAAAAAAACAAAAGCAAAAGTAGGGATCCCGGGTAAACTAAGGGATCCCTTTAAGAGTTAACCCTAGTCGGGTTGTAGCAGCAAGAAGACACATAAAAGGACGGACAGTTAACTATATACAAATGATGAAGCATTCTTGCTTACTCAGTTTCTGGCTGGGCAGGAGGCGGCCTCCTTCCGGGCCTCACCTGGCAAACGGGTCGTGGTGGTGCAACAAGGACCGGTCCCGGCCTCAGCAACGACAGGATCCCTCGTCGGGACACCCTCCTCGCTCGTGGGTGAGCACAACCCGTAGCTACACGGTGGGCCTGGATTCCATGGGGTTCCGCGGGGGCAGGTTCCGGCACCTTCCCTGCAGGAGGCTCGTCCTCCGACGTTCCGGCAGCGACCTGGAGTGCGACGCACCGCTGGGCGCCCTGAGCTATCCAGCCAACCTCCCTCCTCCACCGGGTGTAAGTCACTGCGTCTCCGGGCTCCAGGTCGCGACCGTACCTTCCCCCGCAGGGTTCCACCTCTTCCCGATCCACACGGACCTGCCGCGGCTCTCCAATTTCTTGTATAACTCCCCGTCCTTCCCGGGAGTTGAAGAACACACCACACCCCAGTGTGACGGGGGAACCTCCTCAGCATCCGTCAGGTCGATCTGGACCGCAGGTTGGGGTCTATTCCTCCACGCCGTCATCAGGCGCCGCAGATGTTCGGCCTCCGGCAGGATCCTCAGGCCCTGTGCCTGCAGCTCGCACTCTGCCGCGGACGGGATGGAGGAAGCAGGGGACACCGGAGTTAGGCGGACCTCCGTAGGCTGGCCCAGCCGAGCGGTCACACGAGCGTCGGCCTCCCGGCGGCGTGCTATCTGCCGGGCCTCGGCTGCGGCCACACACTCCTCAGACGGCGGCCAGTTGGGTCTGCCCATCGGTAGCTCCGTAAGGGCCAGTCCCTGCAACGATGGCGCATCTGGGGCTGTGTCGGGTGGTGCAGCCTCATGCTGGGTCGGGTCGTCCCCACGCGGTGCTCCCGGCGTCGCCATCTTTGCTTCCTCTCCAGTGTCCTCTTCCCGCGGTCTCTTTCGTGGGTGGCCCCGTCTCCATGGTCTCCACCCTCCAAAGAGGATGAGAAGGCGGACCTCGGCTGCTGACGGACACGTCCTCAGGATGCAAAAATGTTTAGACTGGGCGGCCATTGTCTTTCGCGCCCTTCAGCTTGTCTATGCCCACTTCCATGCCCTTCTTCTTCTCCTGCGCTCTCCTTAGCGCTGTAATGGCGGCGGTTTTAGTGGGAACTTTTGGCGGCAAATGGCAATGCACAGTCTTTGCAATAAGTCACAGTCCAAGCACAACAAATCACAGTTCCAAGGCACACATGACCTGATTCTTGAGGCTTAAGTAGATCCTGTTCGTGACGCCAAGTTGGAGTGCCCCCACAGCCGCAGGGCCGAGGGGCACCCGGTACCGGGCCTCTGCGTCTCAGTTCTGGGGTTGTCACGGTGGCTAGGCCCGGTCCGTGACCCTGCTGAGGGGCGTCCAGTGAAAGTTGAGAATGTGATGATGTTGTGGTGCGGTGTAGGTCGCGGTGAATAACGAGGACACCAGGTTGCAGTCTCTTTACCTCTTTACTGAAGGCTTCAGGATCCTCAGTCCGGAATACGGTTAGCCGGGCTACCTGAGTCCGGCCGGTCCAATGGCACCTCCAGAGTTCCCTTTGCAGGTGGAAATCTGTGCCTACCTTCTAGCGCTTGTGTGTTGTAATCCTTCCCTGCTGTGCTTACGGGATAGTCCTCACAACTGTTGTGTCTGTTTCTGAAGTTCCCTCACAACTCGATTATGATGTTCTTCTTCGTCCCCCCAGATGATATGGCTAGGACGCACCCGTATGACGGGTGGGCTTGGAGTTCTTCCAGGACCCTAGAGTCGCCCCTCTCCCGATGTTGCCCCCTGTGTCTGCTTAGGTGATTTTGGGTGAGACAGCCCGCCTAGAACTGACTGTCCTGCCGTAGGTTTGAAGTAAGGCCTGGAACTCAATACTTCCTCGGCGTTTCCGGCCACCGGCTACACGCCTCAGTAGGATGTTGCCTCGTCTTACAGCATGACTCCTACTGGTGTTTCTCCTTGTTGCGTTGATCTCATTTCTCACTCAGCACAATAAACCTCGCTTCTTGTCCTTTCTTGGGGTACCGCCGCGATGAAGTGCAGGCGCAGTCCCGTAACGTTCTTTCTGTTCGCTAGGCCTCTGTCAGGATCCCACCCCTGACAGGGACCCCCTGAATCTTCCCCTGCAACATCCTCTGCCACAGGATGTTGCCTGGTTCCAACCCAGTCAGCTTCTCCCTAACTTCCTATCTAACCCCCAGTTTTACCAGATTGTGAGGAGTGGCCTAATACATAGCACCCTTAGCTCCCCCTGGAGGCCAGACTGTGAAGTGTATTGGTGTCTTTGATACCTGGTCAGGTGAACTTCTTCAGTGCCATCAGACGTACCATAGCCCCCCTTAGCAGCGGAGCATCAGTACTGCAACGACCAGGACTCTGGGGCGCTGCACTGCCACTCAGTGTCCCATGACCTCGGAGCTAATGTGGACTGCAGCATATGCCTGCACTGCTCCTACATTGTCTACTCTGCTTGATGTATGTACAGCAATATCAGTTAACCCTATGAGATTTATATATGCTTGTTGTCTATCATCTGCTGCCTTATCATCCTGCAACAATTGTTAATGGTATAACACTGCTTGCTGTCTATTATCTGCTGCTTTATCATCCTGCAACAATTTTTAATGGTATATAACAATGCCTGCTGAATCTTTGCTATAATTCAGTTGTTGCATTGTACTCAATACTCACTGCTGCATATCCATGGTTGGGGGTCGCTATAGATGTTATCTGGTGAAAGGTGTTATAGCATATAGATGTAGCCAGGCCCAGTGTCTTTGATCATCTATCCACCCCTGGTGTGCTGGCCAGCTGCTAATTTATCCCAAACATTGGAAGCATTCTAAGGGTACCGTCTCACTATACGATTTACCAATGATCACGACCTGCGATACGACCTGGCCATGATCGTTGGTAAGTCGTTGTGTGGTCGCTGGGGAGCTGTCACACAGACCGCTCTCCAGCGACCAACGATGCCGAGGTTCGCTGGTAACCAGGGTAAACATCGGGTTACTAAGCGCAGGGCCGCGCTTAGTAACCCGATGTTTACCGTGGTTACCAGCGTAAAAGTAAAAAAAAAAAAACCGTACATACTGACCATCTGATGTCCGTCAGGTCCCTTGCCGTCTGCTTCCTGCTCTGACTGAGTGCAGCCGCACAGTGAGAGCAGAGCGCAGCGGTGATCACCGCTGTGATCTGCTCTCACTTTCCGGCCGGCAGACAGACAGAGCGGGAAGCAGACGGCAAGGGACCTGACGGACATCAGATGGTGAGTATGTACGGTTTTTTTTTTTTTACTTTTACGCTGGTAACCAGGGTAAACATCGGGTTACTAAGCGCGGCCCTGCGCTTAGTAACCCGATGTTTACCCTGGTTACCAGCGAACGCATCGCTGGATCGCTGTCACACACAACGATCCAGCGATGACAGCGGGAGATCCAGCGACGAAAGAAAGTTTCAAACGATCTGCTACGACGTACGATTCTCAGCAGGGTGTCTGATCGCAGTAGCGTGTCAGACACTGCGAGATCGTAACGATATCGCTAGAACGTCACGAATCGTGCCGTCGTAGCGATAAAAATGCCACTGTGTGACGGTACCCTAAGGGGTGCCCGCATGTGGAGTGCAAGCACGAGTCCCTCCAGCAAAGTATACCTGTAGCTAAGTACCCAAAAGCTGCAGTTAATTCAATGGCAGTTAGTCAAGGCAGGAGTCAGGACCCCATACTATGTATGTTTCTTTTGGTTATGTCTGCTGAGTAAGCACTTCTTATTACTGGGGCCTAGCTTCTCTATTAACCCATCTTACTCCTTCAGCATGTTTACATATGCCCTTACAGTCTTTGCTCCACTAATCCTCACTCTCCTTCGCTATACCCAAACCACAGCACCCTCTAATCAAATAATCATCTCCCCTTCCCTCTTACCTCCCAACCTGACCTCCTTTGCTGACCTGCTCCTCAACCTCATATCTCTCCTAATAAAACATAAAACAAGCCGGCCATTCTCTTTCTCCCACCTGCTCTCCCTCTCTCTGCTTCTCATCAATGCCGGCGACATACTGTATTTCCCAATCCTGGACCCCCACAGCTAATACTTCCCATTATTTCCCCTCCTACTGCTCCCTATCTAATGTGAACTACCGCAATCTCTCCAATGTAAAACCCGTGCCCTTGATGCCTCCCCTGCTCTCTCTCTCTGGAGCACTCTGGAATGCCCGCTCGATCTGCGATAAGCTTCATGTGATTCATGACCTCTTTCTCTCTCACAATCTTGCCTTCCTAGGCCTCAAAGAAATATGACACCCTCCAACACTGCCTCCCCTGCTGTGCTATGTGATGGTGGTCTCCATTTCACCCACACTCCTCGCCCTCGCAACAGACATGGTGGAGGAGTGGTTCTTCTCCTTCCTAACTGCACCTTTAACCCAATCCGACCTCTACCTTCCCTTATCCTCCCCTCTTTTGAAGTCCACTCTGTCCGCATCTATTCTCCCTCCAATCTCCAAGTGTCCGTCATATACAGACCTCCGGGCCCGGCCACTGCCTTTATTGACCAATTCTCTACCAGGCCTCTTCACTTTCTTTCCACTGACATTCCCACTATCATCATGGGTGACTTCAACATCCCTACTGTTACCCTTCAGTCAACAGCCTCCAAACTCCTGTCCCTTACTTCATCTTTTGGACTTTGTTGTGAATTTGGATTCTGGGCTCCCCCGGTGGCCGCTTGTGGAATTGGACTTGTCATCCTCTTTCCTGTTTCACCTGGTTCCATCAGTAGTGGGTGTCGCTATTTAAGCTCATTTCTCTGGTGGTTTCTTGCCGGTCAACAATGTTATCTGATGCCTCTCAGTGCTTGTTCCTGCTTCTGACAACTACTAGATAAGTTGGACTTTTGTCCATGTTTCGTTTGCCTATTTGTTCCAGTTCACAGCTGAAGTTTTGTTACTGTGTCTGGAAAGCTCTCGTTGATCAGGGATTGCTACTCTGGTGTTATGAGTTAATGCCAGAGTTTAAGGTAATCTCTGGATGGTGTTTTGTTAGTGTTTTTCTGCTGACCATGAAAGTATACTATCTGTCTTCTGCTATCTAGTAAGCGGACCTCAAATTTGCTAAGACTATTTTCCTGCTGCGTTTGTTGTTTCATCTGAACTCACCGTCATTATATGTGGGGGGCAACTGTCTTCTTTGGAATATTTCTCTAGAGGTGAGCCAGGTCTTATATTTCCCTCTGCTAGCTATTTAGGTCTTAGGCCAGAGCTGGGCATCTAGCAATAAATAGGAAATGCTACCTGGCTATTTCTAGTTGCGCGGCAGGCTTAGTTCATGGTCAGTATAGTTCCATCTTCCGAGAGCTTGTCCCTCTATAGGCTTGCTATGATCTCTGCTTGCAGAGATCATGACAGTTTGACCGGCCAATAAAGTGTTAAAGACCCAGGTTGAGAAAGGAGAGTTATAAGAAGTCTGCTGGAATTTTTTTTTTTTTTTTTTTTTTTCCCTCCAGTTTGCCTTGCTGCAGTCTTTTTTCTCTCTCTCCTCCTCATCTCTGTATGGCTCTGTGTGCACCTGACAATAATGGATCTTCAGAGTGTAACTGCGGGTTTGAATAATCTCATCACGAAAGTACAAAATTTACAAGATTTTGTGGTACATGCTCCAGTATCTGAGCCGAGAATTCCTTTGCCGGAGTTCTTCACAGGGAATAGAGCTAGCTTCCAGAATTTCCGAAATAATTGTAAGCTTTATTTGTCCCTGAAGTCTCGTTCAGCTGGAGACCCTGCTCTGCAGGTTAGGATTGTGATTTCCTTGCTCAGGGGTGACCCTCAAGATTGGGCCTTCTCATTGCCAGCAGGGGATCCTGCGTTGCGCGATGTGGATGCGTTTTTTCTGGCCTTGGGCTTGCTTTATGAGGAACCTCATTTGGAACTTCAGGCAGAAAAAACTTTGATGGCACTATCTCAGGGGCAAGACGAAGCTGAGGTTTACTGCCAAAAATTCCGTAAATGGTCTGTGCTTACTCAGTGGAATGAGTGCGCCTTGGCGGCAACTTTCAGAGAAGGTCTCTCTGATGCCGTTAAGGATGTTATGGTGGGGTTCCCTGTGCCTGCAGGTCTGAATGAGTCCATGACAATGGCTATTCAGATTGATAGGCGTCTGCGGGAGCGCAAACCGGTGCACCATCTGGCGGTGTCTATGGAAAAGACGCCAGAAAGTATGCAGTGTGATAGAATTCTGTCCAGGAGCGAGCGACAGAATTTTAGACGGAAGAATGGATTGTGCTTCTATTGTGGGGATTCTACTCATGTTATATCAGCATGCTCTAGGCGTACAAAGAAGCTTGATAAGTCTGTTTCCATTGGCACCATTCAGTCTAAGTTTATTTTGTCTGTAACCCTGATTTGCTCTTTGTCATCCATTGTCACGGACGCCTATGTTGACTCTGGCGCCGCTCTGAGTCTTATGGATTGGTCCTTTGCCAATCGTTGTGGTTTTGATTTAGAGCCTTTGGAGACTCTTATTCCTCTGAAGGGGATTGACTCCACCCCATTGGCTAATAATAAACCACAATACTGGACACAAGTAACCATGCGTATCAATCCGGATCACCAGGAGATTATTCGTTTCCTGGTGCTGTATAATTTACATGACGATTTGGTACTGGGATTGCCATGGTTGCAGTCTCACAATCCAGTCTTGGACTGGAGAGCAATGTCTGTGTTGAGCTGGGGATGTAAGGGTATTCATGGGGACTTACCTTTGGTTTCTATTTCGTCGTCCATTCCCTCTGAAGTCCCTGAGTTCCTCTCAGATTATCAAGACGTCTTTGACGAACCCAAGCTTGGGTCGTTACCTCCGCACCGTGAGTGCGATTGTGCCATAGATTTGATACCGGGTTGCAAATATCCAAAGGGTCGTTTGTTTAATCTGTCCGTGCCGGAACATGCTGCTATGCGGGAATATATAAAGGAGTCTTTGGAAAAGGGACATATTCGTCCATCTTCTTCTCCCTTGGGAGCTGGGTTTTTCTTTGTCTCAAAAAAGGACGGCTCTTTGAGACCATGTATTGATTATCGGCTTCTGAATAAGATCACTGTTAAGTACCAATACCCATTGCCATTGCTTACTGATTTGTTTGCTCGTATAGAGGGTGCTAAGTGGTTCTCTAAAATTGATCTTCGTGGGGCGTATAATTTGGTGCGGATCAGGCAGGGGGATGAGTGGAAGACCGCATTTAATACGCCCGAGGGCCACTTTGAGTATTTGGTCATGCCTTTTGGTCTTTCTAATGCCCCTTCAGTTTTCCAGTCTTTTATGCATGATATTTTCCGCGATTTTCTGGATAAATTTATGATAATATATCTGGATGATATTCTGATTTTTTCTGATGACTGGGACTCTCATGTCCAGCAGGTCAGGAGAGTTTTTCAGGTTCTGCGGTCTAATTCTTTATGTGTGAAGGGGTCTAAGTGCGTTTTTGGGGTCCAGAAAATTTCCTTTTTGGGGTATATTTTTTCTCCCTCTTCCATTGAGATGGATCCCGTCAAGGTGCAAGCTATTTGTGACTGGACTCAGCCCTCCTCTCTTAAGGGTCTTCAGAGATTTTTGGGCTTTGCCAACTTTTACCGCCGATTTATTGCTGGTTTTTCGGATGTCGTTAAACCACTGACTGATTTGACCAGACATGGCGCTGATGTTGCTAATTGGTCCCCTCATGCTGTAGAGGCCTTTCAGGAGCTTAAGCACCGTTTTGCCTCTGCCCCTGTGTTACGTCAGCCTGATGTGAATCTGCCTTTTCAGGTTGAGGTTGACGCTTCGGAGATCGGAGCTGGGGCAGTGTTGTCGCAGAAAGGTTCCGACTGCTCCGTCATTAGGCCTTGTGCCTTCTTTTCTCGCAAATTTTCGCCCGCAGAGCGGAATTATGATGTTGGGAATAGGGAGCTTTTGGCCATGAAGTGGGCGTTTGAGGAGTGGCGCCATTGGCTAGAGGGGGCTAAGCATCAGGTGGTGGTATTGACTGACCACAAAAATTTGATTTATCTTGAGACTGCCAGGCGCCTGAATCCTAGACAGGCGCGCTGGTCTTTATTTTTTTCTCGCTTTAATTTTGTGGTGTCATACCTACCGGGTTCTAAGAATGTTAAGGCAGATGCCCTTTCTAGGAGTTTTGACCCGGACTCTCCTGGTAATACTGAACCCACAGGTATCCTTAGGGAGGGAGTAATTTTGTCGGCCGTTTCTCCTGATCTGCGGCGGTCCTTGCAAGAGTTTCAGGCGGATAGACCGGATCGTTGTCCGCCTGATAGACTGTTTGTTCCGGATGATTGGACCAGTAGAGTCATCTCTGAGGTACATTCTTCTGCATTGGCAGGTCATCCCGGAATTTTTGGTACCAGGGATTTGGTGGCAAGATCCTTCTGGTGGCCTTCCCTGTCACGAGATGTGCGAGTCTTTGTGCAGTCATGTGACATTTGTGCTCGGGCCAAGTCTTGTAGTTCTCGGGCTAGCGGACTGCTGTTGCCCTTGCCTATTCCTAAGAGACCTTGGACACACATCTCGATGGATTTTATTTCAGATCTGCCTGTTTCCCAGAAGATGTCTGTCATCTGGGTGGTCTGTGACCGTTTCTCTAAAATGGTCCATTTGGTTCCTCTGCCCAAGTTGCCTTCTTCTTCTGAGTTGGTTCCTCTGTTTTTTCAGAATGTTGTCCGATTGCACGGTATTCCTGAGAATATTGTTTCTGACAGAGGTACCCAATTTGTGTCTAGATTTTGGCGGGCATTCTGTGCTAGGATGGGCATAGATTTGTCTTTTTCATCTGCTTTTCACCCTCAGACTAATGGCCAGACCGAGCGGACTAATCAGACCCTGGAGACATATCTGAGGTGTTTTGTCTCTGCTGACCAGGATGATTGGGTTGCTTTTTTGCCATTGGCAGAGTTCGCCCTCAATAATCGGGCCAGCTCTTCCACCTTGGTGTCCCCGTTTTTCTGTAATTCGGGGTTTCACCCTCGATTTTCCTCCGGTCAGGTGGAATCCTCGGATTGTCCTGGAGTGGATGCGGTGGTGGAGAGATTGCATCACATCTGGGGGCAGGTTATGGACAATTTGAAGTTGTCCCAGGAGAAGACTCAGCGTTTTGCCAACCGTCATCGTCGTGTTGGTTCTCGGCTTTGTGTTGGAGATTTGGTCTGGTTGTCTTCTCGTTTTGTCCCTATGAGGGTCTCTTCTCCTAAGTTTAAACCTCGGTTCATCGGCCCTTATAGAATATTGGAGATTCTTAATCCTGTTTCTTTCCGTTTGGACCTCCCTGCGTCCTTTTCCATTCATAACGTTTTTCATCGGTCGTTATTGCGCAGGTATGAGGTGCCTGTTGTACCTTCAGTTGAGCCTCCTGCTCCGGTGTTGGTTGAGGGTGAGTTGGAGTACGTTGTGGAGAAAATTTTGGACTCTCGTGTTTCCAGACGGAGACTCCAGTATCTGGTCAACTGGAAGGGTTACGGCCAGGAGGATAATTCTTGGGTCAATGCATCTGATGTTCATGCTTCTGATCTTGTTCGTGCCTTCCATAGGGCTCATCCTGGTCGCCCTGGTGGATCTGGTGAGGGTTCGGTGCCCCCTCCTTGAGGGGGGGGTACTGTTGTGAATTTGGATTCTGGGCTCCCCCGGTGGCCGCTTGTGGAATTGGACTTGTCATCCTCTTTCCTGTTTCACCTGGTTCCATCAGTAGTGGGTGTCGCTATTTAAGCTCATTTCTCTGGTGGTTTCTTGCCGGTCAACAATGTTATCTGATGCCTCTCAGTGCTTGTTCCTGCTTCTGACAACTACTAGATAAGTTGGACTTTTGTCCATGTTTCGTTTGCCTATTTGTTCCAGTTCACAGCTGAAGTTTTGTTACTGTGTCTGGAAAGCTCTCGTTGATCAGGGATTGCTACTCTGGTGTTATGAGTTAATGCCAGAGTTTAAGGTAATCTCTGGATGGTGTTTTGTTAGTGTTTTTCTGCTGACCATGAAAGTATACTATCTGTCTTCTGCTATCTAGTAAGCGGACCTCAAATTTGCTAAGACTATTTTCCTGCTGCGTTTGTTGTTTCATCTGAACTCACCGTCATTATATGTGGGGGGCAACTGTCTTCTTTGGAATATTTCTCTAGAGGTGAGCCAGGTCTTATATTTCCCTCTGCTAGCTATTTAGGTCTTAGGCCAGAGCTGGGCATCTAGCAATAAATAGGAAATGCTACCTGGCTATTTCTAGTTGCGCGGCAGGCTTAGTTCATGGTCAGTATAGTTCCATCTTCCGAGAGCTTGTCCCTCTATAGGCTTGCTATGATCTCTGCTTGCAGAGATCATGACAGGACTTACTCAGTGGTCCTCCTCAGCCACCCACACAGATGGACATACATTGGACCTGATCTTCACAAGGCTCTAACGTCACAAACTCCTTTCTCACTCTCTATCTGACCACCATCTACTCACTTTCTCATCCCTGTCCTCCTCACCTGTCACCCATGTCCAGCAACATGCGCACCACCGCAGAAACCTCACACACCTAGACACCACACTCTCTCTATTCTACTACTGGTATAGATACTGTATATAACGTGACACAACTGTTTGGTGCTCATAGTGCTCATACAGTCAAGTCACACAGAGTGCGATATTCACCTGTCCCCGTTCCACCACTGTGCGCAGCTCCATCTTCCGCATCCTCCGCAGTGACTATTCAGGCAGAGGGCAGCGCACACACTAAACATATCATCGAGCCCTCTGACCTAAACGTCACAGGCAGAGGACGCGGAAGACGGAGCGGCGCGCAGCGGTGGAACGGGAACAGGTGAATATCGGAATGCTCACAGTCCCCGTTATACTCACCTGCTCCCAGCGTAGTCCCTGGCAGCTTCTCACTGACAGGTGGTCTCCGGCAGCTTCTTGCTGTGTTCAGAGGTCACATCATACCGCTCATTAAAGTAATGAATATGCGCCCATATTCATTACTTTAATGAGCGGTATCACATGACGGCTGAACACTGGAAGAGCTGCGGGCACTGGAGAAGCAGGAAGGTGCAGAGACACGCCAGGAGCAGGTAACTATGATTTGACAGCTGCAGCTCCCCCTCCCCCGCCGACCGCCTGGGACGATGACTCGAGTATAAGCCGAGAGGAGCACTTTCAGCCTAAAAAATGGGCTGAAGATCTCGGCTTATACTCGAGTATATACGGTAATGCTGGATGCACAACTATTGCATGCATAAATTAAATTTTTATATGTATTGATTCTTTATGTTCATATGTTTATATTTTACCATAGTACATTGATGAAGGTTACCACATGACTGAAATGCCTGTATTGTATTTTGGACTCCATTAATAAATTGCCTATTTCATCCGTTGAGTGCCAAGTTTCAATTCACTATTTATTCTACCACTGGCATCCATATCCTCACTCCATGACACAGACAGTGCCACTGCTTTCTACAATGCCACTCTCACATCAGCTATTGACATGGTTGCCCCTCTCGTTCATGGCAGAGTGCGATGTATCAATAGACAACACTGGCACAATAACATCACTAAAAAGCTCCGGCAAGTGTCCAGGGTTGCCGAGCGGCGTTGGAAGAAAACAAATTCGCAAGATGATTTCACTGCACTCAAACAAGCAACATTCGCTTTCAAATCTGCCCTCACCTCTGCTAAACAGGCATACTTCACAACCCCCATATCTTCCCTATCCTACAACCCAAAACAGTTATTCAAAACATTTAACTCCCTCCTCCATCCACCACTGCCCCTCCAACCTCCCACATCACTGATGAGGACTTTGCCACACACTTCAAAAATAAGATCGACCAAACAAGGCAAGTCTTTATTATTCAACCACCACAACCCCTTTGTATACCAGACCAATGCCCTTCCCCCATAAACTCCCTCTCCAACATCACTGAAGGAGAGCTTAATTGTCTCCTCTCCAAATCACACCTCACCACTTGTGCACTAGAACCCATCCCATCTCACCACCACACTTATCCCATCCCTAACCCATCTCTTCAACCTATCACTAACTTCTGGTACCTTCCGCTTTCAAACATGCCACAATCATGCCTATCCTTAAAAAGCCAACCCTCGACCCAACCGCTATGTTCAGCTATCGCCCACTATCGCTGCTCCCATTTGCTTTCAAACTCCTAGTGCAGCATGTTTACGCTGAACTTTTCCCCAACCTCTCATCTAACATGCCCTTTGACAATTTACAATCTGGTTTCCATACCCATCATTCCACTGAGACTGTGCAGATCAAAATTTCTAGTGACCTACTTACAGCCAAAGCTAATGGACAATACTCTATACTCCTCCTTCTAGACCTGTCCTCTGCTTTCGACACAGTTGACCACTGCTTCCTACTACAGATCCTTTCTTCCTTTGGCATGAAAGACCTCGCCCTATCCTGGATCTCCTCATACCTTTCCAACTGCACATTGAGCGTCTCCCATTCCCACACTACCTGCTCATCCCACCCTCTCCCCAGGGCTCTGTTCTAGGACCCCTAATTCTCAATCTATACACTTGGCCTGGGACAACTCAAAGTCCCATGGATTCCAGTACCAGCTTTATGCTGATGAAACTCAGATCTACCTCTCTGGCCCAGATGTCACCTCTCTGCTGTCCAGAATCCCGGAGTGTCTATCTGCCATATCCTCCTTCTTCTCCTCTCGCTTCCTCAAACTCAATGTGGACAAATCTGAACTCATCATCTTTCCTCCACCTCACAGATCTTCCTTACCTGATCTATTTAAATGACAATAAATGACATCATGCTTTTCCCCGTACCGGAAGTCCGCTGCCTCGGAGTAACCCTTGACTCTGCTCTTCAAAACGCACATCCAAGCTCTTTCCACCTCCTGTCGCCTCCAGCTCAAAAATATTTCCAGAATCCGTCCTTTCCTTAACCCTCAATCTACTAAAATGCTTGTGCATGCCCTCATCATCTCCCGCCTCAACTACTGCAACATCCTTTTATGTGGCCTCCCTGCTAACACTCTCGCACCTCTCCAGTCCATTCTTAACTCTGCTGCCCGACAAATTCTTCTCTCTCCTCGCTACTCCTCCGATGCTCCCCTCTGCAAATCTCTTCACTGGCTCCCATTCTCTCAGCGTATCCAGTTCAAGTTACTAATACTGAGCCATCCATAACCTGTATCCTCCATATATCTCTGAACTAATCTCCTGATAGCTTCCCTCACGTAATCTCCAGTTCTCCCAAGACCTCCTTCTCTCTTCCACACTTATTCGCTCCTCACCTAATCGCCTCCAAGACTTCTCCTGAATATCCCCCATCCCATGGAATTCTGTGCCCAAATACGTCCGACTATCAACCATATTCGGATCATTCAGACGAACCTGAATACCCACCTCTTCAAGAAAGCTTACAGCCTGCAATGACCCCGCTGCATCTTCACTACTACCGGAGCTACCGCCTCACCAACACCGGAGCTGCTGCAGCCCCCCAACCAACTGTCTCCTTCCCCATCATCCTGTAGAATGTAAGCCCGCAAGGGCATAGTCCTCTCCTCTCTGTATCAGTCTGTTATTGTTAGTTTGCTTACTGTAAGTGATATCTGTAATTTGTATGTAACCCCTTCTCATGTGAAGCACCACGGAATCAATGGTGCTATATAAATAAATAATAATAATATAGTAGTCACAGCGTCTTCTATGTTATTTATGCAGCAGTCACAGTGTCTCCTATGTGAAGTATATACTGTACATCAGCTTCAGTATATCATATGTGATATTTGTACAGAAGAGTCTCAGTGTATCATGTGTAGTTTATATACAGGAGAGTCTAAATATATCCCGTGTGATGTATATACAGGTGTCTGTGTGTACCGTGTGAGATGTACAGTACAGACCAAAAGTTTGGACACAACTTCTCATTTAAAGATTTTTCTGTATTTTCATGACTATGAAAATTGTAAATTCACACTGAAGGCATCAAAACTATGAATTAACACATGTGGAATTATATACTTAACAAAAAAGTGTGAAAAAACTGAAAATATGTCTTATATTTTAGGTTCTTCAAAGTAGCCACCTTTTGCTTTGATGACTGCTTTGCTTTGAGGTCAGGTCATCTGGCGTAGCACCCCATCACTCTTCTTCTTGGTCAAATAGCTCTTACACAGCCTGGAGGTGTGTTTGGGGTCATTGTCCTGTTGAACAATAAATGATGGTCCAACTAAACGCAAACCGGATGGAATAGCATGCCGCTGCAAGATGCTGTGGTTGCCATGCTGGTTCAATATGCCTTCAATTTTGAATAAATCCCCAACAGTGTCACCAGCAAAGCACCCCCACACCATCACACCTCCTCCTCCATGCTTCACAGTGGGAACCAGGCAAGTAGAGTCCATCCATTCACCTTTTCTGCGTCGCACAAAGACACGGTGGTTGGAACCAAAGATCTCAAATTTGGACTCATCAGACCAAAGCACAGATTTCCACTGGTCTAATGTCTATTCCTTGTGTTCTTTAGCCCAAACAAGTCTCTTCTGCTTGTTGCCTGTCCTTAGCAGTGGTTTCCTAGCAGCTATTTTACCATGAAGGCCAGCTGCACAAAGTCTCCTCTTAACTCTTAACAGTTGTTGTGGAGATGTGTCTGCTGCTAGAACTCTGTGTGGCATTGACCTGGTCTCTAATCTGAGCTGCTGTTAACCTGCGATTTCTGAGGCTGGTGACTAGGATAAACTTATTCTCAGAAGCAGAGGTGACTCTTGGTCTTCCTTTCCTGGGGCGGTCCTCATGTGAGCCCGTTTCTTTGTAGCGCTTGATGGTTTTTGCAACTGCACTTGGGGACACTTTCAAAGTTTTCCCAATTTTTCGGACTGACTGACCTTCATTTCTTAAAGTAATGATGGCCACTAGTGTTGAGCGATACCTTCCGATATTCGAAAGTATCGGTATCGGATTGGATCGGCTGATACCGGCAAAATATCGGATCTCGCCGATACCGATACCCGATACCAATACAAGTCAATGGGACACAAATATCGGAAGGTATCCTGGATGGTTCCCAGGGTCTGAAGGAGAGGAAACTCTCCTTCAGGCCCTGGGATCCATATTCATGTAAAAAATAAAGAATAAAAATAAAAAATATGGATATACTCACCCCTCCGGCGGACCCTGGACCTTAGCGATGTAACCGGCAGCCTCCGTTCCTAAGAATGCAGAGTGAAGGACCTTCAATGACGTCGCGGCTTGTGATTGGTCATGTGACCGCTCACGCGACCTATCACAAGCCGCGACGTCATCGCAGGTCCTACACTCACTGCATTCTTAGGAACGGAGGCTGCCGGTTACATCGCTAAGGTCCAGGGTCCGCCGGAGGGGTGAGTATATCCATATTTTTTATTTTTATTCTTTATTTTTTACATGAATATGGATCCCAGGGCCTGAAGGAGAGTCTCCTCTCCTCCAGACCCTGGGAACCATACACTGGGAACTTCCGATTCCGATTTCCAATATCACAAAAATATCGGAACTCGGTATCGGAATTCCGATACAGCAAATATCGGCCGATACCCGATACTTGCGGTATCGGAATGCTCAACACTAATGGCCACTCGTTTTTCTTTGCTTAGCTGCTTTTTTCTTGCCATAATACAAATTCTAACAGTCTATTCAGTAGGACTATCAGCTGTGCATCCACCAGACTTCTGCTCAACACAACTGATGGTCCCAACCCCATTTATAAGGCAAGAAATCCCACTTATTAAACTTGACAGGGCACACCTGTGAAGTGAAAACCATTTCCGGTGACTACCTCTTGATCATCAAGAGAATGCCAAGAGTGTGCAAAGCAGTCATCAATGACCCCAAACATACCTACTGGCTGTGTAAGAGCTATTTGACCAAGAAGAAGAGTGATGGGGTGCTACGCCAGATGACCTGACCTCAAAGCAAAGCAGTCATCAAAGCAAAAGGTGGCTACTTTGAAGAACCTAAAATATAAGACATATTTTCAGTTGTTTCACACTTTTTTGTTAAGTATATAATTCCACATGTGTTAATTCATAGTTTTGATGCCTTCAGTGTGAATTTACAATTTTCATAGTCATCAAAATACATAAAATCTTTAAATGAGAAGGTGTGTCCAAACATTTGGTCTGTACTGTATATACAAAAGAATTTCAGTGTATCCTGTGTGATATATACTCAGCAGTCACAGTGTATCCCTATGTGATGTATGTACAGCAGCGCCAGTGTATACTATATGATGTATACAGAAGTCTCAGTTTATCGTAAGCAGTCTCAGTCTATCCTGTCATGCATACAATAGCCTCAGTGGCTCCCATGTGATACACAGCAGTCTAACAATATCCCATGTGATGTATACAACAGCTGCAGTATGTTTTATGGCTTGTATGCAACAGTCCTATCACCTATGTGATATTTACAGCAGTCTCAGTGTAACCTATATGTTGCATATACAACAGTCTCAGATTATTCAGTGTGATGTGTATACAGCAGTCTTGGTGTATCCTATATGCTGTATACAACAGACCTACCACTATGTGAGTTCTATAAATGTTATGTGAGCAGTAGTGACTTTTTTTTCACTTCAAGGAGACATGTAGTGTAATGTGCAGTTGTGTTCAGAACAACTTCTGTGATCACTTTTTTCAAAACCTACCATCGCAATGGTAGAGTCAACTGCTCTCCAGACCAATGCACATGAAAGAAATAGCAGGGACGCGGGATGCAGTGACAAGCAGGAGGCAGAGCAAAAGTTAAAGGGTTTATTACAGGGGTTAGTCCATGCAGGGAGAGAAAGGGTTAAGAGGAGAGCTAAACTAAATATATACGTCAGGGTATGAACAAACGGTTATGAAACAGGTAAACTTATCAGTTTGATGGGTTCCGGCCTGTGAAAGCTTAAAATCCCACGGTGGCGCCGCAAGCAACGCCTGAAGTCTGGCCTGATGCTGAAGAAATTTGATACACTGTCTCCTGATGGACACGACGAATGCTGGCTCTCCGAGGCGAGGTCCTGGAATACCGGGAATACATCCGTGCTGGGAAGTAGTCTGTGGTACCGCCAGACTGGGACTTGGTTCACAGGCAGATGCGGGGATGACGCTACCCGGCTCTGGATGATTCAGCGGGTCTGACTCAGGTCGCGAGCCCGCGGCAGAAGGCGGAACAGTGCAGGAAGAATTCCCCAAGACTGGGGTAAGTGGGCACGCACATATATATATGTTCCTCACAATCAGTCTGTTCAAGGGCGGGAGTGCTGCAGCACAGGTCTGACCTATTGCGTAGTTCTCCGGAGAGTGAGTGAACCTTCTGCTGCGTGCTCTATCTTCCAGTCAACTGACTCGCTTTCCCACGCACCGTCCCTTTTATCCCTGACACGCCCCTACAGTCGGGTGCAAACATCTGTCCTGGTCAGAAAGCTTTCCCCCCGGCAACAATGGTGACAGCCCCGTTCAGGACTTTCTTCCTCTTCGCAATCCACTGCTACTAGAAGGTACTTCAGGAGCATCTTGTGCCTCTTCCACTTGATCCTGATCCTTGGACAGGCAAGGCCGAAGCATGTTCCTGTGAACAATACGAGTGGTGGAGTCTCCTCCTTCAGGCTGAATTTCGTAAATGGGCCCTTCAGGGCTGATTCACTGTTTCACTCGATATGGGTTTCTCTCCCACTGGTATACTAGTTTGTCTCGTGAACGTTTTTCTCATACTTGTATGCAGTCTCCAGCTTGGAGGTCTGTCCCCAGCGGGGTTTTTCCTGCATGTTCCAATTCCCAGAATTTGGTCCACACTAGGTGATGCAAGGTCTGTAAACGATGGTGATGTTCTCTAACCCAGGAGGACACCCCCATCCATGGGTAGTCCTCCTCTGGGTCCAGTTCCAGCTCGGTAATCTCTTTCCCTGAACAACCAAATAGCAAGGTGTACGGAGTATAACCAGTAGTTTTATGTCTGCGGTTGTTGTACACCCATACCAACTCAGCTACGAACTCGGGCCATCGAGCCTTCCGGTCTTCTTCGGTTGTTCTCAGCATTTGAATTAGGGTGCGGTTGAACCGTTCTCAGGCTCCATTTCCCTGAGGTTGACACTGCGTGGTGCATGACCTCTCGATCTGGTACAGACGGTGTAATTCTTCCATCACTTTCCCCATAAAACAGGCCCCTTGGTCGGAATGAATTTGCCTAAGGCAGCCATATATTTGGAGGAAATTTTTGCAGATGGCATGCGCAGCGGTTTTATCACGTGTTGGGGTCACAACAGCAAACTTGGTGAAGTGGTCCATCATTACTAGACAATGTTCGTAGCCTTGATGAGCCGGTCCAATAGACAGATAGTCCATCAATAACAATTCCAGAGGGGCAGACATCACGATGGTTTGTGTAGGGGCTCTCTGCTCGGGTGGTTTCGCCAACTCACAACTCCTGCATAGCCAACAGGGTTCTTCTACTACGACCTTCAGTTCAGGATGGTATCATGAAGGGACCGGCTCACATAAGCGATCACCTGCTCTCTTCTGTCCTGAATCTGCGACACTACAGCCCCGAGCCCATGCAGGCTTCCGTCGGTGCGGAGAATGAACAGTTAGGAGAAGTCCACGTAATCCAACACAGGTGCTTCGGTCAAATCCTTCCGATCTTAGAAGGCCTTTTCTTGCCATTCTTCCCACCAGATAGTCTGGTTGTTCGCTCTTAAGGGCATTCCATTTAAAAGTTCTAGCAGAGGGTTCACTATGCGGGTGAAATTCTTTACGAAGCGCCGGTAATAGCCAGTCGGCTCCAAGAATGCTCAGACATCCTTCACCGTTGTCGGGGTCGGCCAATCCTGTAGTGCAGCAATTTTTTCCCATTACGGCTTCACACCTTCGGCAGGAACAACGTGACCCAGGCACTCTATTTGGGTGCGAAACAGATGACATTTTTGAGGCTTCACCTTTAAACCATGTTTTTGGAGGTGAATCAACACCTGCTCTAGTCTTTGTAGATGGTCTTCAAACGTAGCGGCATAGACTATGATGTCGTCTAAATGGATGAGCATGGCTTCAAAGTTTAAGTCTCCTAAACACCTCTCCATTAACTGTTGAAACGTTCCAGGAGCTTTGGCTAAGCCGAAGGGCATCCGGTTGAATTCATACTGTCCCATAGGAAGTATAAAGGCCGTCTTCGGTCTCTCCTGCTCCGACATTGGTACCTGCCAGTAGCCACTGGCTAAATCCAAAGATGAAAAAAAATTAGCATTTCCAGACAAGGACTCTTTAATCCTGAGTAGCGGAAAGGAATCTCGCACGTGCAGACATTGAGTTTTCGCGGTAGTCCACACAGAAACGCAGAGTGCCATCCTTCTTCAGCACTAACACAATGGGGGCGACCCATGGACTTGGACTCTCTCTTATGACGCCCTTCTGCATTATCTGAGTTAGCATACCTTTACGTCTTGATAGAGTTGTGGCAGAATTTGTCGATACCGCTCTCTTATGATTGCGGCATTCTCAGTCTCTCGTGTGTGATTGCCGTAGTGCAGCCGAAATCATCCTCGTGAACACATCTTGATATCGCCCCAGCGAAGTTTCCACCTGCTGGATTTGTATTGGAGTAAGGTCTGTCAGCTCAGCCTGCATCTGTTCCAGTAACGACGCCCTTCTCGGATATGCTGGGATTCTGGTGTCGGGGACGTATCTACGGCTACGGTCCAATGATCTCCTTGCTTCACTGTCAGCTGCAGGGCCTGAGTTGGTGTTACTTCATTTGACGAGGCCATAATTCGAGTCACTTCACTTCTGGGAATCAGTGTGATGTTACTCTCTCCCAAATTGACACACCATACTGGAACCGTATTGGAACCGTCCCATCCCATACGATGGCTAGCATATGTGCCACATATGCTAGCCCCTTTCTCATGTACAGCACCATGGAATTAATGGTGCTATATAAATAAATAATAATAATAATAATAATAATAATGGAGTCCTGGGGGTAGTTGTTATGTAGTAGCTGGTTCGATCTGGATCTTAACCCCTTCTAGAAGTGTACAGGTCCAGACAGGCAGGGTAAGCACGGTCTGTCCTGGTGGCAGTACGAGTGGAGCAGAGGCTGGGACAATCACTTTTCCTAACGCTCCTCCATCACTGGAGGATTCCTGCGCTTGATCCATGTGGATTAACTGTTGGAACACTCTTTGTTGGGGAGTTTGTGGGCTCCACTGCTTCAAAGTTACATCTAAGGGCTCATTGATGAGGAGACTCCCGAACTCTTTCAGCACGTTCATTCACAGGGTGACGGCGTGTCCGTTTCCTGCTTCTCCAGTGGTCAACACTACTCCCTTATGGCCTAGATCTTTGCCACAGATGGTTATTCGCATCCAGACCACCACTGTGACTAGGACGGGCAGGTGATTGGCAGCTGTCAGTTTTATCACTGGGCCCCACTCTGGCTGCATGGCTTCAGGAAAATGCTGCCTAAAGTACTTTTCAGGCATTGTATTCACCTGCGAGCCAGTATCCACAACATACGACCAATCTTCTTACACACACATGGAAGAGCAGTTGCAATTAACAACATCAACAATACCATCTAACATAACATGCTTCAGGAAACAGTGCCAGTTGCATTCATCATATTAGGGGAGATTTACTTGAGTGTTTGACCTAATATTGTAGGGTAATTTTTAAGTTGATAACTTTGTATGGCCCACAAATGATGTTATAAATAGTCAAATTGCCCTTGGCAGAAAAAAGATTCCCCACCCCTGTTATAAACAATTCTCCACAGAGTGGAGAAGGGAGAAAACATGCTCAGTACCAAATGGGGCAGAAAAAAACAGGTTGTAGAAAAGAACATGAAGAGAAAATAAGTTCAGGATTAAAGCTGTGCTGATATATAAGCTAATGACAGCAGCACAAATATCTCATATTCAACCTGTATTACAGGGGGATTTCCACAAGAAACTTAGATTAGCTGAAAACCTTAAGGGGGTCTGAAAATGAATGAAGAAATAAAGATTGTAGATTGAAACAGTGCAATTGTATTAACTAAAGATAACTATTAACCAATGTTAGAATTAAATTTGTTGCATGCCAATGTATCCATAGTGTGGCACCCCAGGAGTCTGGATGCTACAGTGGCAATGCCTCCCTCACAGGGGGTAATGTCATGCATGGAAGCAAGAAGGGATCCCCTTAACAGGTAACACTGGCATACAACACCTTTCCTGACGCCAGACCAGTAGGGGGAGCTCTAAACCCAGTTTCAGGGGAACTTCCCTATAAGTTCTGGTCTGGAGGCGGGATTAGTCAGCAAGTCTGAGCTAGTGAAGGAAGAGGAAACAAGTGAGGAGAAGCTTGGGATAGGAGCTGCAACTGAGCTCACCCCAGGACTGAGCGCAACACACCGGACACCAGAGTCCATAGTTGTGTGGGAACTGCATGCCCAGCAACTGACTCCAGATAACAGGAGATTACAGGTCTCCTGGCCACATCTGACGCCCGAAGGCACAACAGCAAACTAGAGAGCCCGGAGTCACCACGAGGGAGTGACATCAGGAAAAGGCTTGAGCTGCCTGCCATGCGGGCAGTGTTCCACTTAAAGGACAGACTGAGAGAGGGACTTGAATAGAGCTTAAGGCATCAAGAACCTAAAGAACAGCGTAATAGGGAGGCTTCCAACCCCACCTGGCTAGCGGGATTCTGAACTGCTTCCAGGCTGCCCAGATCTTCAATACCACCTGTACCTGTGCTCCGGACTGCACCTACAGTTTAAGGTAAAGAAACTACAGTTCCTGTGTCCTCCAATCATTCCGGCACCCCAACGTCCACAACCCTTCATAGACTGTTCTGGTAGCCCTGGGGCCCCGCTCCACCTGTGGGGAGCAGAACCATCCCAGCTGCATCACCATCGGCCCCAGCAGTCCCTTTAAGCAGCGTCTGCCATCTATAGCTGAATACCACAGGTGGCGTCACGAACAATCCCCTGCAAACGTTCCCTCATCCCTTTTAATTGCGCGCCCAGGGCCACGGACCGGGTCACTGCTGCTGTGACCACCCCTTTAAGAACCGTCCGACCCATTTCCGAGTACCCCACGGCCCTAGCGGGTGTTGAAATAGTCTTTAAATTTTATAGCAAATGGCAAAGTTAAATGAGTTATATAGTAAATGCCAGTAGCATTGATTCTATTTATGCTGTTTATTCATCATGTATTTGGGAAGCTTTGTTACATACTCATACTTGGACATAATGTATATCCATTGTTTTCTGAAATAAACATAAATTCAGCAATTCTATTTCTATCTAATTTCGGATGAATTTGTAATGTTCATCTACACATATGTACCTACTTACATATGTACATATTTATTCAGCCAACCCTGTTTACCATTTTACTTATATCCCATCTGGTGATATTGTATGTCTTCTGCATGGAAATAAGAAGTTATGATCATTTAGCTTATTTTCAACACTGTGCACCTCCTAGTAAAAGTAAGTGGGTAACCTTAGCCAGTATTTTTCATACGTTGGCTGCATCATTCATTAGTCGATATTTACTTCCACCGATGTAAGGAAAGCCAGTAAAAATAATATTTAGTACTGAAGAGATACTCGAGTGGGTATGAGATGACCTACAAGGGAATTGCAAACATTAAAATGATATCTACCGTTGTAATAGAGATCACTTCTCTTTTGTATAAATTCTACTTACAAATTATACTTTTGAGGATGGTCAAAAACTGATATCAAATTAAAAGGATATTAAAACTAAACATACTGTATATGTAATTTCCTGATGACACATTCCCTTTAAGGACAGCTATGTTGTAGAACTGGATGGCAAGATAAGGCAGGATGGTAAGACTATACACGCACATAAGCTTCCACATGCATCTCCCCTGTCATTTCACAATCATAATGACTGATTTCAGCTAACTTATTATTTTCATTACAAGGTGCATAATCTCCAAAGGATAAGTAAAGCAATTTGCAATTTGTTTTTCTTGTGCAAAATATTAAAAAAAAAAAAAAAAAAATATTGGTATCTTTGCATTTGGACCTACTGGTAGAGTATAGTTACCACGTTGTTATTAATGAATGGTAAACAGCTGAAAAAAAGCCAAACTATTGCTGTTTTTGATAGTATCCCCCACCTTTTATGGCGACAAAACTATATATACATGTACAGTATATAATTATATATTTATACTTATAGCCCCACACACACATGCTTGTATATTTATGACATAGTTTCCTTTCTAATGGAGGAACTGATGGACTGGTCACCGGCTGCTCCATCAGCAGTCATTTTATATCTAACAAGAGAAGAGACTATGTAATAAAAGAGGGTGATGTGAATAGCCAAAATAACAAGAATACACTATGTAAGGGGCAGTGCTGTACATAACAGCAGAGGAAGCAATATAATAAAGGGACGGCAGCATATATAACTAGAGAGCATGGTGCATTATAAGGGAAGGTGTTATACATAATAAAAGAGGAAACTATGTAACAAAAGACTGTGCTATACATAATAAGTGAGTAAACTATATACTAAGGGACTGTAGTATACATAATAAGTGATTACACTATACAGCTCTGGCAAACATTAAGAGACCACCACATCAAAACCATGTCATGGGCCCAATCTCCAGACCTGAACCCCATTGAAAATCTCTGGAATGTAATCAAGAGGATGATGGATAGTCACAAGCCATCAAACTAAGAAGAACTGCTTAAATGTTTGCACCAGAAGCAGTGTGAAAGACTGGTGGAAAGCATGCCAAGACGCATGAAAGCTGTGATTAAAAATCATGGTTATTCCACAAAATATTGATTTCTGAACTCTTCCTGAGTTAAAACATTAGTATTGTTGTTTCTAAATGATTATGAATTTGTTTTCTTTGCATTAGTTGAGGTCTGAAAGCACTGGGTTGTTTTTTTTTTTTTAATTTTGACCATTTTTCCTTTTCAGAAAAAAAATACAAAATTTATTGCTTGGAAATTCAGGGACACGTTGTCAGAAGTTTATAGAATAAATGAACAATTTACATTTTACTCAAAAATATACCTATAAAGAGAAAAATCAGACAAACTGAACATTTTGTAGTGGTCTCTTAATTTTTGCCAGAGCTGTATAATAAGGGACTGTGCTATGCATAATAAGGCTACATCCCTGTGCAGTGTCTGTGTGCTGCCCGCTTTTACAGAGGCATTGAGCATGTCCTATTCTGATCCTCAAAATCAGATCAGAAGACCATTCTCTGACCCTCACGGACCTCATTCTCAGATATGCGATTTTCATGTACAGTATGTGCGAATGGACCTATAAGCTCTATGAGTCTGTGTGCCATCCGATAACAAAACCCTGGAAGCACATGGACATTTCACACAAATGTGAGAATGTAGGATAAAGGAGTTTGCAGATAACATTATCACTCCAAGTCGCACAGTGCAGATACAGAATAATATCTACATCCAGGCATTTACCGCTGATGTCTTGTCTGATTAGAGCAGCTTTCTGCTTTTTCTTCTCCATCTGGTCAGACCTTCATGTCGACATCTCCCAGACGCGAACTGTCTTGTGAAGATGATCTTCGCAGCTCTGAAAATAACAAGGTCACATACATTGTATACAGATATGTACCCCACCATTAATATACTATTAGGCCATGTGCACACGTTCAGTATTTTTCGCGGTTTTTTTTCACATTTTTTCGCTATAAAAACGCCAAAAAGACACGAAAAAAATGCTTACTTATGCCTCCCATTATTTTAAGTGTTTTCCGCATTTGTTGTGCAAATGTTGCATTTTTTTCCGCGAAAAAATCGCATCGCGGAAAAAAAAGCAACATGTTCATTAAATTTGCGGAATTGCGGGGATTCCGCACACCTAGGAAAGCATTGATCTGCTTACTTTCCGTATGTGGCTATGCATGTGGCTATGCCCACCATGCGGGAAGTAAGCAGATCATGTGCGGTTGGTACCCAGGGTGGAGGAGAGGAGACTCTCCTCCACGGACTGGGCACCATATAATTGGTAAAAAAAAAAGAATTAAAATAAAAAATAGTCATATACTCACCTTTGATGGCCCCGGAGTCTTCCCGCCTCTCAGCGGTGCATGCTGCCGCTTCCGTTCCTATTGCTGGTGTGTGTGAAGGACCTGCGATGACGTCGCGGTCACATGACCGCGATGACGTCGCGGTCACGTGACCGCGACGTCATCGAAGGTCCTACACACACACACACCATCTATAGGAACGGAAGCCGCTGAGGATATCGGCTGTCTGCAGGTGAGTATAACCATTTTTTTTTATTTTTTTTATTATTTTTAAACATTCTATCTTTTACTATTGATGCTGCATAGGCAGCATCTATAGTAAAAAGTTGGTCACACTTGTCAAACACTATGTTTGACAAGTGTGACCAACCTGTCAATCAGTTTTCCAAGCGATGCTACAGATCGCTTGGAAAACTTTAGCATTCTGCAAGCTAATTACGCTTGCAAAATGCTAAAAAAAACCGCAAAAAAACGGGGAAAAAACGCAAAAAAAAAAAATGCGGATTTCTTGCAGAAAATTTCCGGTTTTCTTCAGGAAATTTCTGCAAGAAATCCTGACGTGTGCACATACCCTGAGCCACGCACCATTGAAAATATAAAGTGCTAAACAACACTGTGCCCCCATTAACTATAATCTCTGACTCCCAATAATATAAACTATTCAGTCTGTGACTCTCCCCAATTAAAGGCCCCGTCTCACATAGCGAGATCGCTAGCGAGATCGCTGCTGAGTCACAAGTTTTGTGACGCAACAGCGATCTCAGTAGCGATCTCGTTATGTCTGACACTTACCAGCGACCCGGCCCCTGCTGTGAGATCGCTGGTCGTGTCGGAATGGCCTGGACCTTTTTTTGGTCGTTGAGGTCCCGCTGGGTAGCACACATCGCTGAATCGGTGTGTGTGACACGGATTCAGCGATGTCTTCACTGGTAACCAGGGTAAACATCGGGTTACTAAGCGCAGGGCCGTGCTTAGTAACCCGATGTTTACCGTGGTTACCAGCGTAAAAGTAAAAAAAAAAAAAACGTACATACTCACATTCCGGTGTCCTTCAGGTCCCTTGCCGTCTGCTTCCCGCACTGACTGACTGCCGGCCGGAAAGTAAGAGCAGATCACAGCGGTGACGTCACCTCTGTGATCTGCTTTCACTTTACGGCGGCACTCAGTCAGAGCGGGAAGCAGACGGCAAGGGACCTGAAGGACACCGGAATGTGAGTATGTACGTTTTTTTTTTTTTTACTTTTACGCTGGTAACCACGGTAAACATCGGGTTACTAAGCGCGGCCCTGCGCTTAGTACCCCGATGTTTACCCTGGTTACCCGGGGACCTTGGCATCGTTGGTCGCTGGAGAGCGGTCTGTGTGACAGCTCTCCAGCGACCACACAGCGACAAAACAGCGACGCTGCAGCGATCAGCATCGTTGTCTGTATCGCTGCAGCGTCGCTGTGTGTGACGGGGCCTTAACTGTAAGGCTATGTGTACATGGAATATTTTTTACAGTACAGGTTTTACAGTACAGGAAAAGTGAATGAGATCCCTGAAGTCTCATGCACACTGCTTATTTTTTCCTTCTATATTTGCAGCAGATTAAAATCTACATAATGTCAATTCTTGCAGGGTATTCACCCGTATTATTAAAGAGAATCTGTCACCCCATTTTTGGCCAAAAGCTGCGGCCAACGCCATCAGGGGCTTATCTACAGCATTCTGTTATGCTGTAGATAAGCCCCTGATATGACCTGAAAGATAAGAAAAACAAGTTAGATTATACTCACCCAGGGGTGGTCCCGGTGCGGTCCGGTCTGATGGGCGTCGCGGTCCAGGTCCAGCGTCTCCCATCATCATGCAATGACGTCCTCTTCCTTGTTTCCTGTCGCGGCTCCTGCGCAGGCGTACTTTATCTGCCCTGTTGAGGGCAGCGTAAAGTACTGCAGTCTCTGACCTTTTCCGGCGCACTGCAGTACTTTGCTCTGCCGCGACAGGAAGCAAGGAAGAGGACGTAATCGCATGAAGATGGGAGGCGCTGGACCCGGACCGCGACGCCCATCTGACCGTACCGTACCGGGACCGTCCCTGGGTTAGTATAATCTAACTGGTTTTTCTTATCTTTCAGGTTACATCGGGGGTTTATCTACAGCATTATAGAATGCTGTAGATAATCCCCTGATGGCGGTGGCCACAGCTTATAGGCCAAAAATGGGGTGACAGATTCCCTTTAAGAGAAAATATGTCACAAAAGCATGGCAAAAATGTGAAAAAATGTATTTTACGCAACTTTCTTCCTGCCAACACATTAGGATATACAGCAGAATTTTCTCTTGCAAATCCTGAATATGTGCACATAGCCTTAGTCCCTGTCCTGTGTCCCCCCAGTCATTATAAGTACTTGATAGCATCATACTGAATTTGGAGGTGGGAGAAGACGCTATCAGGTACTGAGCATCCTCCGCCACCTCCCAATTCATTACAAGTCCATAACAGAGTCTTCTCCCACCTTTCAATTCATTGTAAATGGTCCTATGCACCTTATCACTTACTCTCCCACTCCTCAATAAATTTTAAGTCCCGATAGCATCACAATGAATTGTGAGATGGGGAGGATGCCATCAGGGGATCAGCACCCTCCTCCACCAACCAATTCATTTTACATCCATATAAAATGTCCTCTTTCCACTGTTCGTAAGTCTATTATAAGTCTCCCTTCCTACCATCCCAATCCTCCACATCCCTCATTGTCCTCCTGACCCCCGCATCCCATCATTGTCCTCTCCCACCTCCATCATTGCCCTCTCAACCAATACCATCATTGATCTACCCCACCACTTCCATCATTGATCTACCCCACCACCTCCATCTTTGTTCTCCCCCACCACCTCATCATTGCCCTCTCCACCACCTCCATCATTGTTCCCCACACCACCTCCGTCTTTGTTTTCCCCTACTACCTCATTCATTGTTCTCCGCCACCACTTCCATCATTGCCCTGTCCACCTCCTACATACAGACACACACACACCACCGCTCACCTGTCACCTCTCTGCACGGTCCACCGCAGCCGCAGCATCATCATCGATGGCAGCTTCCTCTCTCTTACACAGGTGTGCACTGAATGCTGACATCCAGCCGTGCGGCTGCATCAGGCAGGAAAGGCGGGCAGGAAGCGGAGGACGGATCCCTGCAGCTCCACTCCACTACCATTCTCTCCTCCTGTAGGCAACGGAGCTGCACGGATCGCTCCCTGCCCTCTGCACATGAGGGCAACCCGGAGAAACAGGCCAGATTGCCCTCAGTGTTAGTCACTTTACAGGGGCTCCCCCTCCACCTGCAGGCCCCGGTGCAGTTGCATCATGATCTCAGGGTGCCAATGAGGTTAAAGATGGAGCCTCTCTACTCTGTTAATCATCTAGATGTTGTAATCACTATTGACAGAAGTATCTAAGGGGTTAAACAGCCAAGATTTGTGCCAACACCAATCAATCGTGGCTGATGCAATAGGGTGTCAGCTATATTTTACCACTAACAGCTGCTGCAAATTTACCTATTGGGGGATGCTATTCTCTTATATCTCAGGTCAGTTTTAACTCCCATTGGTGGTCAGTAAGGTGTAAAAGAAGCCAATACAATTGAATACAGGGACACTGCCTCCCTATCCTCCTCCATAACTATGCCGGTTTTCTTATAGAGTCTGGAGGAGGGGAGAGAAGATTTAAAAAAAATATAAATATATTTTTAAAATATATATCCTGTCATCCTGACTCCACCCCCCACAACTAGCCGCCCTAAGCACTTTACCTCCTGTGCCTAGTGATAAATATAGTGGAGAAAAAAGTACCGCACACTCGAAGTTGATATGATGCGAAAAAGGGGATATGCCAAATTTATTTACACACAAAAAAAGGTCAACAATTGCCACTGTGATAGTTTGTAGAAAGGAACCCACCCGACGTTTCGACCCTCCCGGGTCTTATTCATGGGGTTACTAGGAGGCAAATAAACAGTATAAGCAGCTGTTTGTGACACAATATGCAAAGAAAACAAAAATAAGAACAAAAAGAAATAAACAAGATACCAAAATACAATCATAAAACATTATATACAATATATACAAAGCAACCAGAGGTGGCGTCGGGGGTACTCTGAGGAGCAGCGAGTGGTAAGTCTATGGTAAAGAGGTATTTCAGGCACACCGGCGATTCACTGCTTAGTGATAAATATAGGCATGTTTGTCTGCCTCGTTCTTTCCTGGTTAGGAGCTGCCAGGACTGGTATAAAGATGCCAAAAGCTGAGCTTTGCAAAAATGTTTTGACATTTAAACATTTTTTATACTACAGTTTTGGTGAAAATTTTTGAGAAATCTGTCCCTGAATACATAAAGACACATGTCAACATTGAACTTCATTAGTATTATATAGAATATGATCATAAAACAGAGGTACCATACAAGATTACCACTTTGTGTGAGCCCTCATGCCATAGCTTCCAACCGTCCCGGATTCAGCTCAGAGCTTTGTCCCGACTTTTAATACTCACCTTCTCTCCTCTCCTATGTCTTTTTAACTTCTGCTCAGGGGTGGGCCACATCTCTCTGCTCTGCTTGTACATATGTAAATTAAATAAGCAAATATTTTCTTCTCTTGTGATCTGGTCTCTACTGGGAATCAAACCCATACCCTCCAACTTTGCAGGTGGGAGCTCTAAATATGAGCCAAAACCCATATTACTGGAGTCAGGAGAATGTGGCATACTTGACCTGTATAATACTGGTACATAAAGATACATCTGTACATAGCAGTGTATTTCTATGTTTCTGTATTCTAGAGGTGAAGAAAAAGTCAGATTTTTTTATTTCTATAAAACTATTAAAAAAGAACGTGATTTTCTTTTTTGGCTAGTCCCCCCAAGACATGAACCCACAACCCCAATCATTGCAAGCAACTGATAAATATATGAGCCACATGGTCCAATGATGTCACAGGGAGAATTTTATTTACTTGAAGCTGTATTGATGCCACAGACATATTTTACAGGTACGTAGAGATATATTGTACATATTAACATATTTCTATGTTCCTATATTGTAGAGGGAAAATAGAAAAATATTTTTTTCTTCCTATAAGGGCTTGCTCACACCTGCCGATTCTCTCATGTGAGGGAATTGGATGCTATATGCAAATGACCTTCAGCTCAATCTCTGCTGTGAGTTTGAGCCGAGTGTCATTTTACTGGAATCTGATTCTCTGCATGCAAGAATCGGATCACAGGTGCAGAGAAGATGGAAAACTTAATTTCTCCATCCTCACCATTTTGTGAGTCGGCCTATATTGGACTGCACTGGGATGACATCGGAAGACATGCACCTGGATGACATAGGAAATAAATGGATCGCCCCCAGAGTAGGGCAATGGGGATACTTGGTACCGGGTCCTGCGGTTCGGGGGATGTCACAGTGGCTGACCCGGTCCGTGGCCCTCAGGGGCGTCCAGTAAAAGAGTTTATATATGGGCAAGGTGCAATAAAGAACGAGGAGACAGGTTTGCAGTCTTTTACCTTGTTTACTGAAGACTTCAGATGGTATCCTCAGCCTGGAGCGCCAGATGACAGGGCAGGCAGAGTCCGGTCGGTCTGAAGGCAATTCCAGAGTCCCCTTATCCAGGTGGAAATCAGTAGCCTTCCTACTAGCGCCTGGGTGTTGTAGTACCTCCCTGCTGAGCTTCTCGGTAAGGTCCTCACAACTCTTGTAGATGTTCTTGATGTTATGTCTTCCTCTCTGTCCCCCAGATGGTGTGGATAGGACAAACCCGTATGACTAATGGCCTGAGGCTTGTTTATAGGGACCCTAGAGACGCCCCGGCCCCCACAGTTGCCACTGAGTCTTCTTAGGTATTAAGGTCGGGCAGCCAACTTGGAATTGACTGTCCTGCCGGTCTCTGGAGCAAGGCTTAGAGACAGTTGCTCCCTCGGTGTTCCTGGCTACCGGCTTCTGCGCCTCAGAAAGGAGCAGCTTGTTCCTGGCTGATCTCCCTCTGATATTCCTCTCCTGTGCTCTGCTTTCCTGCACACTCTCTGCTGTATGTCCACCTTTTAGTGTCTTTTCCCAGGAGTTGCAGCGCTTCAGGCCAGCAGAGCTCCTCTCGTCCTGGCTGCCTGACAGGAACTGAACTCCTTTCCCTCCTGATCAGGATGTAATAGGGGAGTTCACCCTAAACAGGCTTAGAGCTCCCCCTTCTGGTCTGGAGTGTGAACATGTTGCATGTGTGTAATACCTGAATGTGGTTGTCTTTCATTGCCTTCAGACATGACATCACTTCTCCCCTGAAAGGATAATTACATCACTGCGACGACCAGGACACTGGGGCGCTGCATAACACAGCTCCATAGTATAACATTGGAACAAGTGTTTTCCGATGAAACATCGGATAGCACTCGTCCGAGTTATATGCTGACTACTCACCATTGTGAGCGAGTCCTGTAATTACTAAAAAATAATGAAAAACAATTATGCACAAATCGCCTCTTCAGAGAGAAAGAGGACTTGAATTCTATAGCGCCACCTATTGGAAGTAGTGATCCCACAAGTCACAATCGACCCTTTAACGAGTCTTGCAATATAACTTACGATTGTGACTTGTAGTATCGATACTTACAACAGGTGGCGTTATAGAGTTCAAGCAGGGGCGTAACTACCGCGGTTGCAGCGGTCGCCAGTGTGACCGGGCCCGGCAGGTCAGGGGCCCGGCAGGTCAGAGGCCCGGCAGGTCAGAGGCACCCAACACCATGTTGCAGTGCTGGAGATTCCTCCTGCATGGCAACAGTCCGAGGCATATCTAGGGGGAGGGGGCAGCCGGGGCACGTGAGAGACAGGAAGCAGCTCCAGTCATCATGGTGAGACAGCTTCTCCTGCTCTGCACTCTGCAGCCCCGGGACAGAAGGCGAGAGCAGGGGGGAGGTGCGGGACAGAGCCGCTTTAGTCAGGAGAAGCTGAGGAGCTGCAGCCAGTTTACATCAGCCACCCCTGTACCAGAGAGGAGATTGTGAGTTGTGTATATGAGCTGGTATCTGGTGTGTGTGTGTGTGTGATATCTGTAGTGTGTGTGTGTGTGATATCTGTAGTGTGTGTGTGATATCTGTAGTGTGTGTGTGTGATATCTGTAGTATGTGTGTGTGTGTGATATCTGTAGTGTGTGTGTGTGATATCTTTAGTGTGTGTGTGTGATATCTGTAGTATGTGTGTGTGATATTTGTAGTGTGTGTGTGTGTGTGTGTGTGTGACAGGGGTGTAACTACCACGGTCGCAGCGGTCGCCGCTGCAAGCGGCTCTGGCAGGTCAGGGGCCCGTGTGTCCCCTTGAGCCTGTCTCCCTTGTCCCCTTATGCTTGTGTCCCTTGTCCCGTGTGCCAGTCTCCCTTGCCCATTAGTCCCTTTGTGTCCCCATGTGCCTGTCTCCTTTGCCCCCTTGTGCTTGTGTCAGTCTCCTTTGTCCCCTTGTGCTTGTGTCAGTCTTCCTTGCCCACTAGACCCTGTGTGTCAGTCTCCCTTTCCCACTTGTCCCTGTGTGTCCCCTTGTGCTTGTATCCCTTGTCCCCATGTGTCCCCTTGTGTCAGTCTCCCTTTCCCACTTGTCCCTGAGTGTCCCCTTGTGCTTGTATCCCTTGTCCCCATGTGTCCCCTTGTGTCAGTTCTCTAGTCCCTGTGTCCCCTTGTGCCTGTCTCCCTTGTCCCCTTGTGCTTGTCCCTTGTCCCCGTGTGTCCCCTTGCGTCAGTCTCAATTGCCCACTAGTCCCCTTGTATCAGTCTCCCTTGCCTACTAGTCCCTGTGTCCCCTTGTGCCAGTCTCCCTTGTCCACTAGTCCCCGTGTGCCCCTTGTGTCAGTCTCCCTTGCCCACTTGTCCCCGTGTGCCCCTTGTGTAAGGCTCTCTTGCCCACTAGTCCCCTTGTGTCAGTCTCCCTTGCCCACTTGTCCCCGTGTGCCCCTTGTGTAAGGCTCTCTTGCCCACTAGTCCCCTTGTAACCTTCTCCCCTGCCTCCTAGCCCCCATGTGTCCCCTTGTGCCTGTGTCTTCCTTGCTCCCTAGCCCCCCTATGTTACACTTGTGCCTGTCTCCCCTAACCCCCTTGTGCCCTCTCCCCTGCCCCCTCGTCACCATTTGCTTGTGTCTTTCTCACTGCCCCTGTATGGAGGGGCTGCATTATACTATGAGGGGGACTTAATTGTATTCTATGGGGGTTATACTGAATTGTATGGCAGGGCTGCAGGGGGGGGGCCCATTTGGAAGTTCGCACCGGGGCCCATAACTTTGTAGTTACGCCACTGAGTTCAAGTCCTCTTTCTCTCTGAAGAGGCAATTTCCATATCAAATTTCCCGGAGGAGCATTGCACGGCGAATAAGCCTCCTTACCTAGACAAGCCAGAGCTGGTATGTCATTCTCCACAAGGAGAAACCTTACCCCTTAGATCTCAGTTGAAAAACTATTGCAATTATGTCATTTTTAATGCGCTTTTTAAAAAAATAATAAACATCACAAATCAGCAAATAACAGACATATTTGGTGTCCTTGTAATTATAACGACCCACACAGCACAGCGATCAGATTATTTATGGTGATTGGAAAATGGCACCAAAAAATGACATGATTGAAGTTTTTTCTATTTCTTTCTTCTCAATTAATAAATAATAAAAGACTGACTGACACATCCAAGCTAGTGTGAATAGGTGCATACTAGGAGCAGCTACCTGCATATCCAATATACAAAATAAGTTGCACTCTATCGTGCTTCTTTTCTGCAGGTGTCTGTACCACACGTTGCAAAAACAATCTTCCCTGTTCATTGCATGTTTGCTGCATTTCTTTTATGCATTTTCCCTGTAATTTGATGCATTTTAGTGCTTTTTAATACTACAGAAAGGCTTTGATTCTGCACTTAAAAATGGAACGTTTTTAGTTTTTTTTTACCTTGTGTGTAAAAACATTGCTGAACTGTGCTGTTTTTGGTGCATTTCCTTCTCTTGAGTCTTCTATGTGGAGCCCAAAAATATAATGTGCCGTCATTGAGTAATGGACCTTGGGACGCGGGCTGCAGCGTTTCTGCGTCCGTCACTGTTAGCGCAGATAGAGCACCTGCTAGCGCTATCTGCACTAGTGATATGACATATCGGCACTTGCGTTAACAGCAGCCCATTAACGCATGTGTTGAACGGGCTGCTGTTAACACAATGTGAACCTAGCCTAAAATATATTTTTGTGTGCATTTTTTTCTTTTTATTTACTGAGTTAGTAATGGGGGTGTCTGATAGACAGCTCTCCACTACTAACACCAGGGCCTGATGTCAGCTGTGTTTTTAGACATCAACACCAACTACCATTACCCCAAATGCCAAGGCACCAGGGCAAATGGGAAGCCAAGGTGAAGCACCAGAGTTGGCACATCTAATGAGATTCGCCACTTCTGGTGCTGCTGATGGATAGTATTTTTAGTTTTTTAAGCTGGGAAGGGCCTAATAACCATGGACCTTCCCATCTTTACAATATCAGCCTCGGCTGTGTGCTTTACTTTTGATGGTTGTCAAAAATGTCACATCATTTTTTAGAAGTATTTGTTAAGTTAAATCAAGCTAAACATCCTTTAGTGCCACAAGAAAGGCAATAAAGGGTGCATGCTTATTATATGTAGGGGGCTTGTGAAGTTATATATTTGCAGGATATCTATCTATCTATCTAGTCTATCTAATATGTTTCTGTCATCTATCTATAGCTTTATATACTTTTTTCTTTCAAATTTGTGCATAAAATTCGGACGGCATATAGATGGTCCGTGTGCCGTCCGATTTCTTTCTCGCACCGATTTATTTGCATTGGCGAGTCTCGGCGATGAGGAAACATTTGTAAATGAGCACTTCCTCATTGAATAACATTGGTACGAGTGCAATGCTATTTTTTTTTCTCAATTTAGGGTATGTGCACACGTTCAGGATTTTTCGCGTTTTTTTGCGATAAAAACACATAAAAACGCATACATATGCATCCTATCATTTAGAATGCATACTGCAATTTTTGTGCACATGATGCGTTTTTTTTCGTGAAAAAAACGCATCGAGGTAAAAAAAGCAGCATGTTCATTAATTTTGCGGATTTTTTGTGTTTTTCCCGCTATTTAATGCACTGGGAAAGCTCTGGAAAAAAACGTGAAAAAAACGCACAAAAATGCGTAAAAACGTGAAAAAAAGCATGCGGATTTCTAGCAGAAATGTCCGGTTTTTGTCAGGAAATTTCTGCAAGAAATCCTGAACGTGTGCACACACCCTTACACTCAGCGTATTTATACACAGATGTGAGTGAAACCTTAAACACCCCAAAAATAAAAATTTTTGTGTTGCAGCTGACGAAAAAACGCAATTTGAGTTCTTTTCTCATCATGCTGTTTACCTACCAGATTTATTTTATATTGCGATAGATCGTACTTTTACGAACACAGCAATATCAAACGTGTGTATATATATATATATATATATATATATATATATATATATATATATATATAATTTTATTTTGAAATTTTTAAGAGGGGAAAAGGGGATGATTTGAACTTTTCTATTTTTTTGTTATTATTTTGAATTTTTTTTTTTTTGCTTTTTACTGTATTTGTTAAATGGGACAGTTTCCATCCAAAACACATAAAAAACTCTATTGTCTACAGCCAAGCCATCAGATACAATCGTATATGATCCAACCCCATGGATAGAGACAAACACCTTGGTCGTCTCAGAAAGACCTTTTTGAATCAGGGCTACCATCCAAGAACAGTTCAAAACCAAATTACAAGAACAACTAGAATATCAAGGAATCACCTGCTACATTACAAAGCTAAAGAAGAAAATAATCGAGTGCCTCTATTAGTCACCTACAATCCAAATCTGGAGGTGCTAAGGGGAGTTGCATAGAAAATACAACCTTTACTACAAAAAGATGCCCGCTTACAATCCATTTTCCCAGAGCCCCCACTACTGTGTTTTAGGCAGCCCCCAAATCTAAGAAGTATCATTGTCAGAAGCTCCCTGTCCTCTCCAACAGCTGCAGGAACCTTTCCTTGCAACCAGAAAAAATGTAAAACCTGTACATTTATAATGACCACGGACAAGATAAAGATCCCCAATTCACGTCAGATCTACAAGATACCAGGTACTTTCAGCTGCATCACATCTAATGTGGTGTGTTGTGAACTCTATTTTTGGGCTCCCTCTAGTGGTCACAAGCGGTACTGTGTAGTGTTGTCTTTCTGCAGGTTGGCTTCATCACCTGGTTCGTTATCCTTGGTTGGTTTCCTATTTAGCTCACCTGGATACTCAGTTCCTTGCCTGCTATCAATGTATTCAGTGCTCTTCAGATTCCTGGTGACTACCTTGCTCCCAGTCTCTCCAAGACAAGCTAAGTTTTTGTTTGTTCAGTTTCTGATTATCAGCGTTCATCATGTTTTTTGTCCAGCTTGTTAAAATGTGATTTCTTACTTGCTGGTTGCTCTAGGGGACTGAGTTTCTCCCCTCACACCGTTAGTTGGTGTGGGGGTTCTTGAAATCTCAGTGTGGATATTTTGTAAGGTTTTTTTACTGACCGCATAGACCCCTTTTCTATTTTCTGCTATCTAGAATTAGTGGGCCTCTTTTGCTGAATCTGCTTTCACCCCTGTGTATGTGCCTTCCTCTTACCTCACCGTTATTATCTGTTGGGGGCTTCTATATCTTTTGGGGATTATTTCTCTGGAGGCAAGAGAGGTCTTTCTTTCTCTCTAGGGGTAGTTAGTTCCTCAGGCTGGCTCGAGACGTCTAGGATTTTAGACACGTTCACCGGCTGCCTCTAGTGTGGTTGGATAGGTTCAGTTTTGCGGTCAGTCCAGTTTTCCACCTCCCTAGAGCTTGTCCTATGTTTAGTCACCTTGCTGGAGTAATTTGTGATCCTCAACCACTAAGGATCATAACAGTATAGCAGGCCAAAAAGTGTTTTTTTGCATCGCAGAAGTGGGATTAAAAGAAGACCTGAGTACATTTTTTTTTTGTGCTGCAGTCTGTCTAGCTTCTTTCATCCCCTTGAACTCTGAGTGGTTTTGAGCTCAGCTGCAGACATGGATGTTCAGACTCTGACTTCTAGTGTGGATCATCTTGCTGCACGGGTGCAAAGTATTCAGGATTTTGTTATTCATAGCCCTATGTCAGAACCAAAGATACCCATTCCTGAGTTGTTTTCTGGAGATAGATCTAGGTTTCAGAATTTTAAGAATAATTGTAAGTTATTTCTATCTCTGAGACCTCGTTCCTCTGGTGATTCCGCTCAGCAAGTAAAAATTGTTATCTCCTTGTTGTGTGGCGACCCGCAGGATTGGGCTTTCTCTCTGGCGCCAGGAGATCCTGCATTGCTTAATGTGGATGCGTTTTTTCTGGCTCTTGGACTGCTTTATGAGGAGCCTAATCTTGAGAATCAGGCAGAAAAAGCGTTGTTGGCCCTCTCTCAAGGGCAGGATGAAGCAGAGGTGTATTGTCAGAAATTTCGGAAATGGTCAGTGCTTACTCAATGGAATGAGTGTGCCCTGGCTGCAAATTTCAGAGAAGGTCTTTCTGAAGCCATTAAGGATGTTATGGTGGGGTTCCCCACCCCTACAAGTCTGAGTGATTCTATGGCTTTAGCCATTCAGGTTGATCGGCGTTTGCGGGAGCGCAAATCTGCTCATCCTTTGGCGGTATTTTCTGAACAGGGACCGGTGTCTATGCAATGTGATCGAACCCTGACCAGAATTGAGCGACAAGGTCATAGAGGTCAAAATGGTTTGTGCTTTTACTGTGGTGATTCTGCTCATGTTATCTCAGCATGCTCTAAACGCTTAAAAAAGGTTGCTAAACCTGTCACCATTGGTACTATACAGCCTAAATTTATTTTGTCTGTTACTTTGATTTGTTCTTTGTCGTCGTACTCGGTTATGTCCTTTGTGGATTCGGGTGCTGCCCTGAATCTGATGGATTTGTCATTTGCCAGGCGCTGTGGTTTTGTCCTGGAGCCTTTGGAATTTCCTATTCCTCTGAGGGGAATTGATGCTACGCCATTGGCTGAGAATAAGCCTCAGTATTGGACGCAAATGACCATGTGCATGACTCCCGTTCATCAGGAGGTGATTCGCTTTCTTGTTCTGCATAATTTACATGATGTTGTCGTTTTGGGTCTGCCATGGCTGCAGGCTCATAATCCAGTTTTAGATTGGAAAGCTATGTCTGTGTCTAGTTGGGGTTGTCAGGGAATTCATGGCGATACTCCATTGGTGTCTATTGCTTCTTCCACTCCTTCTGTGGTCCCTGAGTTTTTGTCTGACTACCAGGATGTATTTGATGAGCCCAGGTCCAGTGTCCTGCCCCCTCATAGGGATTGTGACTGTGCTATAAATTTATTTCCTGGTAGTAAATTCCCTAAGGGACAACTTTTTAATTTGTCTATACCAGAGCATGCCGCGATGCGGAGTTATATAAAGGAGTCTTTGGAGAAGGGACATATTCGCCCATCCTCTTCCCCTCTTGGTGCAGGATTCTTTTTTGTGGCCAAGAAGGACGGTTCTTTGAGACCGTGTATAGATTATCGCCTTCTGAATAAAATCACAGTCAAATTTCAGTATCCTTTGCCACTATTGTCTGATTTGTTTGCTCGGATTAAGGGTGCTAGTTGGTTCACCAAGATAGATCTCCGTGGTGCGTATAATCTTGTGCGCATTAAGCAGGGAGATGAATGGAAAACAGCATTTAATACGCCCGAAGGCCATTTTGAGTACTTGGTGATGCCTTTTGGACTCTCTAATGCTCCTTCTGTGTTTCAGTCCTTCATGCATGACATTTTCCGAGAATATCTGGATAAATTTATGATTGTTTATCTGCATGACATTTTGTTTTTTTCTGATGATTGGGAGTCCCATGTGAAGCAGGTCAGGATGGTGTTTCAGGTCCTGCGTGCTAATGCTTTATTTGTGAAGGGCTCAAAATGCCTCTTCGGAGTACAGAAGGTCTCCTTTTTGGGTTTTATTTTTTCTCCTTCTACTGTGGAGATGGACCCAGTCAAGGTCCAGGCTATTCATGACTGGACTCAGCCCACGTCTGTTAAGAGTCTTCAGAAGTTCTTGGGTTTTGCTAATTTTTACCGTCGTTTCATCGCTAATTTTTCTGGTGTGGTTAAACCTTTGACGGATTTGACCAAGAAGGGCTCTGATGTGACTAATTGGTCTCCTGCGGCCGTGGAGGCCTTTCGGGAGCTTAAGCACCGGTTTTCTTCAGCTCCAGTGTTATGTCAGCCAGATGTCTCTCTCCCCTTCCAGGTCGAGGTTGATGCTTCCGAGATTGGAGCAGGGGCTGTTTTGTCGCAGAGAAGCTCTGAGGGCTCTGTGATGAAGCCGTGTGCTTTCTTTTCAAGAAAGTTTTCACCTGCCGAGCGAAATTATGATGTTGGTAATCGGGAGTTGTTGGCTATGAAGTGGGCATTTGAGGAGTGGCGACATTGGCTCGAAGGAGCTAAACATCGTGTGGTGGTCCTGACTGATCACAAAAATCTGATTTACCTCGAGTCTGCCAAGCGCCTGAGTCCTAGACAGGCTCGTTGGTCGTTGTTTTTCTCCCGTTTCAACTTCGTGGTCTCATACCTGCCTGGTTCGAAGAATGTGAAAGCTGATGCACTTTCTAGGAGTTTTGTGCCTGACTCTCCGGGAGTTTCTGAGCCGGCTGGTATTCTCAGAGAGGGAGTGATTTTGTCTGCCATTTCTCCAGATTTGCGACGAGTGTTGCAGAAATTTCAGGCGGATAGACCTGACCGTTGTCCACCAGAGAGACTGTTTGTCCCGGATAGATGGACCAGCAGAGTAATTTCCGAGGTTCATTCTTCGGTGTTGGCGGGTCATCCTGGGATTTTTGGTACCAGAGATTTGGTGGCTAGGTCCTTCTGGTGGCCTTCCTTGTCGCGGGATGTGCGTTCCTTTGTGCAGTCTTGTGGGATTTGTGCTCGGGCTAAGCCTTGCTGTTCTCGTGCCAGCGGTTTGCTTTTGCCTTTGCCTGTCCCGAAAAGGCCTTGGACGCACATTTCCATGGATTTTATTTCGGATCTGCCAGTATCTCAGAAAATGTCTGTCATCTGGGTGGTGTGTGATCATTTTTCCAAGATGGTCCATTTGGTGCCCTTGCCTAAGCTGCCTTCCTCCTCCGATTTGGTTCCTCTATTTTTTCAGAATGTGGTTTGCTTGCACGGCATTCCTGAAAATATTGTGTCTGATAGAGGATCCCAGTTTGTGTCCAGGTTTTAGCGAACTTTTTGTGCTAAGATGGGCATTGATTTGTCTTTTTCGTCGGCCTTCCATCCTCAGACTAATTGCCAAACCGAGCGAACTAATCAGACGTTGGAGACTTATTTGAGATGTTTTGTTTCTGCTGATCAGGATGATTGGGTGACTTTTTTGCCATTGGCCGAGTTTGCCCTTAATAATCGGGCTAGTTCTACTACCTTGGTTTCGCCTTTTTTCTGCAATTCTGGTTTCCATCCTCGTTTTTCCTCGGGTCAGGTTGAGTCTTCTGACTGTCCTGGGGTGGATTCTGTGGTGGATAGGTTGCAGCAGATTTGGAGCCATGTGGTGGACAATCTGAAATTGTCACAGGAGAGGGCTCAGCGCTTTGCCAACCGCCGTGGTGTGGGTCCCCGACTTCGTGTTGGGGATTTGGTGTGGCTGTCTTCTCGGTATGTTCCTATGAAGGTTTCATCTCCTAAGTTTAAGCCTCGCTTCATCGGTCCTTATAAGATCTTGGAAATCCTTAACCCGGTGTCTTTTCGTTTGGATCTCCCGGCATCGTTTGCCATCCATAATGTGTTCCATAGGTCTTTGTTGCGGAGGTATGTGGTACCTGTGGTTCCTTCTGTTGAGCCTCCTGCTCCGGTGCTGGTCGAGGGCGAATTAGAGTACGTGGTGGAGAAGATTTTGGATTCTCGTATCTCTAGACGGAGACTTCAGTATCTGGTTAGGTGGAAGGGCTATGGTCAGGAGGATAATTCCTGGGTTGTCGCCTCTGATGTTCATGCGGCCGATTTGGTTCGTGCCTTCCACGCAGCTCGTCCTGATCGCCCTGGGGGTCTTGATGAGGGTTCGGTGACCCCTCCTCAAGGGGGGGTACTGTTGTGAACTCTATTTTTGGGCTCCCTCTAGTGGTCACAAGCGGTACTGTGTAGTGTTGTCTTTCTGCAGGTTGGCTTCATCACCTGGTTCATTATCCTTGGTTGGTTTCCTATTTAGCTCACCTGGATACTCAGTTCCTTGCCTGCTATCAATGTATTCAGTGCTCTTCAGATTCCTGGTGACTACCTTGCTCCCAGTCTCTCCAAGACAAGCTAAGTTTTTGTTTGTTCAGTTTCTGATTATCAGCGTTCATCATGTTTTTTGTCCAGCTTGTTAAAATGTGATTTCTTACTTGCTGGTTGCTCTAGGGGACTGAGTTTCTCCCCTCACACCGTTAGTTGGTGTGGGGGTTCTTGAAATCTCAGTGTGGATATTTTGTAAGGGTTTTTTACTGACCGCATAGACCCCTTTTCTATTTTCTGCTATCTAGAATTAGTGGGCCTCTTTTGCTGAATCTGCTTTCACCCCTGTGTATGTGCCTTCCTCTTACCTCACCGTTATTATCTGTTGGGGGCTTCTATATCTTTTGGGGATTATTTCTCTGGAGGCAAGAGAGGTCTTTCTTTCTCTCTAGGGGTAGTTAGTTCCTCAGGCTGGCTCGAGACGTCTAGGATTTTAGACACGTTCACCGGCTGCCTCTAGTGTGGTTGGATAGGTTCAGTTTTGCGGTCAGTCCAGTTTTCCACCTCCCTAGAGCTTGTCCTATGTTTAGTCACCTTGCTGGAGTAATTTGTGATCCTCAACCACTAAGGATCATAACAGTGGTGTACTTAATTATTACTACTAAATGTCCAACTGGGGGTCTGTATGTGGGGGAGACAGGGCAGAAACTGAGGACAAGGATGAATTCTCACCACCATACAATAAGAGAAAAAAGAATGGATCTACCTGTGGCAATACATTTCTGTCTCCCTGATAATAGCATTATGGACATGAAATTACTTGTGTTAAAAGGTAACTTCAAATCTCAGAGAGACAGAAGAGTCTGGGAATATAAGCTGATGATGACCTTTGACACTCTCAGTGCAGGAATGAATATGTCGCATGGATTTATGTCTTTTTACATCAATTAAGGAATTTGCTCCTCAGATTGTGTGGGGGCATCATAACAGAGAACCAGACCCCAATCAGATGACAACAAAACATTCACACTCCTTATCTATGAACTGTTCCAATATTTATGGACATAAATGTGTTTATCACTCACATCATGGTAATTCCGCTTCATGTCACCTGTCTTGTCTATGGCATTTTTCTGTGCTGTGTTGTGCATAAATATGTGATTCTTCAGAATTTCTATTAGTCTATGCCTGATGAAGAGACCAGAGTAGTCTCGAAAGCTTGCAATTTGTTACCATCTTTTCAGTTAGCCATTAAAAGGTATCAACCACTGAGGACTCTCAATTCTACATATTTTTGTACCGATCACAGTTACCCAGCAGAGGGAGCACAGACATGATTCAATAGCAATAACACAGAAACACAACAATCTTGCAACTTTGAGATAATAGTTATACAATTCAATTAATGTTACGTACAAATATAGTATGTACCACAAAGATTCATATATGTTCTACTATTAAAATCCTGTTATATAAAAATATACTAGAAAAATATAAAAATGTTTGAATAATGCATCTATCATTGAAATGCATATTCTTTAAATGACAAGTCTGCACTGAGTTATCTTACTAGGTCACTTATCTCTGGCATCTTGCTCCATGTGTTTTTCAGCCCTCATCTTACATCCATTGCCTGTGACCCTGAAGATGACAGTTCCTGACTAATTTCCTGTGTTTGCTATTTGACACATTACTCAGATTCTTTGTCTTCAGTCTTCTGACCTTGACTTGTTCTTCTTCACTTCTCTGTACTTCACATTTGCTGCTATCACCAGCAGTTTCCCCAGGGAACAGTCTCACGGGCAGCAACCTGCGGACTTAATGCAGTAAAGCCAAACATTTTCATTGCTGAGGTCTCATATATGCTGGGAGGGAATATTGGACTCCGTATCTCAATATAGCCAGAGGTCACATAACATTTCCAATAAATCACAGTCCTCCCTCTATCCTCGCCCTATTCCCCCCACTGGCTGTCCAGTTTATCTCCTTTCATCCTCAGGTTTTAATCTGGTGCTATTTCTATTGTTTTTGCTGTGGTCCTTCTGGGTTTCCCACGGATGCGGGATCTCATCTTTTTTTCCTCATTCTGAATACCATTGTACTTTGCACTGAGGTTGGTGCCATTTTCATTGGGGTAGCAGCGGCTCATATGCATGTCTATGTATCCCAGGGGGATCGTTTCAGTGTTTCATCATCTGCTGGGATTGATTCCACGTTAAAAATCTTTTTTGCTTACCATAGTACTTGTGTTCAGTACCTTACCCAGCAGTAAACTACGGTATTTTCTTTGTGCCATGTGGGGTTATTTTGGGAATTGCTTTGTGATACATGTATATTATATAGGAATGGGCCTCATGAGGGAGTGTCTTTTGTATTGCTTTTAAGTGTTTTTAGTATTGTTACCAATAAAGCTTGTTCCTTTTTCACACATTTAACTGGTGATGCGCAGATTATTTAGTGGCTCCTTTTTTCTCTTTTGTTTCTTTTACGGTAGAACAACTGCAACATTTTTGCAGTTTGGGATGTTCCTTGTGGTAATCAAATATTCAAACTTAAGCCTTGAAATATATTCAAGCAATATTTATTTAGCACATGAGTAATTAAAGTGAGCTGAGATGGATCATATATTGCTTTGCTGAGAGGCATACAACTATAGAGTTGTATAAATTACTACATTTTATTACAAATTATCTAAAAAAAGTTTTTCTACTACTGTATGTTAAGACAATATTAGAAACATTTACATAATTCTGTGCTCATGAAAAAGTATTGAGTATAAAACTGAAAACATCAAAGGATCCAAAATAATACTGATTCACTCAGCACCACCCTAGTCACCGTAGTCACTGGCATCTTCTCCTCACGTCATGCCGACTCACTGAGTTTTGACTCTTGCAACACTCCTGCATCTGTGTGTGCTTTCAATTTAGGCCTATCCTGTGCCTGCAGGCTCTATTTTAGGCAGCTCGTCCCACCACTCTTTGCCCAAACATTGATTCCTAGCTTGCTAGCACCTAGTTTATGCATTTCACCATATTCTGTTTCAAGTTAACAACCCAGCTTGTTCACCTGACCTGTCTGGCCTCTTTGCTTCTAACCTGTGCTGCCTGCCTTGACCTAGAATTGTCTGACTACATCTTTGTCTTTGCCCTCCTGTACTGCATACCCGCACCTCTGGCTCTCTGGTCAGCTGCTGCAGACCCAGGGACTGGCCTGGAGTGTTACCTGGTGTTTACTGGCAGCCCAGCCTATCCTCACCATCAGAGGCCCTAGTGGACCCGGCATAGAGTCATATAGTCATGCCCCACCAGCATTACACACAGTCCATCTTTAGCTTTTAGCTGCACTTTTAGATCTCTTTTGTGACCCTTTGATGCAGCACCAGCAGCCAAAGACATTGTTAGGGTCCTTTTCCAACACAAGCCCCAAGATATTCCCCCTACTCTAAAAACTATATTTGTACAGTTTATTTAGAGATGTAGCTAGAGGTTCCGCTCAGGACAGGCAAAATATTTGAGTGGGGCCCTAACCAAGTAACCCTGTTTACAACTACAGTGGCACACCCTAATCGTGGGTATAGGAGAACCTCATCAGATGACCATGTGGTTTCTGAAATAAATCTCTATAGAAAGACTAATAAAAAAGGATCACAATATGGTGACAATATAGTGGTAGATACCAATTCCGCAAAACATATTAAGATTACAAACAAGATCCAGGCACCAGCACTATAGCTTTGCAATGTCTATTAGATAGACACCTCCTATTCTTCTTTAGGACCTCTTCTGGGTGGTGCATTCACGTAGTGTATTTATAAAAGTGAATACAAAAGTTAATAAAAGAATTGGAGCACTCACCTGATCCTTGTTGACGCGTTACTTTGTTTTGTGATTAGGGAAATATCAAATAACATTAAAGTGCGGTGTGCAGGTGGCAGGTGACAGGGAAGACCGTCAGGCTCTACCATCTGTACAAAAGGGGCCTTTTATAACTAATAACTGTGCCACAGCTGTCACCTGTCCTACTGTTTCTTCCGATCTCTCCCCCTCAGTAACCAGTAGTGATGATCGAGCACTAAAATGCTTGAGTGCTCAGTACTCGAACCTAGCAGGTTGGGCACTAGGACAGGCTCAACTCGAGTAGCGAGTACAATGGAAGTCAATGGGAAATTCGAACATTTTCCAGAAGACCCTAACAGGCGGGCTTGGGGGGGGGGGGGGGGGGAAAGAAAATTGCTAAAATTAATTTGAACAGATCTCAAATGGAATGGGAACAGCATTTTACGGACTGACAATAAAACATACAAAACTGAAAATATATTGAATTTTACATTGTCCCTGGGAGAGGCTATGGCACTGGCAGTGAGTTTAGACTGTTGTCTTAACCCCTTAATGACAGCCAATACGTCTTTTAACTGACCTAAGATATAGGAGACTAGCCTCCCCATACAGGTGACAATCCAGCAGCTGTCGGCTGTACACTATAGCTGACAACTTGCTGCATCAGCCACGATCAGTGTTTGCACCGTCCATATCTGTTTAACCCCTTAGATGCTGCTGTCAATAGTGACTAAATCAATATAAATGTTTAACAGAGTGTGGGGGCTTCCTATTTAACCAAATTGGTGCCCTCAGGTCTTGATTTTGTGGTCCTGATGTTTGCCATGGCAATTCATGATCAAATAGCGGCCTTAGAGTCTGATGGCTGTAGTAATCTGTTCAGAAGTTAGAGAAATTTAGGTGGTAAAAATGCACATTTTCATTCCTATCATGCCACTTTGCATTCATTCCTGTAAAGCACCTGACGGGTTAATAAACTACCTGACTGCAGTTTTCAATATGTCAGGGGGTGCTGTTTTTAAAATGGTACCAAGGTCAGAGAGGCCCGGCGCCTGCGCACTGCAGTACTTTGCTCTGCCCTCAACAGGGCAGACAAAGTACGCCTGCGCCAGAGCCACTGCAAGAAGACAAGAAGAGGACGTCATCCTATGAAGATGGGAGGCCTCGGACCAGACCGCGACATCCATCGGACCGGACCGCAGCTGGGACCGCCCCTGGGTGAGTATGATCTGACCTCTTTTTCTCATCTTTCAGGATACATCAGGGGCTTATCTACAGCATTACAGAATGCTGTAGATAAGCCCCTGATGCCAGTGGGCTTAGCTCACCTTCCATTTTGGGGGTGACAGGTTCCCTTTAAGGTAGAGGCCATCATTGATTGGGTGCAATCTACTATTCTTAAAGCCTTACAGAAATTCTTAGGTTTTGCAAATTATTATCATAAGGTCATTAAGAACTTCTCAGTCAGAGTCAATCCTCTTTCTGATATGACCAAGAAGGATACTGACTTTTCATCTTGGTCTACTCTTTGCCTTTTGTGGTTGTCCTCTTCTATAGGGATGGATGCTGACCTTTCACAGAAGAAAAAGTGTTACTTTTATCCTTATGCTTTTTTTCTCAAATTCTCACAAGCACAATCCAACTATGATATAGGCGATCGGGAACTCTTGGCTGGTAAGTTAGCGTTTGAGAAATGGGGGCATTGGTTGGAGGGGGCTAAGCATAGAGTAACAGTCATTACTGATCACAAAATTTACTTTGAATACTACACAGGCCCGGTAGGACCTCTTTTTTGCTTGGTATGATTTCTCTGTGACATATCTCTCTGGTACTAAGAATGTAGTTTGCACCTGTTCTGCCCCTTGCCTTTATCAGTGGAGGTCTGCTGCATCCTGCTAAATGTGCATTTGTCATCAGACAGGGTTTTGGGAAGGCTGTATCTTATGGTATGTGTTTTTTTGAGTTTTTTGCTATGTTAGCTGTTTTTTGATATTAGTGGTAGGACTCACAAGTAATGAGGACCCTTGGCGTTGGGTTGTGAGCTTATCTATTTTGGCCAAAATATTAACCAATACCTCATTTAATGTATTTAACATATACATTAATTTTTTGCACTTTTTATCATATCATTTTTTTGCAGGATGTGGCCAAGCCTCTTTTTGTTGGCTTGGTTTATTGGGGCAGCTGTCCCTGTGTGTTACATACTATAGTACTGGGCAGCCCACCTGTTAATACAAGGTCGTCATTAATAGGCTGCAAACCAGACACTGTTCATCATACTTACCTGTGGGACTGGTGTCCTATGCAAGCTACACCAAAGTGCATTTTTTCTGCTAGGCAGCCAACCCCTCCAATGTCTGGCTAGTGTGGGGGTGGCTGTTTTTATCAGTAGTGTGCACCTGTGCTGCCCCTTGCCTTTATCAGCGGAGGCCTGCTGCATCCTGCTAAATGTGTATTTGTCATCAGACAGAGTTTTTGAAAGGCTGTATCTTATGGTATGTGTTTTTTTTTTAGTTTTTTCTATGTTAGCTGTACTAAGAATGTTAAGGCTGATGCTTTATCACATAGCTTTCCCTTGGAGTTGATGGACAAAAATCCCGTCAAAATTTTTAGTGAAGGAGTGGTGGGTGCTCTGGGGACTGATCTCAGACAGTGCATTCCAAGTGTTATGATCCTTAGTGGCTGAGGATCGCTGAATGGACTAGCTAAGTTACTGAACATAGAACAAGCTCTAGGGAGGTGGTAACTGGACTGACCACAACCTGATCCTAACAAACACACTAAAGGTAGCCGGTGAACGTGCCTAAATTCCTGGACGTCTCGACGCAGCCTGAGAAACTTGCTACCCCTATAGAGAAAATAAGACCTCACTTGCCTCAGAGAAATGACCCCAAAGATATAGGAAGCCCCCAACAAATAATAACGGTGAGGTAAGGGGAAAATACAAAACGTAGAAATGAAAACAGATTCAGCAAATGAGGCCCACTAATACTAGATAGCAGAAGACAGGCAGGGAACTGTGCGGTCAGTAAAAAACCCTATACAAAATATCCACGCTGAGAATTCAAGAACCCCCACACCAACTAATGGTGTGAGGGGAGAAACTCAGCCCCCTAGAGCTACCAGCAAGCAAGGAAATCACATATTAGCAAGCTGGACAAGGACAAGTAAATAACCAAAAAAAACATATTGAACACTGATGAGCAAAAAATAACCAAACAGAAAACTTAGCTTCTCTTGGAGAGACTGATAGCGAAGGAATTCAGGAGAGATCAAAATAGCACTGAATACATCGACAGCAGGCAAACACTGAAAGTCCAGGTGAGCTAAATAGGAAACCAGCTAACAGATAACGAGACAGCTGATCCAGCCTCAGACCTGCAGAATGACACAAAGAGCCACCAGAGGGAGCCCAAAGACAGCACTCACACAGTACCACTTGTGAACACAAGAGGGAGCCCAAAAACAGAGTTCACAACAGGGAAGCTCAGGTTGGTGCACTGAGGGCTTGCCATCTGGCAAGCTTTTTGTGCTGCCCTCGCTTTGCAGGGATCTTCTTATAGAACTGCATGACTCTGTTTTGGCCAGACATTCTGGTTCTTCTGCTACCTGGAGAGTTATTTCCAGGTCCTTTTGCTGGCAGAGTGCTTGAAAGGATGTTGATGAGTATGTCCGTAAGTGCACAATTTGTACCAGGTCTAAAGCTTCTCGCCAGGTCCCGGCAGGGTTTCTTTTGCCTAACGAGGTTCCGTCTGAACCTTAGATTCATTTGTCCATGGATTTCGTCAACGATTTGCCTAGTCCTGGTGGTAATATTGTAGTATGGGTGGTGGTGGACCATTTCAGCAAGTTGGTTCATTTGGTTCTTCTACAAAAATTGTCTATGGCTAAGAGTTTAGCTAGATAGTTAATCTCTCACGTTGTTAAGTTGCATTGTCTTCCTAAAATTGGTGGATGAAATGTGGATGTGAAATCCAAGAGAGCACAAACGATTGCAGTGTAAGGAGTGGATATGCTGGACATAGGTGGCTACAGAATTGCAGATGCAGTCTGAAAGTATGAAGGAGCTGTCCTGTTGGAAGGTGTCATTGCTGCAGTGTCATGGCATTGCTGGTGCAACTCAGAGGTGCACTGAGAGCTGAGAGTCTTCTCTTTAAGTGGAGTTGTGTCAAGGAGAATAGGGGTCCACATTGCCGGCAGCCAATGGACTGCAGCATTGGCCAACGCAACTCATACTTTGTCTGCAGTGCTATATCTCATTCTGGAGAGTGACCTCAGGAATGCCAGGTGACTTTGGAAGGGGTCCAACTGACAAGACTTCAGGACTCAGGGAGTTTGGTGACCCTGAAAAGGGCAACACTTCCGCATGTGCTAGTCCCTGTTGTGGGGGTAATATGTATTGATGGCGATGCCAAGAACTATACCATGGCCAGTTGTGTAACTAAAGTCTGATGGGCACCAGTGCAAGATTTGTGCTCCATTCCGAATAATGAACCCCATATAATGTTCCATACAGAATAATGGACCTCATAATGCTCCATACAGAATAATGGACCCTATATAACGCTCCATACAGTATAATGGGCCCCATATAATGCTCCACATAGAATAATGGACTCCATATAATTCTCCATACAGAATAATGGACCCCAAATAATGCTCCATGCAGAATAATGGACCCCAGATCATGCTCAAAAACAGAATAACGGACCTCATATAATGCTCCACATAGAATAATGGACTCCATATAATGCTCCATACAGAATAATTGACCCCCAAATAATGCTCCATACAGAATAATGGACCCCAGATCATGCTCCAAACAGAATAATGGACCTCATATAATGCTCCATACAGAATAATGTACCCTATTTAATGCTCCATGCAGAATAAAGGACCCATGTAATGCTCCATACAGAACAATGGGCCCCATCCACACAGAATGGGCCCTATATAATGTTCCATACACAATAATGGACCCAATATAACGCTCCATATAGAATAATGGGCCCCATATAATACTCCTCATAGAATAACGGACCCCATCTAATGCTCCATACAGAATAATGGACCCCAAATAATGTTCCATACAGAATAATGGACCGCATATAATGCTCCATACAGAATAATTTACCCATATAATGTTCCATGCAGAATAATGGATCCATATAATGCTCCATATAGAATGAGCCCCATATATTGCTCCATAGAGAATGGGCACCATATAATGCTCCATACAGAATAATGGAACCCATAAAATGCTCCATACAGCATGGGCCCCATATAATGCTCCATACAGTATGGGCCCCATATATTCCTCCATATATAAAAAATCAATTACTCACCTCTCCTCGCTGGCTGCAGGTCCAGATTCCTCAGTGTCACCGTCTTCCGACTCTTTGCCCTCAGAGTAGAGGGCGCTCAGTAGTGACGTCATCGCATCCTCTTCCCTGAGATGTAGAGGAATCAGAAAACGCGGAAGACACTGGAGCTGCGGAGGAACAGAGAGGTAAGTATTGCAGATGCTGGAACCCTGAGCAAGCGGGGGACCCACTCGCAGGCACTGGCACCAGGTTCCCGATTTATGGGCCACATAGCACGCCGGTGTCCCCGACAGCGAGTGGACTTGCTCAGGTCCCAAGCACTTGGATGGTAGTGATGCCGGCCCTGATTTTAGCCACCCCTTCCATACACAGGAGTACTCACTTTGCCAAGTGCTCCTCTGTTTCCTATGAGAGAGCCACTGCCAAACTTGTCTGGCACCAGCCTAAATATTACAGAAACTCTGTTTGCACGGTATGACTGTTCAAACCAAGTACAGGCGCTTGGTGCATCACGACGGGGCCTATCATTTATGTATATAGTTTATGTTTATTACAGTGGTACCTAGGATAAAAAATACAGACCTCTCCATTCTTTGTAAGTGAGAAAACTTCCAAAATTACCAGTGTATCAAATACTTATTTTACTCACTGTATGTTTAGGGTCATTGTCCTGCTGGAAGGTGAACCTACACCTCAGTCTCAAGTCTCTTACAGCCTCTAACAGCCTCTAACAGGTTTTCCTCCAGGATTACCCTGTATTTAGCTCCATCCATCTTTCCATTGAGTCTGACCAGCTTCCCTGTCCCTGCTGAAGAAAAGCATCCACACAGCATTACGCTGGCACGTTTGACAGTGAGAGTGGTGTTTTCAGGGTGATGTGCACTATTAGTGTTCGGCCACATATAGCATTTTCTTCTACTTTGGTTTCAACTAGAATACAGAAGAAGGTGCTCTGGCCAGATGAGGCCAAAGTAGAACTTTTTGGGCTACATGCAATATTTATAACCCACAATAACATTTTGTCATGGGTTTACTGTGACATAGAGGAGCCAGAATACCACACAGTCTGATTTCTTGTGTTACTGCACTGATTAGAAGCACTTCACCTTCATATAAAATGGTGCAGGTGTCTGCTAGCAGTGAAGGGGGTTCATCTGTTCAATTGAGAGCTCCTAGGAGCTTTACTGCTTTGAGACTCTCAGCTGTTCAGTGTTGGCCACTCCTCTCTGTTATATATACGTGCCTCTGGCAAGCAGGCATTGCCAGAGTTAGTTTTATACTGACTGCTTTGGGAGCTGGATGTGTTGGCTGTTTGAGGAGGGGTTTTGGAGTCTTGTACAGGAAACTGTTGCATGGTGATTTGTCTGTGTGCATATCCTCATCCTCTCCTATTTTGTTTTTACTTCCTTTACTTCCAAGTGTTCTACTGTGTTGTTTGTGAGTGCATATTTGTATGATTGGTATTTTCATTTATCCCTGTATGTCTTCCCATGTTAGTCTGGTTTGTGTATTCATATACACAACAACTCTGCACTTCCCAGGGTGGGGGAGGGGACAGATAAGGGCTGATTCAGGAGCTGAGTAAGGCACATGGCACTGGCATCTTCATCATCAGAAGTAATCCGGTGGCAGGGATAGCTGGCACGCCCCTTAGCTTTAGGGATAGGGAAGGAGTCCCTTTAAAAACAAGCCTCATAATGCTATGTCAGCGGAAAAAAAAAATGTATGGCTCTTGGAAGAAGGGAGCCTAAAAAGCACAAAAAACAAAATTAATCAAAGTAGGAAAGGGTTTACTTGCATTTGACTCAAGTCAGCATTTGGTAGAAAAAATTGGTCCAAAATGGTTCTCATAATATAATCAAGTGGTGGTGGGACCCAAAATTGCATTGAAGTCACCATTACTATACAACATGATTTTGTTTAATTTTTGATAATTGTTGGATGTAGACACCTGAAAAATATAGGTTGAACATTGTTATAAATGTCCAAAAACCTCAGTCACCAAAATATCTAGTGTGCAAAAGTAAATACTAGTTTGGAGGGAAGGGGAGGAGGGAGGTGCAGATGCAGTACCTGTGTGATTTGTTCAGTGTGCGAGGAACATGATAGTGTAATAGGATATCCTCACACAGAGGTTTTTTTAAGTGAATTTTGAAGTGGATCTTCTACAAGATCAATGTAAAATACTATTTAAAATTCTCTTTAAATACGCTACCTATTAATTTCAGTGAAAATCCTTATTGCTGTTCATTCAGCAAGTTATTTGAGATTAAGTTTTGATACACTCAATGAAGAATAAAAAAGAAGTGATGTTACTTTTTTATGTGGATTCCTTGTGGAATCTGCTCTATATTTACACTGTGAAAAAGCTTCCAAAAAGCTTTTTGAGGAAAAAAAATGCTTAAATAAACTCTTTAAAATTACTTAAAATCCGCAACTGACCTGGATTCCTAACATGGATTTATCTTGAAAACCACATCACTTAATAAAAACTCCATGTAATCATGCCTTTATAAGTTCTGTTGATAAAAAACATTTTTGCAGCAAGTTTCAAGAATGGTATCATTCAATGAAGGTAAGTAGATATCTTGGAAAATAAGAAAACAAAATGATGAAAAAAATATGTTAGAAAAGGAAATGGCAGAACATTTCTACAATAATTTATCTGCAATTACATAAAAGAGAAAAACCATTGATGACCAGGAACATTCAGAAATATCTCTAAATAAAGACCAGTTAAAAGAAAGTTAATAGTGATGCAAAGTCTTGAAATGTCCAAGTGGTGCAATTCCACCACTCAATGCAGATTGCATCCAAATTCAAAATATTAGTAGATTTTCAATCTAAAATCCATAATGTAATGTACATTCACTTTCCACGATGTCATAAATTGAATGGATGACAAAACACTCAGCACTTGTCAGCATGGCAAACAGTTTGTGTTCCCTGCACAAACTCCTAATTCAGTGAAGAAAAGCTGTTGAAGCAAGAGCGGCAGTCAAAACAACTCTCCTATTCAAGAGTCCTTATAATCATTATTTGTGCCTTATATGCATGGCTGGTCTGCCTCCTGGAGACGAACAGTAGGTGGACAACCTCTTTAAGCCTGATTGCCACATCTTTGATTCACAATCCAAATACAGACCATGATGCATGGACTGGCAGAGGGTCTACTGACCCGAACTTCATACCCGTATATATGCCTATGAGGCTGCCAGGTTTGGATCAGCAGACCTGTAGCCGGTTCGTGCACCATGATCTGTATTTAGACCGGAAAACACGAATGTCTGAATCTGGCATTAAAGGGAATCTGTCAGAAGGATTTTACCACCAAACTAATTTTATGCCCATGTAGCTCTTTCAAAGACAAGTCCAGCCATAACTTTACATGGCTAGTCTGTTCCTCCATTACTGAGAAGTCAGAGTCTGAAATGATATACAAATGAGGCAGAAGAACTGTTTGTAGATCTGAAGTCTTAGTCACTCCAGCTCTATTCTCTTCAAAAAGTCACCTTCTCCTGCCGAGCGAGGCCTCATATAAATGGGAAAGTTGGCCAAAATGGCTGCCGGCTGAACAATTGCCCAAAGGCCCCCCATACAAAGCCATCTTATGTGTATGGGGCCTTTAGTCATTCCATGTTTCCAAATGGTGACTGCATGTCTATGGGGACAGCTTGCATTTCAGACTCTTGATCCAATTGTTTTTTAAGGTTAATCGTTCCTAGGTAAGAGATCTATCTTATAAGTCGCATAGATTTCATAGATGAAGCATACTTGCTAAAGAATGGTCATAACGGAAAGATAATTTTAAAGTATTTAAAAAAAAGTGTCAGCATTGTCCATAACAAAATTTTTTTTGACATAAGAGCACGTAGTTACCGTATTTTCGGATTATAAGACGCACCTGATTATAAGACGCACCCCCAAATTTGGTGAAGAAAAAGAGAAAAAAATATGTTTTTATGTTAAATGGGGGTCTGTCTTATAATGCCAGTGTTCGTCTTACAAATCACATATCCCTCATCCTGTTATCTATATAACCCCCATCCTTGTGCTGGCACATGCCCCCCTGTGCTGCTGTCAGGCACATGCCCCCCTGGTCACTATATGCCCCCCTGTACTGCTGGCAGACACATGCCCCCCTTGGGTCACTATATGCCTCACTTTGCTTCTGGCAGGCACATGCCCCCCTGGGTCACTATATGCCCCCCTGTGCTGGCAGGCACATGCCCCCTGGTCACAATATGCCCCCTTGTGCTGGCAGGGACATGCCCCCTGTGCTTCTGGCAGGCACATGCCGCCCCAGTCACAATATGCCCCCTGTGCTGCTGACAGGTACAGCCCCCCTGGTCACTATATGCCCCCCAGTGCTGCCAGCAGGTACAGGCCACCGGTCACTATTTGACCCCTGTGCTGCTGGCAGACACATGCCCCCCTGTGCTGCTGGCAGACACATGCACCCCTGTGCTGCTGGCAGACACATGCCTCCTGTGCTGCTGGCAGACACCTGCCCCCCTGTGCTGCTGGCAGACACCTGCCCCCCTGTGCTGATGGCAGACACATGCCCCCCTGTGCTGATGGCAGACACATGCCCCCAATGTGCTGCTGGCAGACACATGCCCCCTGTGCTGCTGGCAGGCACATGCCCCCCTGTGCTGCTGGCAGGCACATGCCCCCCTGTACTGCTGGCAGGCACATGCCCCCCTGTACTGCTGGCAGACACATGCCCCCTGTGCTGCTGGCAGACACATGTTCCCCTGTGCTGCTGGCAGACACATGCCCCCCTGTGCTGCTGGCAGACACCTGCCCCCCTGTGCTGCTGGCAGACACCTGCCCCCCTGTGCTGCTGGCAGACACATGCCCCCCTGTGCTGCTGGCAGACACATGCCCCCCTGTGCTGCTGGCAGACACATGCTCCCCTGTGCTGCTGGCAGACACATGCCCCCCTGTGCTGCTGGCAGACACATGCCCCCCTGTGCTGCTGGCAGGCACATTCCACCCCCCCTGCTGCTGGCAGACACATGCTTCCCCCCCTCTGCTGCTGGCAGGCACATGCCACCCCCTGTTGCTGGCAGACACATGCCCCCCTGTGCTGCTGGCAGGCACATGCCCCCCTGTACTGCTGGCAGGCACATGCCCCCCTGCTGCTGGCAGACACATGCCCCCCCTTGTTCTGCTGGCAGGCATATGCACCCCCTGTGCTGCTGGCAGACACATGCTCCCCCCTGTGCTGCTGGCAGACACATGATAAAATAACAAACACTTAACTCACCTTTCCCTGATGGCTCCGTGCTCACAGCTCCTCGGTTGCGCTTCCTGTTTCCCAGGCATCGGATCATGTGACCTGGGCACACAGTGATGCCATCACTGTGCTGTGCCGATCACATGATCGGATGTCAGCACAGACACAGGAAGCAACCGAGGAGCTGTGAGCACAGAGCCATCATCAGAAGGTGAGTTAAATGTTTATTATTTTATCATGTGTCTGCCAGCAGCATGGGGGGAGCATGTGTCTGCCAGCAGCACAGGAAGGGGGAAGCATGTGCCTGCCAGCAGCACTGGGGGGCATATAAGAGTGACTGGGGGCCATATCCATGATGGGAGTGGGGAGGAGAGTGCAGGCACATGTAATATTCGCTGCTCCCCTGTGAATCAACTCGGCACAGGTTCAGCACCGAGGTGATGGACAGCAGGTGCAGTGAATATTACATGAGGCTAATGAGCGGGAGCACGGAACCTCCTGCTGTCTCAGCAGCCCGCAGGCAGCCCACCCCAGCCCCCTGACACCACTCCAGAGCCGCCCCCCACCTCTACAGCACAGCACAGCACACAGATTCGGATTATAAGACGCACCCCCCACTTTCCCCCAAAATTTTGTGGAACAAAAGTGCGTCTTATAGTCCGAAAAATACGGTAAGTTGTGAAGATCAATGAGAGAGTATGTTGATGAATAATCTCCACATTTAAAGAAGACCTGTGAATTGCTCAAGAAAATTTACTTAAATAGCTTGTAAAAATTCCTGATCTCCCCTGATTGCGCTGTGTCGCTCCATTGCAGAGAAATTCACATTTGTTGTGTTTGGACCACAGTATGTGAAATCTCTGCTTGTACTTGATGTCCAGCCTTTTCCCCTGATAATCTATGGGTCACCATGATATGTTATTTTTAATTTTTTAAAGTGAAGGTAAAATCTGAGAAGTGAAAATGCAATGCTATATTTGTCATCCAAATACAGGCTTGACTCTGACATGAAAACTATTCACACTGCCTGATGGATTTCTGCATCAATCATTGTAAGCCACTAAGGCACACATTCCTTACTTTTTCTAGGAACAATCAAAATAACCTTCTATTTCTTGCGCATTTTACTACATTGATAATGGAAAGTTAATTAAAAGTGAAAGTTAATTTGCCACATCAAGCAAGCCATGGATCTGTCCTGTAAAACACAACAAACACTGTGAATAATAGGAGTAGACATTCCTTAGCCATCCATTCATATGGAGTTCCTGTCTTTTAATGTTCCCTACTTGAATGTTTTCAGCCGAGCAGGTTCTATTGTATGGTTCTGTCTCTTTTTGTCTTGTGGTAAAATCCTATGTGAGATCACTTGCTGCAAGAAAAGCTAAAGGAATATGGGGGCAGAAGTTTATAGCCTGGGATGGCGGTAATAACCATGGAGCTTCCCAGGCTATTAATAGCATCTTACAGCTGTATACCTAGCCTTTACTGGTTACTAAAATAGGGGACACAAAAAAAGTGGGCCCCCCTATAATTAATAACGAGCAAAGGCTAGGAAGACAGCTGCAGGCTGATGTTAATAGTCTAAGAAGGGGGTCATAGAAATTGTCCCCCTCCCAGACTAAAACATCAGCTCTCTGGCGCCCCAGAAATGGCACATCCATAAGATGCACCAATTCTGGTGCTTAGCCTCCACTCTTCCCACTTGCCCTGGTGAGGTGGCAACTGTGGTAATAGTATTGGGATTGATGTCAGCTTTGTATTGGCAACTGACATCAAGCCCAGAGGTTAGTAATGGAGAGGAGTCTATAAGACCCCCCAATTCTAACCCCATAGTGAAATTGTAAAAAAAAATACAGCCTGAATAAAGTCCTTTTTTTAAATAAACACTCCCCCCTCTTTTACCAATTTATTTAAGAAAATTAAAAATAAAAATGCAAAGTTATACTCACCTGTCCAACGAGAAGGTAATACACTGATGCCCATGTCCCCTGTAAAAGACAAAAAATATTAACCCCTTTCTGACATTGGACATACTATCCCGTCCAGGTGGGGTGGGCCCATATGACCACCGACGGGATAGTACGTCATATGCGATCGGCCGCGCTCAAGGGGGAAGCGCGGCCGATAGCGGCCGGGTGTCAGCTGACTATAGCAGCTGACATCCGGCACTATGTGCCAGGAGCAGTCACGGACCGCCCCCGGCACATTAACCCCCGGCACACTGCGATCAAACACCCCCTGCAGCAGGCCCAGATCCAAGATGGCCGTGGCATCCGGGTCCTGCAGGGAGGTGGCTTCACTGCGCCTGCTCAGAGCAGGCGCCGGGAAGCCTGGAGGAGCTGTGCACGTCAGATCGCGGAGCTGTGCACGTCAGATCGCCGATCTGACACAGTGCACAGCAAAGTGTCAGATCGGCGATCTTACACTATAACATGATGCCCCCCCCGGGGCAATCTTATAGTGTAAAAAAAAATATTCACATGTGTAAAAAAAATTTTAAAAAAATCCCCCCCAATTTTTTTTAAAAAAAATATATATATTGTTCCTATAAATACATTTCTTTATCTAAATAAAAAAAAACAATAAAAGTACACATATTTATTATACCCGACCTATAAAAGTGTCCCACTAGTTAACCCCTTCATTGAACACCGTAAAAAAAAAAAAGAGGCAAAAAACAACGCTTTACCATCATACCGCCAAACAATAAGTGGAATAACACGCGATCAAAAAGACGGATATAAATAACCATGGTACCGCTGAAAATGTCATCTTGTCCCGCAAAAAACAAACCACCATACAACGTCATCAAAGAAAAAATTAAAAAGTTATAGTCCTCAGAATAAAGCGATGCAAAAATAATTTTTTTTCTATAAAATAGTTTTTATTGTATAAAAGCGCCAAAACATAAAAAAAGATATAAATGAGGTATCGCTGTAATCATACTGACCCGCAGAATAAAACTGCTTTATCCATTTTACCAAACGCGGAATGGTATAAACGCCTCCCCCAAAAGAAATTCATGAATAGCTGGTTTTTGGTCATTCTGCCTCACAAAAATCAGAATAAAAAGCGATCAAAAAATGTCACACGCCCGACAAAGGTACCAATAAAAACGTCAACTCGTCCCGTAAAAAACAAGATCTCACATGACTCTGTGGACCAAAATATGGAAAAATTATAGCTCTCAAAATGTGGTAATGCAAAAAATATTTTTTTGCAATAAAAAGCGTCTTTCAGTGTGTGACGGCTGCCAATCATAAAAATCCGCTAAAAAACCCGATATAGAAGTAAATCAAACCCCCCTTCATCACCCCCTTAGTTAGCGAAAAATTAAAAAATGTAAAAAATTTATTTATTTCCATTTTCCCACTAGGGTTAGGGTTAAGGCTACTGTTAGGGTTAGGGCTAGGGTTAGGGTTAGGGCAAGGGTTAGGGCTAGGGTTAGGGTTAGGGTAAGGGCTAGGGTTAGGGTTAGGGTTGGGGCTAGGTTTAAGGCTACAGTTAGGGTTGGGGCTAAAGTTAGGGTTAGGGTTTGGATTACATTTACGGTTGGGAATAGGGTTGGGATTAGAGTTAGACGTGTGTCAGGGTTAGGGGTGTGGTTAGGGTTACTGTTGGGATTAGGGTTAGGGATGTGTTTGGATTAGGGTTTAAGTTATAAGTGGGGGGTTTCTACTGTTTAGGCACATCAGGGGCTCTCCAAACACGACATGGCGTCCGATCTCAATTCCAGCCAATTCTGCGTTGAAAAAGTAAAACAGTGCTCCTTCCCTTCCGAGCTCTCCCGTGCCCCCAAACAGGGGTTTATCCCAACATATGGAGTATCAGCGTACTCAGGACTAATCGGACAACAACTTTTGGGGTCCAATTTCTCCTGTTACCCTGGGGAAAATACAAAACTGGGGGCTAAAAAATAATTTTTGTGGAAAAAAAGGATTTTTTATTTTCACGGATCTGCGTTATAAACTGTAGTGAAACACTTGGGGGTTCAAAGTTCTCACAACACATCTAGATAAGTTCCTTGGGGGGTCTAGTTTCCAAAATGGGGTCACTTGTGGGGGGTTTCTACTGTTTAGGTACATTAGGGGCTCTGCAAACGCAATGTGACCTCTGCAGACCAATCCATCTAAGTCTGCATTCCAAATGACGCTCCTTCCCTTCCGAGCTTTGCCATGTGCTCAAACGGTGGTTCCCCCCCACATATGGGGTATCAGCATACTCAGGAAAAATTGGACAACAACTTTTGGGGTCCAATTTCAACTGTTACCCTTGGGAAAATAAAAAATTGGGGCAAAAAGATCATTTTTGTGAAAAAATATGATTTTTTATTTTTATGGCTCTGCATTATAAACTTCTGTGAATCATTTAATGGGTCAAAGTGCTCACCACACATCTAGATAAGTTCCTTAGGGGGTTGTCTTTCCAAAATGGTGTCACTTGTGGGGGGTTTCAATGTTTAGGCACATCAGTGGCTCTCCAAATGCAACATGGCATCTCATCTCAATTCCTGTCAATTTTGCATTGAAAAATCAAATGGCGCTCCTTCGCTTCCGAGCTCTGCCATGCGCCCAAACAGTGGTTTACCCCCACATATGGGGTATCGGCGTACTCAGGACAATTTGTACAACAACTTTTGGGGTCAACTTTCTCCTGTTACCCTTGGTAAAATAAAACAAATTGGAGCTGAACTAAATTTTTTGTGAAAAAAAGTTAAATGTACATTTTTATTTAAACATTCCAAAAATTCCTGTGAAACACCTGAAGGGTTAATAAACTTCTTGAATGTGGTTTTGAGCACCTTGAGGGGTGCAGTTTTTAGAATGGTGTCAGACTTGGTTATTTTCTGTCATATAGACCCCTCAAAATGACTTCAAATGAGATGTGGACCCTAAAAAAAATGGTGTTGTAAAAATGAGAAATTGCTGGTAAACTTTTAACCCTTATAACTCCCTAACAAAAAAAAATGTTGGTTCCAAAATTGTGCTGATGTAAAGTAGACATGTGGGAAATGTTACTTATTAAGTATTTTGTGTGACATATCTCTGTGATTTCATTGCATAAAAATTCAAAGTTGGAAAATTGCGAAATTTTCAAAATTTTTGCCAAATTTCTGTTTTTTTTTCACAAATAAATGCAGGTAATATCAAAGAATTTTTACCACTATCATGAAGTACAATATGTCATGAGAAAACAGTGTCAGAATCACCGGGATCCGTTGAAGTATTCCAGAGTTATAACCTCATAAAGGGACAGTGGTCAGAATTGTAAAAATTGGCCTGGTCATTAACGTGCAAACCACCCTTGGGGGTAAAGGGGTTAAACAACCATATCCCTCATCTGTCCAAAGAGAAGATAATCCATTTGCCCTATGATGAGTCTAGCTCTGCTACATCTAGATGTGTGTAAACCAAAAAAGGGAGGAAAAATACCGAGGATCAACTCAGTACAAAAATGGATGACTCATGTAACTAAATCTTAAAGGTATATATAAATAGTACAATTGTACATGAAATCCATATCAGACAAGGGTAAATATGAATATAAATTTATTGAAAAAGACAAAATATAAGTATATAAATATGTCATACAAAAGGACAAAAAGTGAGCAGACAAGAAAACAGCTAAGAAAAACAGCACATGGGATGTAAAAAGGCTGCGCAAAAGACGACACAGAAATAACACTAGTCGCTGCTGCACAACCCGCTGAAAAAAACAGTAAATGCCATAAATAACAACAGCCAGTGATAAATAATCACATATGAAATAGTTAATAACCACACTAGCTGAAAGTATAGGTGCTGGGGCCACAAGATACTGGGCTAAAATGCTCTGGCATCAGGTGAAATACATAGAATGGTCAGACTGAATGCTACTACCTTGAGACATCACAGCGGCAGAATGCGGGCGTGCAGACAGTGAACGTGGAGCCTCGACGCACGTTTCACCGCCTTGGCTTCATCAGGAGGCAAGATGCCATCTAGATGCCATGCTGAACTTTGGCTTGATACAAGCGTATAGCCTGGCATCCAGCAGAGGCACTGAGCTGCACATGATAGTGCAGAATCAGTGTCTCGTGGTGACATGAATAAGGTGAGCAGAGTTCATAGCCAATGAACTCTGTTCACCTCACTGACCTCACCAGTAGGGCCGAGATTTTTTAAAAATATAAAAAAATGAAATTTTTTTTTTCTTTTTACATTGTCTCAGGAAGGGACATCAACTTTACACTGACTGATCATTGATCTAATACTCTGCAATGCTTTTGCATTGTAGGACATTAGATCTGTGCATCGCAGGTAGGGAGGTGACAAGTCAGCTCCTGCTCTGAGCAGCAGCTTACAGGCCACCCTCTGTGGATGACCCCATAGCCATCTTTTGCCCTGGGGTCAGCATGTACACCGTCAACACAACGCAATTGCAATTGCATTTTGCCTATGGGAGAAGATAGGGAGCACCTTCCCTCTGCGATTCCCATCAATGTTGCTGTCACTATTGACAGAAGCATCACATAGGTTAAATGCCCACAATCAGTGCCAGCACCAATTGTGGGAATTGTTGCAGAGTGTCAGCTCTCATATATCTCTCATATAGCTCTCATGTAGAGCTGACACCCACACTTTATTGTAACAGCATATCGGGAAGGGTTAAAGGGGTTTTCCCATGAACAAAGTTAATTTTAATCAACAGATCTTGGAATATAAATAAATTCCACAATTGGATGTGATAAAAAATTGTTCTTGTGCTGAAATAATCTTATAAATGTGCTACATACTGCGTAATTGCTGTGTCTAACCATACAGCAACATGGTCTGATCATACCACATCTCCTGGGCATTTGTTCTCTCCTCCACTCTTCCTCCCTCTTCCTCTCTTTTGCAGTAGGACAAGAGTTTACAATCTAAGCTGCCTTTAAATAGATTGCCCAGTTGATATAGAGGAAATTACGTGTAGTTGGGAAGTGACAATCCTAATTAAAATGCAAGCAGCTGCAATTGAACCAAAGGACCCCTGCAGTGCCAAAGATTATGTCTATTGTGAGACGGAAATTTATAGATTGGACAGGTAATTAGACAGGAGAGACCTTTTACAGTTTGAAAGGAAAGGAAGCAAATATCTAACATGTTTTAGAGATAGCTACTCTTCTTCCAGGATGAGCTTCTTTTGATCAAAATATGTACAATAGACAGTTGGGCACCTGTGGAAAATTATGAATACTGGGGCTTGTATAGATCCGAATGCGATGGGACATACTGTTTCAGCTTCAGGGCTAATCAGGGAAGAATATGCAGGTTTTTTATAACTGTAACATCTGCCTATAATCCCCAAATCAATAGTGACCAGAAAACTGACTCCAGTCAGTACTATTACTATTTATGGAAAGGTAAAATCCTGTAAAACAAATGTGGTGATCTCAAATTTCTGTGATCATCAGAATATTGTTAATATTGGGAATTTCATAAACTCCTGAAGGGCTGAGAACATCCTACAACCCGGCCCACGCGATGTCATCAAGGGGGGTGTCTGGATGTAACTCAGATGCTGATAAAAGATCAAGCCCAATTATGATCTGTGTTCCTGTAGAGAGATTCACATCAGTGTATGCATGAATCCCGTTCACTGAATGTCTCCATTCAAAGTGCTCTATTTCACTAAGCTGATTCATCTGTGATCGGCTTAGTAAGTTATTTTGATAATCCTGTTTTATTTTATGTAACTACATGTTGTATTGTTTGGTCCCCTTTGTAAAATCTTTTGTATATTTCTTTACAAACACTGCTTATTGTTTTGGATGAAATATAAAATGTAATAGTTCTGTTCCTTTTGTTCTGTAAACCGCACCCGAAGCCATATGCTACCACAACAAAAAAGCGATTGGTGGTGGCAGCGAGTAGTTCTTGGGCTATCATGGAGCTAGCTGTGACCATACCGGAGGTATATACACATATCCCATGCCTGGGAATCGGAGTTCTATATGCCATACACTCATTGTTCGTTTCCGTCCTTTAATCATCGGTCAATGGCGTAGCTGTCCACACGAAAGAAGGCAGCAGAGGGCTTTTCTGTTGCACCCCCACCTATCAGACATTAATGACCTATCCTAAGCATATTCTGTCATTGTTAAAGTACCAGGCAACCTATTTCACACTACAAAGAGTAAAGATGTAAACATCTACAGTTTACCACATCATGTGTATTTGGTCTAAGGGGTAATGTTTTTCCTTGTGGAGAGAGACATGCCTGACATGCCAGTGTAAGGAGACTTATAGGCCATGCAATACAACTCTGGCAAATGATTTATGCAAATTGCCTTTTCAGAGAGGAAGAGGACTAGAACTCTAGTTACACCTACTGGAAGTAGCAATCCTAAAAGACATAACTGACCCACTAACGAGCCTTGCTACATGACTTAGGATAAAAGCCAATCCAACAATTGAGATTCTGGTTTGGCTTTTATCATAAGTGATATGGCAGGTCTTGTTAATGGGACAATATTGACTTTTAGGCTACGTTCCCAAGATGAGCGTTCGGTGAGTTTTTTATGTTGTTCTTTTTTTTCACCATTTCTGCAGCTATTAAGTAAAATAGGTTAATTGCATTTTTTTTTTAAATGTGCAGCGTAAAAGAAACCGCCAAGACCTCATCGTGGGAACATAGCCTTCGGATTGCTACTTCCAGTAGATGCCACTAGAGTTGTAGTTCTCTCTGAAGAGGCAATTTGCACATCTGTATTTGTCACAGACATTTACTGTTGTATGGAACCCTGACAGACAGACAATTTACCCTGGATGATGGATTTGTGCATCGATCATTGTAAGCTGCTCAGGCAGACATTTCTTTCTTTTTCCTAGGTAGAAAGAAAATACGCTTCTATTTGTTGAGCAGAATATGCATTTTATTACATTGATAAGGGAAATTTAATTAACTTTGCCACATCAAGCATGCGAGCCGCGCATCTGTCTCAGACAACACACGCGGCGCACAACTGTGGTAGAAATGCCTTAGCCGTGATTTCCTATAGAGCTCCGGTCTCTTCACATTTCCTGGTTGAACTTTATCTGCCGAGTGGGTTCCCTTGTACAGTTCTGTCTTTTTTGTCTTTTGTATTGTGGTATTATCCTCTGTGAGGTCGTTCATGCCAAGAAAACCCTGAGGAAGATTCTCCGCCTGAGTCTTCCTTCTGATTATTCCATCCAGTGATTTAACTGCGTGTGACATCAAATTAATAAGAAACACTTGGCTAAGGAGCAAATATATGTCGGACGGAGAAGCTAGACAGGATTTTTTTTTTTACATTTTACTTTAATGCTAAATGACAAATGCAATATTAATACTCAGATTTTCTGCTGCCTTGTTCACCTTTTAATTTTTAGATAAAAATATTACCTCTCATTAGATTGATTTATTCTTCATTTTCATATTATCCTCATACAGCCAGGATGTTTCAGATGGTTTTATGGTATCACAGTGCAAAATCAATGCCTTACTTTTAAATGTCAAGCATTATTTTAGCATTTATGTTGCCTCAGATATTATAATTTAGCATCGGTTTCAATTAAAGAGGTATTTTGATTTTAGAAAATAAATGATTTTATTTGAATAATGAAAAGTTATGTATTATATTATAATTTTTTTAAAGTTATTGAGATCTTTGCTGTCTGTGATTTATAAATAAAGCAAGCAGGAGGGCGGTATCCCTAGAAGATGGGAAGCGCCGGACCAAGAAGAGCGATACTCCTTGGACCGGACCGCCCCGCAGGTGAGTATAATGAAAGTAATTTTTCTTCTCTTACAGGTCGTGTTGGGGGCAGATATACAACATTGTAGCTGTATATCAGCCCCAAAAGGAGATGGCTGTATCTTATATCGGTCAAAACTGGTGACAGGTTCCTTTTAAGAACAAAGAATGGTAGAGCAGAGAGACCATGGCTCCCAGCTCTACCACGGACTATACACTGTGTTCCAAATTATTATGCACAAAGAGTTTAGGAGTGATAAGGTTAGAATTTTTTTGTTTGTCATTTACACTCATTGATGGTGATGTGTGTCCGGGCTCTTTATATCACTGAAAGCAATTGCAGATACCTGTGCAAATTAGTTTGGCAGGTGTGTCCAAATAAAGGCAAGACTACTTAAGAAGGCTGTTCCACATTATTAAGCAGCCTACATTTTTTGCCAGAATGGGAAAGAAAAAGGATGTGTCGGCTGCTGAGAAGCAACAAATTGTGGAGTATTTAGGTCAAGGCATGACTACAATCAACATTGCCAAGACACTTCATCATGATCATCGCACAATCAAGAAGTATGTAGCTGATTCCCAGCACACACGTGTGCGTGCTGATAAGGAAAAATTGAGGACTCTTTCCAACAGGCAATTGCGTAAGGTTAAAAGAGCAGCTGCAAAAATGCCTTGTCATAGCAGCAGACAAGTTTTTGAAGCTGCTGGTGCCTCCAACATCCCCAGAACAACAAGATGCAGGGTCCCTCAGAGGTGCGTAAGCCATCCTGTCGACCACCTCTATCCACTGCACACAAGCAGAAACGGCTCCAGGGGCCAAACGATACATGAAGACTGACTTCCAAACTGTTTTGTTCACCGATGAGTGCCGTGCAACGCTTGATGGTCCAGATGGATGGAGTAGAGGATGGCTGGTTGATGGACACCCCATGAAAACACGGCTAAGGCGCCAACAAGGAGGAGGTGGAGTATTGTTTTGGGCTGGAATCATGGGGAGAGAGATTGTAGACCCCTTTATGATCCCTGATGGGGTAAAGATGAACTCCATAATCTATGTGGAGTATCTAAAACAACACTTCCTGCCATGGTTCAAGAGGAAGAACCGTGCTTTCCGCAGCAAGATCGTTTTCATGCATGATAATGCACCGTCTCATGCTGCAAAAAACACATCTGCATCTCTGGCTGCTATGGGCATAAAAGAGGACAAACTTATGGCGTGGCCACCATCTTCCCCTGACCTCAACCCCATTGAGAACCTCTGGAGCATCATCAAAAGGAGTGTCTATGATGGCGGGAGGCAGTTCACATCTAAGCAACAGCTCTGGGAGGGTATTCTGTCCACATGCAAAACAATTGATGCAGAAACCATCCAAAAACTGACAAATTCAATGGACGAGAGAGTTCAGAAGCTTCATTCGAACAAGGGGTCCTATGTGCAAATGTAACATCACCTAGGATAAAGTTTCACTTGAAAACTGTTTGATTTCATTTTGTAATAAGCTGATAATGCTTATAACTTCACAATTGACCATTTTTTTGTTCAAAATTTAAAAAAAAGGTTGAAAACTCTGCTGTGCATAATAATTTGGAACATGCATTTTGAGTGTTTATTTTTTAAAAAAAAGATACTGGTTTCATAGTCAGTTTGTTCCAAAACATTGCAATTATACTAGAATAGGAGATGACTGCAAAATAACAATGACTGCAATTCAGATCGGTAATTTAGAGAAAATATGAGGAAATATTATTTGCATAATAATTTGGAACACAGTGTAAGTGTATCAGCATGCAAAGCTATAAGTGACGATCGCTCCATGTGAGTGGAACAGGGGTGGTAGGTACGCTACTTCGGTGGTCCCATTTAAGGAAAGGGGCCATGGGCAATTGCCCAGATTTTCCCACCAATTCAGTTGACAGGAGCAGACTTTTCTGGAGCAGGAGGGAAAGTCCACTATGACAGAGTGTATTAAAAGTTACGGAGTGCAAAAATCGGAAACAGTCCTGGAGATACAAGACTGGCGCTTGCACCAAAGGAGGATGGGGGCAGCAAGACTCTGTGTTTTTACAGTTTTCTTGTGAAATTACATGAACAGTTAGTCCTCGGGTTACAACGGTCTCGAGTTACATCGTTTCATGGTTACGACGCTTTATACGACGCCTCATTCCGACTTACGCGGTTTTGCATCGTAAGTCAAACTACGTGCAACTACGTGCAGCGGCGGAAGAATAGAGTCCAGTACTGTACACTGTACCCGGCTACACAAGGAAAACGAGTCTCCTGCACGCCATAACACCCTAATTATGTAGGGTACTCTGTTAGGATAGGTGTTTGGGTAGGCTAAGTGTTTGCAGTACTGTACTTTTATTATGGTACTGTATGAATGTATGGTCCGACTTACATCGAAATTCGGTTTACTATGCCGCGTAAGAACGGATCAACGTCGTAAGTCGAGGACTACCTGTACTCTTTAAACGTATGTGTTTTTCGGGAATTTGGAACTTACAGAAGGCAAGCAAAGCTACGACTGCTGTAAAAATATATTAAGAAATTAATCTGCACTGTACGTTGAGCCTAAAATTGACATGATGATAAAAGCAGATTCACTTAGCTGTTTCACTTAGCAACATCTTGGAACACAGTTTAATAACACAGACGAAGAAAGAAAAGTAACAAAACCATACACAAATCACTTATATGGAGGCTTTTATGCGTGTCTGAATGGTTACCAAGCTGTAGCTGTGAGTGGAACAGGAGACTTCCACCTACACATAATCCTTTGGCGGTGATGAATGGCTCTGGCTTACTAGATAGCAGCCGTTACTTGTAGCATATGGAATACAGTGTATTAGGCACTTACTGTTGTAACATTGATATGCCCCCTGTGTTTTGTGTGTAAGCGACTATTGATCATGCATCTCATCAGATAGCAGACCTCCTCCTACATGCAAGCTGTCTTTTTAATAATGATTTCTCAGGACTCCTTCTTACACACAGCTACATGGCTGCTATTTATGACCGCCTGGGAGTTTGTGCATGAATTAACGCTAACTGCATTAATAGGAAAAACAAAAGTGAAATATAAACTGTAAATTATGTGACAAATAGCGTAATCCTTTGTCAAAATGACAATATTGTTTATATAGTGGAAGTGAAGAGAAGATGTCTGATTTATTGAGATGAATGCCTTTCAGCAATGGGACCACTGAAGGTTGCATCATTTTGACAGTCTTTATATTTGGCACCGTATTTCCTTATTTGAGCCATTTAAAGAGTTTGGCGAGATTATTTGTAATGTATTCTGTTATAAGAAATATATAGTGTTATTAAGTTAAATTGAATGGCAAAATTATTTTATATTTTATGGTGATGTAGTTTAATGAGTATAGAGAATTCCCGACTCTTCCTTTGTTGACAAATGTTGGGGATGAAGGGTCCAACATGTTGGATATTGACTTGCTAAATCCTTTTGTTCCCATGGGAGATAGGCCTCCTTTTCTTCTCTTAGTAATTGAGAACACATGGAAACACAGCTGAGCCGAGCGTGCATGTGTACGGAGGTGTCAGGAGGCAAAGCAGACAGCTCAATACTAAAGTGTATGATTTTGAAAAAAAAAGTAGTATTGTAAGTAATGCTTAAGAACAACAAAATAAGCATTACTCGATCATTGCAGCTTTTGCCGTTCCAGTGCCAACTTTAGCATGACTGCTGTGGCATGTAGTGATAAGTGAATGTGCTCGGATAATGTCTACTCAGAGCATGCTCGGGTGTTCTCCGAGCATCTTGGGCGTGCGCGTATATTATGTTCGAGTCCCTGTGGCTGCATGATCCTCACAGCCTCAAAACATGTAGAGATTCCCTAACAAACAGGCAATCCCTGCATGTGTTCAGGCTGTCTAACAGCTGCAAATCATGCTGTCACTCAAACATAATATACGAGCATGCCCAAGACACTCGGAAAATACCAGAGCATGCACAGATAAGATGTTATCCGAGCATGTTCGCTCATCACTAGTGGCAGGCAATAGGCAGTACTGAAGTGGTATAGGCTAAATAGGGGTTGTCCAGGACTTGTATATTAATGGCTTATCTTTAACCCCTTTGTTACATTGTGATTTTCGGAGAGGAAGTGTTTCCTTTTTTGCTCCCCTGGATAAATCAAAATCTGATGATATGTCATCGATGTATCAGTCCTGTAACAACCTCTATAAGTCTAAAGTTGAATTCAGCTCACCAAAAACTTCATAAACAATGTTTTTCGGCCACCGAATAAGACATCACTAAGTATATGAACCTTTCAAGGCAAAAATTGTAGTCCAGCATATATCCTACATTTGTAATTATCTTCTCTAAAAATTCATAATGCCCGCTATGCATACCACACTGTGCAAAAGTTGCATTACATGAATCTGTCCAAAATATCTGGATAATAAAAGTTGTCGAGGATAAATTACCTGAAAAGACAAAGAGAAGGACAACTTAATAAGTGGCTTAAAATATATAGAGAATATGGTACAAATACTGAGGCTATTAATAAAGAGTAAATACTCCAGAAAAGTGAAGAAATAGCAGTGCTGAGTCATTGCCTAAGACTTCTACTTCTCTTGAATCCACTTTTAGGATATACAAAACAGGGATTTCAGGACTATAAATATCAGACGGAGAAAACTCCATATGAATATCCTACCAAAGATAAAGAAGTCAATAAATCTCCAAAAAGAATTAAATAAAAATATTACATTTTATTATTCAACAATTATGAACAATAGTAAAAACAGTCATGCTGTTTAGCAATGGCATATGAAAAAACTTTTTTCAATATATGTTAATCAAATGAGGTTCACAGATGGGGCACATAAAGTTTAGTAATCAAATAGTGGATAAATCGCATGGTCTTGCAGCATAGGAGTGTACATAAAAAAGTGGAATATGTTTCATCATAGAAAAATGTATGTAATTGTGTGCAGCCAACATACTATGAAGATATCAAAATGATGATAAATGTAGTAATATCAGTGTGGCTGTCATTGAAACACATGTAAAAATTACATGAAAAAAAGGGGAATCTCAGTGTCTCCTGGATGCTAGGCTGAATGGTCGCATCACGCCACCGTTCAGCAAGGCATCCAGATGAAGCAGAGATGGATTACGCTGTGTGACAAATGGATTATTGTCGAACAGGTGGAGAATATTGTGTTTTTTAAATTTTACATTAATAAATTGGTAAAAGAGGGTGGGCCTGGGAGGTTGGTCAATATCCTTGGCCCCTTCCCTGGCTATTAATATCAGCCCACAGCTGTCTGTTCAGCCTTTGCTGGTTAGAATTTATACAGGGACCCTACCTCATTTTTTTCTGCTGTCCCACTGTAAACTAGCCAGTAAAGGCTAAGCAAACAGTTGTAAGCTGTTAATAATAGCCTGGGAACATTTAGGGATAATGGCCACTTTTTCAGATTATTAATATCAGCCCCCAATGATCATCTTTCCCTCTGCTGGTTATGAAAAATACGTGGGAGCACAAACTGTTTTTTGTTTTATTATTATTTATTTAATACATGCCAGACACAAGCCGGCCGCTGACTATAGCAATCATCAGCGTCGCCTGCTCTCGCTGGTCGCAGAGAGAGCAGGCGACAAGGATAACTGTTGTAGTTAGCCATATACACACACAACGGTTGCTGACTACAACTATCAACAGAGTCACCTGCTCTTGCTGAGCACAGGGAGAGCAGGCAAAAATGATGATCGCTGTCTTCAGCACCCGGTGCCTTGGAACAGAGCAAACTGTACGACTTTTCCAAGGCACCAGTATGTGTCACATTGATGACATATGGATGTAATCTGTTGTCATCAGTGTGCATGTGTGCAGCACGCATTTCATCTGTGGTGCTGGTTAAAAACAAACATGTCTGTGGGTTTATCACACGGACACACTGTCCGTGTGAAAAACCTGATATGTGTGCGCCACCATTATATACAATGGGCATGCCTGTTTCCATATTTGCGGTCCTCAGAAAATGCACCGCATACGGACATGAAAAACGGATGTGAAGGGGGCCTAACAGTTGAACACAGGTGTCACACTCACGGTTCTGTATTGCTTAGAAGAAAGTCTTATAGCTTCTGCTTGGTCCCGATGTATTGAAGCTGAGTTTGTTTTATTGAGCTCTTCCTTCAAGTTAACGGACTTCCCTTCTTTCGGGTCTAGGCAAGTCTCATTCACACTTTCAATGCTGAGTGATTACTGGTACCAATGCATTATTTTCTCTGTCAGGTTACAGGTGCTCGGGGAGAACTATCTTGGCTGTGTGATGCGTCTCTTACCTTATGGTACTGGTGATTGATCCTGTGGTAACCAGGTGCTATCTTCTCCCTTAAAGCCAATAGTTATCTACCAGTTTCTCAGTCTTAGGACACACTTATTGTCCTGTCTCCCTAAGGCTACTTTCACACTAGCGTCGGTTTGCATACATCACAATGCGTCGTTTAGGAGAAAAAAGCGCATCCTGCAAAGTTGTCTGCAGGATGCGTTTTTTCCCCATAGATTTACATTAGTGATGCATTGCAACGCATGGCCACACGTCGCATCCGTCGTGCGATGGATGCGTCGTGTTTTGGCGGACCGTTGGCACAAAAAAAGTTACATGTAACTTTTTTTTGTGCATCGAGTCCACCATTTTCGACGGCGCATGCACGGCCGAAACTCCGCCCCCTCCTCCCCGCTCATCACACTGGGCAGCGGATGCGTCGTAAGACTGCATCCACTGCCCACGTTGTGATTAATTAGCACACTGTACGTTGGGCCAACGGTTTACGACAGCCTGTACCGACGGACTAGTGTGAAAGTAGCCTAACACAAGCACAAGTCTCTCTTCACTTCCTGAACAGAACAGACACTTCCTGCTTCTTGCTCAAACCAACACACAGCAAGCTGCAGGGGAAAAAAGGACTAGTCCAAGTGCACAGAAATCAGAGGGGCTCATGGTCTCTTAAAGTCACAGTGTATTTCTGTTCCTGACAGGAGCTGACCCCCACAGGTGAATGCCAGCTTTTCTTCTTTTTTTATGGAATAATTCTGGGTGACAACTCGGTTCCTGTTGTTTGGTGATTAGATCCATATTCAGCAAACACAGAACCATACAAAATCAAGGTGCAAGTTTTTCCTCCTCGTTTTCCCTCAGTAATAGATCATTCTGCCTTTGGTCTCGGCATAAAATGTCCTTTTTACACAGGACAAAGCACTACCAAGAATAATGATCTTTTAAGCAAATGCTTTTATTGATTTACTTGATTGTTGAGTGATCGGCAACCGGTTTAGACTGCACAATTTTTGTGAAATGAGCATTCCTAGTAGTGCACTTTACAAGCTTGTGATCAACATATATGTTGTAAGACAAACATAATGATCAAAAATAAATATAAGGAAGGACTATACTAGACTTCATCTGCTGTGTTTCCAAATTGAAATTCAGAGAAGATCAAATACGTATTTCATGATATCAAGGATACGTTTTTCAGCCACTTGTTGGTTTCCTAATGCATCAATAGTTATTTTTTATGTCCTCCTAATGCTTTTTATTCTTCTTTGCAGGATCTGGCCTATAAAGTCCAATGAGGCATTGCCGTCTCTATATGCTGCCTAACATGACTTATCACATAATCCCCTGGAGGTCCAACCTGTCTAGGATAGTTAGCGGTACATTTGCTGTATATAGATGAATGTAATCTTCATGACGTGCTGCCTGATGTCACACTAAGAAATGCGGAAAATTTAGTGCACATTTTAATGAATGCTTCAATATTTTCAAATGTTAATCTTTATAATTTACATTTTCATCCTATAACTAGTGATTTAATCAAAAGGTATTGTTTCCTGGATAGGTAACAATGCAGCAAACAGAAAGGGCTCCATCGATGTAGGATGGATGTCTTCAGAAGAGGACAAATTAATGTTACACTGTAATTGTATTTCATCTGGAGGGTTGCTCCACATAATATACTTTGTGTTGCCCTATTCCTTACAGAAAAAGTCGATTCAGCATTATTCAAATAATATGTCTGTACGCCGTCCATATCCTTTCATCTAAAAATGATTCTGCTTATTTCTGCAGAACTGTAATGACAGATGGCCAGAAAAAGAGAACATATTGTTCCACACAGTGTCTTGTATCTAAATTATTTTTATTTTTTACAGAATTAATTGCATGCTTTATTATAGACAAACATGCAAATAAAAAAACACATGTCTATCTGACCTCCTTTGCCTCTTATTTCTGTATCGGATCACTGTGAATTAGCAAAGAACTCTAGGACAAGTTTGATCAAAGTAAGCTTTATTTTTAATACCATTAGTTTATTAAAGGAAACGTGTCATCTCCCAGTGCTGCTAGAGGTGATCGACAAATCTCTTGCTATGGGAAAGGCCTGTCAATCACTTGGAGAAGCCCTAGGAAAAGCCGGCTGGGGACAGATGAAGTGAAGTCTTGTGCCTGGCTATACTCACTTGTTAGTTCTTCAAACTATATTTTCTCTGACACGCTCAAACGCTTAACAGTGGATTACATTTTTTAAAATATTCTTTATTGGGTATTTTAAAATGTGTAACTACAATACCACCATGATTAGTGCTGATCTACTTAGGAATTACAGTATATACACAATATAATGTTCGATTCAGGGCCAGCTCCAGGTTTTTGTGGGCTCCGAGCGAAAGATGGTCAATATAGCATAGCACAATTCACGATGCACAGACATGGCAGAGAAATATAGGTATAGTACAATGCCAAAGATTTCACTTACTTCTTACATTATATGATTGATATCTATTGTAAATTCTACAATAGTTCAGAAACCGGACAGTATAGTCCTCCATACAGTATTATGGGCACCACATAGTGTTCCACACAGAATAATGAGTCCATATATTGCTCCATACAGCATTATAGACACCACATAGTGCACCATACAGTATAATGAGACCCATATATTGCTTCATACAGAATATTGAACTCCATATAATGCTCCATACAGAATAATGAGCACCACATAGTGTACCATACAGTATAATGAGCCCCATATATTGCTCATACAGAATATTGAACTCCATATAATGCTCCATACAGAATAATGAGCACCACATAGTGTACCATACAGTATAATGAGACCCATATATTGCTTCATACAGAATATTGAACTCCATATAGTGCTCCATACAGAATAATGAGCAGCACATAGTGCTCCATACAGTATAATGAACCCTATATAATTCTCCATACAGAATAATGGACCCCAATATATAATGCTCCATACAGAATAATGAGCCCCATATAAGTCTCCATACATAATGAGACCTATATAAGGGTCCATACATAATGGGTCCCATATAATGCTCCATACATAATGGGCCCCATATAATTCTCCATATAGTATATGATGGGCTCCATCTATTGCAACATACAGTATATGATGGGCCCCATAAAATGCTCCATATATAATGGGCCCCATATAATGCTCCATATATAATGGGCCCCATATAATGCTCCATATATAATGGGCCCCATATAATGCTCCATACATAATGGGTCCCATATGATGCTCCAGCATAATGGGCCCCATGTAATGCTCCATACAGAATGTGCCCCATATGATGCTCCAGTATATAATGGGCCCCATATGATGCTCCATTATATAATAGGCCCCATATGATGCTCCATATATAATGAGCTCAATATGATGCTACAGTATATATTTGACCCAATATATTGTTTCAAACATTTAAAAAAATTAAATACTCACCTCTCCTTGCTGGCCTCTGCTGTTCCAGACTCCTCAGCGTCGCCGTCTTCTGGCTCTCTGCACTGACTGTTCAGACAGAAGGCACACAGACGTGACGTCATCGTGCCCTCTGACCTGAAATGTCACAGTCAGAAGATGCGGAAGACGCTGCAGTGGAGGTAAGTATTGCAAGTACTGGGGTCCTAAGCAAGCAAGGGGCCCACTCACTGTCGGGGACACCGGCATGCTATGGGAGCCCGGTGCCAGCTCGGGGCCCCTGCATATTATAATTAGGTTATTCCTAAGCATTACAGCTAGGTTTCTTATCCCTTATTAGGCATTTTTCAATCCTTATGTTAGCAATGGGATTTTTTTAAAAAACAGTATGTCATTAGTTAGATAATCCCTAACATGTTATGTTTATCCCCCGTATTAGGCATTTATCAATCCTTATGTTGACATTGGAATATAATGTCGGTTGCGCGACGAACTGCAGTCAGGTGGAGACCCCGATAAGGACGACTAGCATGCGGATGAGCTTTTCTGAGACCGTTTCTGACAGTTTGTGCAGAAATTCTTAGATTATGCAAACCAATTGTTGCAGCAGCTGTCCAGGTGGCTGGTCTCAGACAATCTTGAAGGTGAAGATACTAGATGTTGAAGTCCTGGGCTGGTGTGGTTACATGTGGTCTGCGGTTGTGAGGGCGGTTGGATATACTGCCAATTTTCGGAAACGCCTATTGAGATGACTTATGGTAGGGAAATGAACATTCAGTTCTCGGGCAACAGCTCTGGTGGACATTTCTGCAGTCAGCATGCCAATTACACGCTCCCTCAAAACTTGTGACATTTGTGGCATTGTGCTGTGTTGATAAAGCTGCACATTTTAAAGTGACCTTTTATTGTGGCCAGCTTAAGGCACTCCTGTGCAATATTCATGTGTCTAATCCCTTATCTTTCTATCTATCATAATTAAAGAAAATTTGGCAGCACTACCAAAAAAAACGGGTGCAATAAAACCTGTAAAGGTGATGTCCAAACCTCTCAAGCTTGAGAAAGGCAGAGAAATCTACTGAAACGTTGCTGCTAATGGATCTGTAAAACCACTGTTTTTCATTTTGATTTTTTGAGTGCTGGCTGTTTTTTTCTGATTATCTATCTATCTATCTATCTATCTATCTATCTATCTATCTATCTATCTATCTATCTATATCTCTGCACATATTTAGCACCTAAAAATCTGTAATTTCTATTCTGTATTCTATTCTGGTACGTGTCACACTGATGGCACACGGATGACGCACAGCACACAGATAACACCGGTACTGTGTTTTCCAGTACCGGAAACATCAGGACATGTCAAGGGGGCCTTACTAAGTGTCTGATAAAGATAATTGTCACACAATGAGGAACATGTTTTCTTTGTCACCGATATCGCCCAATATCAGCAAAAAAAAAAAATATAACAGTGACAGAAAAATGAAGCCCCATATATCAGAAAAAAAACCAGATGCAAGAATTACTTCAATATCCAATCAAGAACATTTTTTACAGCATGTACAAAAAACCCTAAAAAAGGTGCTTGGTCAGGAACAGGGGTAAATGGATTTGCCTAGAACTGGTTAGGTACTGATGTTTATGACGAAGGAAACACTCTCTTTTTTCCTTATAGGTGTTGCAGTCATTACTGACTGTGACAAGTAATAGATTAATTACTCAGGAACTGTCACGGGTGTGTCGGGTCCTCCTAGGAGATCTGGGGTTAGGCGATCATTGTGCATTGGAAATTGCAGGTCTTCCATTTAGCCTCTGTTTTGTTCCTCATATTAAATGGACTGTATTTCCTTTGGCACTGAAGAGGTTAATAACTTTGTATGCTGGTTGGAGATATGCAGCTCTACCTCACAGCTGCTCCAGACCTGCTCGTTTTCTCCCTCTATAAAACCTGGCCAGACCTTCTTATCCCCACCTGTAAAACTTTACTTCCTGGCTTGCTGGAGTTTGTGTGCTGACGTTGGAGTTCGTAGTTGCTGTTGGAGATTGTTGCGTGCTGTTTTTGGGTGCATGCTTTCTCCATTATCCTATTCCCATTTGGTTTGTATCTTCCTATCCTTCTCTTTATTCTTCTTTACCCCGGTGAGTGTTTATCTGTGTAAGTTCCTTTTTGTTAATCCTGTTTGTCTTACTTGTTTATAGACTTACATATCTGTCCCAGGCCTAGTAAGGTTGGAGACTCGGGCCTCTCTATCATGAAGAGTACCACCGGGACAGTGATAGTTGGGGTCCCAGTTCCAGGGAGAGTTTGAGGCCCCCTTCTTTACTGAAGACCGTCTTAGCATGACAGGAACAGACTATTTTACTATTCCAGCTACTGCCTCACGAGTGCTGCTTTCAATCCAATACATCCAAATGCTCTAAAAAGTTAATTTAACAATTGAAAATATTTATTTATTTTCAAAGAGACATTGGCATTACATTTATATATCCATAGGTAAACCGTAACAAACATATAAACTTTTATTGTTTGGATGCTGCATTCATAGCACTTGAAAATGTATGTATTTTGTCAACCTAGTTTAATATATTAAAAAAAATCTCCCTTTCAGTGTGAAATCAACCTCTTGTTGCTGAGTGATTCATCTAATGGATGAACCATTTCTAGGGCAGTTGAGGACTGGTATTATTTGGCTGGGGAGGGATGAATATCCATGGCCCTTCCCAGCCTATTAATATCAGCCCCCAGCTGTCTTCTTTGCCTTAGATGGTTATTAAAAATAGGGTGTGACCTCGCTTTATTTTTTTATGGTCCCCCCCTTTCTTAATAACTAGCAAAGGCAAAGCATATTAATCAGCTGGGAAGGACCTTGGATATTGACCCCTTCCCAGCATAATAAGACGAGCTCACAGCTGTCTACTTTCCCTTGGCTGGATATTAAAAATAGGGAGGACCGTTTATTTAACTTATTTATTTATTTTACACTGTCAGGCTGGGTCATATATCGTGCCTACCAATCACAGCCATATCATTACTGGGCATGGCTGTGATGAGGCCTGAAGTGCCCACAGCCTTAAACCTTGTTGATTGGCTGTGCTACAGCTTTTCAACAAGCTTTATTAGGCTGTCAAACCTGTACGGTAACACGGACGTACAGTAAGAAGTCCTTGTTCAGTGTCCAGCACTGGACACTAGGTGTCCGGTATGAACCCTGAACTTTACCCTCCACCCTTAGTAGTTACAGCCCTGTTCTTTTCTCTCTTCCACTGCCATCAATTTGCCATTATTCTGGAGCTCATATACAGTGGGGAAAAAAAGATTTTAGTCAGCCACCAATTGTTCTCCCACTTAAAAAGATGATAGAGGCCTGTAATTGACATCATAGGTAGACCACAACTATGAGAGTCAAAATGAGAAAACAAATCCAGAAAATCACCTTGTCTGATTTCGCAAGATTTATTTTGCAAATTATGGTGGAAAATAAGTATTTGGTCACATAAAAACATGCAAGATTTCTGGCTCTCACAGACCTGTAACTTCTTCTTTAACCCCTTCCTGACCTGTGACACAGCATCATGAAAGTCGATGCCAATCCGACCTGTGACGCATATGCTGTGTCACAGAATGATCGCGTTCTTGCAGGCTGGGTGAAAGGGTTAACTCCAATTTCACCCGACCTACAGGAACAGGGGGAGTGGCACTTCAACCCGGGGGGGGTGGCTTTGCCCCCCCGTGGCTACGATCACTCTGATTGGCTGTTGAAAGTGAAACAGCCAATCAGAGCAATTTGTAATATTTCACCAATGAAACTTGGTGAAAAATTACAATCCAGCCATGGCCGATGCTGCAATACCATCGGCCATGGCTGGAGACCCCGATCTGACCCTGCCATCGACTGACAGCGGTGATCTGCCGCTGCCATCAGTCTTCCCTACCCCTTTGTTATGTCTTCTGTGCCATCTTCTCCACTCCGCCCCCCATCCTGTCTGGCACCCCCCCGCTGTCCGATCCCACCACCCCATACCTCCGGAGTCCCTCCCGGTGTCCGTACGGGTTGTAGCATTGGCTGTTATGATCCGGTGACCTAGCAGCCGCATGAGAGACTTTCTCAGGAGTAATTGGTATCTGTACTGACCGCAAACCCTAAACTGACACCGCAACTAGAAGTAGCCGTGGGGTGTGCCTAACCCGTCCTAGACACCTCGACACAGCCGGAGGACTAAATACCCCTGTATAGGTGGAAATGGGAATTCTATCTTGCCTCAGAGCAGAGCCCCAAAGGATAGGCAGCCCCCCACAAATATTGACTGTGAGTATAAGAGGAAAGACACACGCAGGCAGAAAAACAGAGTTTAGCAAAAGAGGCACTTCTAGCTAAATAGAAAAGGATAGGACAGAATTCTAAGCGGTCAGTATTAAAATCTTAAAAATATCCACAGCAGAAAATACAAATGTACTACATCTATCTAAAGACATAGCAAGTATATCTGCAACTCCTGAGAATCCAGCATGACTGAAAAATCCAAACAAAGTCTAAGCTGGACAAAAACACAAATGAATTGCACTGAATTACAAGCACACTGCATGTGTGCACAGAGACAAAAAACCAGACACTTGTCTTAGATGAATTGGCAGCAGAGCATGAGGAACCAGAGAGAGAAGCAATCCCTCCAAGAACAATGGACAACTGGCACTGACTAATGAATCCAGCAGCCCTAAATACCCCAGTCAGGCCTGCAATCAGCAGGAACACCTGACCATGATTGCAAGCCAGGGACAGCTGCAATACCACCAACAACCACCGGAGGGAACCCAAGAACAGAATTCACAACAATTGGCGCTGCCATCTTCCAAAATGGCGGGTGCATGCGCAGTGCGCCTGCCGAATCTGCCAGCCGGCAGATTCGCTCATTCGTTTTGATCACTGTGATAGGTTTTATCACAATTATCAAAATTAAAAAAAAATAGTAAATAGCCCTTTATCACCCCCATAGGTAGAGAGCAGCATAAAATAAAGAGAATATTTTTATTTTTCCACTAGGGTTAGGGTTAGAACTAGGGTTAGGGCTAGGGTTAGGGTTAGAACTAGGGTTAGGGTTAGAACTACGGTTAGGGTTGCAATTAGGGTTAGGGTTAGAATTAGGGTTAGGGTTGGAATTAGTCTATGTGCACACAGTGCGGATTTGGCCGCGGATCTGCAGCGGATTGGCCGCTGTGGATTCGCAGCAGTTTTCCATTCGTTGTACAGTACCATGTAAACCTATGGAAAACCAAATCTGCTGTGCCCATGGTGCGGAAAATACAGTGCGGAAGCGCTGAGTTGTATTTTCCGCAGCATGTCAATTCTTTTACGGATTCAGCAGCGTTTTACACCTGCTCCTCAATAGGAATCCGCAAGTGTAAAACTGCAGGAAATCCGCAGGTAAAATGCAGTGTGTTGTACCTGCGGATTTTTCAAAAACGGTGTGGAAAAATCTGCACACAAATCCGCAACATGGGCACATAGCCTTAGGGTTAGGGTTGGAATTAGAGTTAGGGTTGGGATTAGAGTTGGGGTTGGAATTAGGGTTAAGATTAGAGTTAGGGGTGTGTTGAGTTTAGGGTTAGGCTTGTGGTTAGGGTTATGTTTAGGGTTGGGATTAGGGTTAGGGGTGTGTTGGGGTTAGGGTTATGCTTAGGGTTGGGATTAGGGTTAGGGGTGTGTTGGAGTTAGGGTTGTGATTAGGGTTATGGTTAGGGTTGGGGTTAGTGTTGGAGTTAGAATTGAGGGGTTTCCACTGTTTAGGCACATCAGGGGGTCCCAAACGTGACATGGTGCAACCACTGATTCCAGTTCAAAAAGTCAAATGGTGCTCCCTCCCTTCTGAGCCCCGACTTGTGCCCAAACAGTGGTTTACCCAAACATATGGGGCATAGGCGTACTCAGAAAAAATTGCAGAAGAACGTAGGGGGTCTAATTTCTCTTGTTACCCTTGGGAAAATAAAACATTGGGGGCTAAAAATTTATTTTTGTGGGGAAAAAAATGATTTTTTATTTTCACTGCTCTACGTTATAAAATTCTGTGAAGCACTTGGGGCTTCAAAGTGCTCACCACACATCTAGATAAGTTCCTAGGGGGGTCTAGTTTCCAAAATGGGGTCACTTGTGGGGGTTTCTACTGTTTAGGCACATCAGGGGCTCTGCAAACACAACGTGACACCCGCAGACCATTCTATCAAAGTCTGCATTTCAAAACGTCACTACTTCCCTTCCGAGCCCCGACGTGTGCCCAAACAGTGGTTTACCCCCACATATGGGGTATCAGCGTACTCAGGACAAACTGGACAACAACTTTTGTGTTCCAATTTCTCTTGTTACCCTTGAGAAAATAAAAAATTGCGGACTAAAAATCATTTTTGAGGAAAAAAGATTTTTTATTTTCACGGCTCTGCGTTATAAACTTCTGTGAAGTACTTGGGGTAAAAAGTGCTCACCACACATCTTGATTACTTCCTTGGGAGGTCTAGTTTCCAAAATGGGGTCACTTGTGGGGGAGCTCCAATGGTTAGGCACACAGGGGCTTTCCAAATGCGACATGGTGTCCGCTAACAATTGGAGCTAGTTTTTCATTCAAAAAGTCAAATGGCGCTCCTTCCCTTCCGAGCTTTGTCGCGAGTCCAAACAGTGGTTTACCCCCACATATGAACATTTGTGTAAAAAAGAGTACTTTTTCATTTTTACGGTTCAATTTGTGAAGCACCTTGGGACTCAAAGTGCTCACTATGCATCTAGATAAGTTCCTTGGTGGGTCTAGTTTCCAAAATGGGGTCACTTGTTGGGGAGCTCCAATGTTTAGGCACACAGGGGCTCTCCAAACGCGACATGGTGTCCACTAACGATGGCAGCTAATTTTTCATTCAAAAAGTCAAATGGCATTCCTTCCCTTCTGAGCCTTGCCGTGCACCCAAACAGTGGTTTACCTCCACATATGAGGTATCGGTGTACTCAGAAGAAATTGCCCAGCAAATTTTAGAATTCATTTTATCCTGTTGCCTATGTGAAAATGAAAAAATTGAGGCTAAAGAAATTTTTTGTAAAAAAAAAGTACTTTTTCATTTTTACGGATCAATTTGTGAAGTCCCTGGGGGTTCAAAGTGCTCACTATGCTTCTAGATAAGTTCCTTGGGGGGTCTAGTTTCCAAAATGGGGTCACTTGTGAGGGAGCTCTAATGTTTAGGCACACAGGGGCTCTCCAAACGCGACATGGTGTCCGCTAAAGATTGGAGCCAATTTTTCATCCAAAAAATCAAATGGCGCTCCTTCCCTTCCAAACCATGCCGTGCGCCCAAACAGTGATTCTCCCCCACATATAGAATATCAGCGTACTCAGGACAAATTGGACAACAACTTTCGTGGTCCACTTTCTCCTTTTACCTTTGGGAAAATAAAAAAATTTTGTTGCTGAAAGATCATTTTTGTGACTAAAAAGTTAAATGTTCATTTTTTCTTTCCATGTTGCTTCTGCTGCTGTGAAACACCTGAAGGGTTAATAAACTTCTTGAATGTGGTTTTGAGCACCTTGAGGGGTGCAGTTTTTAGAATGGTGTCACTTTTGGGCATTTTCAGCCATACAGACCCATCAAACTGACTTCAAATGTGAAGTGGTCCCTAAAAAAAATGGTTTTGTAAATTTTGTTGTAAAAATGAGAAATCGCTGGTCAAATTTTAACCCTTATAACTTCCTAGCAAAAAAAAAAAATTGTTTCTAAAATTGTGCTGATGTAAAGTAGACATGTGGGAAATTTAATTTATTAACTATATTGTGTCACATAACTCTCTGGTTTAACAGAATAAAAATTCAAAATTTGAAAATTGCGAAATTTTCAAAATTTTCACTAAATTTCTGATTTTTTCACAAATAAATGCAAAAATTATCGACCTAAATTTACTACTAACATGAAGCCCACTATGTCATGAAAAAACGTTCTCAGAATCACTAGGATCCGTTGAAGCGTTCATGAGTTATTACCTCATAAAGGGACAGTGGTCAGAATTGCAAAAAACGGCCAGGTCATTAAGGTCAAAATAGGCTGGGTCATGAAGGGGTTAAGAGGCTCCTCTGTCCTACACTCATTACCTGTAGTAATGGCACCTGTTTGAACTTGTTATCAGTATAAAAGACACCTGTCCACAACCTGAAACAGTCACAGTCCAAACTCCATTATGGTGAAGAGCAAAGAGCTGTCGAAGGACACCAGAAACAAAATTGTAGACCTGCACCAGGCTGGGAAGACTGAATCTGCATTAGGCAAGCAGCTTGGTGTGATGAAATCCACTGTGGGAGCAATAATAATAAAATGGAAGACATGCAAGACCACTGATAATCTCCCTCGATCTGGGGCTCCATGCAAGATATCACCCCGCGGGTCAAAACAATCACAAGAACGGTGAGCAAAAATCCCAGAACCACACGGGGGAACCTAGTGAATGACCTGCATAGAGCTGGAACTACCATAACACAGGCTACCATCAGTGACACACTACGCCGCCAGAGACTCAGATCCTGCAGTGCCAGACGTGTCCCCTGCTTAAGCCAGTACATGTCCGGACCCGTCTGAAGTTTGAAAGCAATTGGATTATCCGGAAGAGTATTTGGAGAATGTCATATGGTCTGATGCAACCAAAGTAGGACTGTTTGGTAGAAACAAAACTCGTCGTGTTTGGAGGAGACAGAATGCTGAGTTGCATCCAAAGAACATACCTACTGTGAAGCCTTGTTGCAACATCATGCTTTGGGGCTGTTTCTCTGCAAAGGGACCAGGATGACTGATTCATGTACATGAAAGAATAAATGGGGCCATCTATCGTGAGATTTTGAGTGCAAACCTCCTTCCATCAGCAAGGGAATTGAAGATGAAACGTGGATGAGTCTTTAGACAGTAAAAAAAGGCGAAGAAGACATGCACAAACGCAGGGATCAACAAGAAAAATTATCAAATTTTATTTATCCAATGTCATTAAACCACACACCACACACAAAATTTTAAAAACATTTAAAACCACAAATCACAAAATATACCCAAGAAAAGAGTAGGGGGGAAAAAAGGAATAGGGAGCATAGGTCCGGTCCATCATCATATTACAACATAGGCAATATAGTATCTTACTGGTTAATTTCCATTCACACTCTAAAGAAAAAAAGAATAACAATCCTATTATAACAGATTGGTACCCAATATAAATAGAAAGTGCAGAGTGCAATCTCTATAGCAGCCTATGTAGACAAATTAAATATCCTAAATGCACAGAGAATAATCAATGCTCAAAAAAGTAGAGACATTTTAGCCATAGTATTTGCAATTGGTGAGTGAGCCAAATAGTTCTCAAGAAAAAGATTATCACAATAAATACCTATTAGACAAGCTCACAACGTGCATTTTTGCTAAAGAGAAATAAGAAGACAGGTCAGGAACCAGCTCCCATATCACCCACCCAACGCGTATCGTCACATTAGTGACTTCATCAGGGGCAGAGTAGTGTGGTTAGCTGACAAAACAATGAAGTATATATACACTTACAAATTCGGGGATTCAGTACAGCTGTAGCATGAGTCACGCCGAAGCACGGAGCACTAACACTAACACTAACACTAACACTGACAATAGTCAGTGCGCATGACTAGAGGTTACCATAGGAACAAGAACGGCATCAACCCCACTGCACAGGCACAATGGCCTGGGCACCGCAAGGAATGAGGCAGATAACAGATCGCTGAGCAATTGTACAATGCGCATGAGCACCAGTTACCAGGGCAATGAGTCGGCGTTCACTCCACTGCGCAGGTGCGGCAGAACGGCAAAGGCTAGAATAGCTGCTGATCGCTGCTGCAAGCGCGTATTAACTAAACGGTTATATAGAAACACAGCGATGTCCGCTGTTAATGGAAATTAACCAGTAAGATACTATATATTGCCTATGCTGTAATATGGTGATGGACTGGACCTATGCTCCCTATTCCTTTTTTCCCCCCTACTCTTTTCTTGGGTATATTTTGTGATTTGTGGTTTTAAATGTTTTTAAAATTTTGTGTGTGGTGTGTGGTTTAATGACATTGGATAAATAAAATTTGATAATTTTTCTTGTTGATCCCTGCGTTTGTGCATGTCTTCTTCGCCTTTTTGTACTGTCTAAAATTTGACATGCTGCAGGTTGAACACATTGAATTTTGTTGTTGATGGTGCCCTCTATCTACAGTGTTTTGCTTTGTGGATGGGTCTTTAAAACCCCTTAATGACCGCCAATACGTCTTTTAACTGACCTGAGGTATAAGAGAATAGCATCTCCTTACAGGTATCAATCCCGCAGCTGCCGGCTGTCAACTATAGCTGACAACTTGCTGCATCAGCCACCATCAGTGTTTGCACCATCCAAATCTGTTTAACCCCTTATATGCTGCTGTCAATAATGACTACATCATATAAATGGTTAACAGAGTGTGGGGGCTTCCTCTTTATCCCAATTGGTGCCCTCAGATCATGATTTTGTGGTCCTGATGCTTGCCGTGGCAATTGATAACCAAATAGCGGCCTTAGAGTCTGACGGCTGTTGTAACCTGTTCAGTAGTTTAGCGGCATTTAGTTGGTAAAAATACACATTTTCATTTCTGTCATGCCACTTTGTATTAATTCCTGAAAATTACCTGAAGGGTTCATAAATTACCTGACTGCAGTTTTCAATATGTCAGGGTGTGCTGTTTTTAAAATGGTATCACTTTTGGGGGTTTCCCAATATATAGGAGCCCTAAAGTCACTTCAAACATTGATAGGTCCCTAAAAAAATAAATTTTGTAAATTTCCTTGAAAAAATGAAAAATTACTGCTACATTTTGAAACCTCCTAAAATACTAACAAAATAAAATAACATTTTACAAATGGTGCTGATGTAAAGCTGACATGAGGGAAATGTTATTTATTAATGTTTTGCTGTGGTATGACTATCTGGATTAAAGGGATAATCATTCACAGTTTAAAAATTGCAAATTTTTTAACATTTTTCTCAAAGTTCTGATATTTTTTATAAATAAATGCAAAACATATTGACCTAAATTTACCATTATCATAAAGTATAATGTGTCACGAAAAAACAATGTCAAAATCACTAGGATATGTTGAAACGTTCCAGAGTTATTACCACAAAAAGTGACACTGGTCAGATTTTAAAAATTTGGCTCCGTCACTAAGGGGTTAAGCATGATCATGATCTCAAGCACACTGGCAGGGCAATGAAGGAGTGGCTTCGTAAGAAGCATATGAGGGTCCTGGAGTGGCCTAGCCAGTCTCCAGATCTCAACCCCATAAAAAACCTTTAGAGGGAGTTGAAAGTCCATGTTGCCCAGCGACAGGCCCAAAACATCACTTCTCTAGAGAAGATCTGTGTTGTGAATTCTGCTCTTGGGTTCCCTCCGGTGGTTGTTGGTGGTAATACAGTTGTCCCTGGGTTGCAATCCTGGGCAGGTGTCCCTGCTGATTGCAGTGCTGACTGGGGGATTTAAGGTTGCAGGATTCATTAGTCCTTGCCAGTTGTCCATTGTTCTTGGAAGGTTTGGATCTCAGTCTGGTTTCCTCCTGCCCTGCTGCCAATTCAGCAAAGATAAGGCTACTTTCACACTAGCGTTAACTGCAATACGTCGCAAATGCGTCGTTTTTGCGAAACGCCGCATCCAGCAAAAGTTTTTGCTGGATACGTTGTTTCGTCATAGAGTAACATTAGCGACGCATTTGCGACGCATTTGCGACGCATTTCCAAACGGTGAATCCGTTTTGCGACGCTTGGGCGTATGGTAGCGGACCGTCGGGAGAAAAAAACGCTACATGTAACGTTTTTTGCTCCCGACGGTCCGCTTTTTCCGACCGCGCATGCGCAGTCGGAACTCCGCCCCCACCTCCCCGCACTTCCCCGCACTTCCCCGCACATCACAATGGGGCAGCGGATGCGTGGGAAATATGCATCCGCTGCCCCCGTTGTGCGGCGGAGACCACACTAGCGTCGGGAACGTCGGCCCGACGCACAGCGACGGGTTGTTCCCGACGCTAGTGTGAAAGTAGCCTTAGTGTCTGGTTTTTGTTTCTGCAGCACACATGCTGTGTGCTTTACAGATCAGTGCTATTCATTGTTTTTTCTTGTCCAGCTTAGACTGTGCCAGGATTTTTCCAGTCAAGTTGGATTCTCAGGAGATGCAGATATACGTTCCATGTCTTTAGTTAGATGGTGGAATTTTTGTATTATCTGCTGTGGATATTTTCAGGGTTTTATTACTGACCACTTAGCATTCTGTCCTATCTTTCCTATTTAGCTAGAGTGGCCTCTTTTGCTAAACCCTGTTTTCTGCCTGTGTGTGTCTTTCCTCTAATACTCACAGTCAATATTTGTGGGGGGCTGTCTATCCTTTGGGGTTCTGCTCTGAGGCAAGATAGGATTCCCATTTCCATTTATAGGGGTATTTAGTACCCCGGCTGTATCGAGGTGTATAGGATTGTTAGGTACATCCCACGGCTACTTCTAGTTGCGGTGTCAGTTTAGGGATTGCGGTCAGTATAGGTTCCACCTACTCCTGAGAAACTCTCATGCGGCTCCTAGGTCACCGGATCATAGCAGTACAACTGGCCAACAATGAGTTAAATGCATCTCAGAAGAAGGGAAGAAAGGTGTTGAGCCATTTTTTTTTCTGTAGCCTGCTTTGTCTTTTCTTCCCTCTTTTTCTCTGGGTGGCTGAGGAGTCTGGTGCTAGCATGGATATTCAGGGATTAGCTTCTCGTGTAGACCAGCTTGCTGCTAGGGTACAGGGTATTTCTGATTATATTGTTCAGTCTCCGGTTTTAGAGCCTAAGATTCCTATTCCTGATTTGTTTTTTGGTGACAGGTCCAAATTTCTTAGTTTTAAAAATAACTGTAAACTGTTTTTTGCTCTGAGCCCTCGATCCTCTGGTGATTCCATTCAGCAGGTTAAAATAGTCATCTCCCTGCTGTGTGGTGATCCTCAGGATTGGGCATTTTCCCTGGAATCTGGGAATCCGGCCTTGCTTAATGTAGACGCCTTCTTTCAGGCTTTAGGATTATTATATGATGAACCAAACTCTGTGGATCAAGCAGAGAAGACCTTGTTGGCCCTGTCTCAGGGTCAAGAAGCGTCAGAAATTTAGAAAATGGTCTGTGTTGACTAAATGGAATGATGATGCTTTGGCGGCAATTTTCAGAAAGGGTCTTTCTGAATCCGTTAAAGATGTTATGGTGGGGTTTCCCACGCAATCTGGTCTGAGTGATTCTATGTCTCTGGCCATTCAGGTTGATCGGCGTATGCTGTCATGATTCTCAATGGCGAGAGAACATAGCCCAGCATATATGAGAACTAGCTCTTGGAAGATGGAAACTATACTGACCATGAACTAAACCTGCCGCACAACTAGAAGTGGCCGGGTAGCATGCCTACGTTTTTTAACCCTAGATGCCCAGCGCCAGCCGGAGAACTACCTAATCCTAGCAGAGGAAAAGACAGTCCTGGCTCACCTCTAGAGAAATTTTCCCAAAAGGCAGACAGAGGCCCCCACATATATTGGCGGTGATTTTAGATGAAATGACAAACGTAGTATGAAAATAGGTTTAGCAAAATCGAGGTCCGCTTTCTAGATAGCAGGAAGACAGAAAGGACACTTTCATGGTCAGCAGAAAACCCTATCAAAACACCATCCAGAAATTCCTTTAAGACTCTAGCATTAACTCATAACACCAGAGTGGCAATTTCCGATCACAAGAGCTTTCCAGACACAGTAACGAAACAGCAGCTGTGAACAGGAATAAAATGCAAAAACACACTAGGACAAAAGTCCAACTTAGCTGGGAGTTGTCTAGTAGCAGGAACAAGCACAGAAGGCTTCTGATTACATTGTTGACCGGCAAGAAACTGACAGAGGAGCAAGGTTATATAGCGACTCCCAATTCCTGATAGGAGCAGGTGAACAGAGGGGATGATGCACACAAGTTCAATTCCACAAGTGGCCACCGGGGGAGCCCAGAATCCAATTTCACAACAGTACCCCCCCCTCAAGGAGGGGGCACCGAACCCTCACCAGAACCACCAGGGCGATCAGGATGAGCCCTATGAAAGGCACGGACAAGATCGGAGGCATGAACATCAGAGGCAGTGACCCAAGAATTATCCTCCTGACCGTATCCCTTCCATTTGACCAGACACTGGAGTCTCCGTCTGGAAACACGAGAGTCTAAGATCTTTTCCACAACGTACTCCAACTCACCCTCAACCAACACCGGAGCAGGAGGCTCAACGGAAGGCACAACCGGTACCTCATACCTGCGCAACAATGACCGATGAAAAACATTATGAATCGAAAAGGATGCAGGGAGGTCCAAACGGAAGGACACAGGGTTAAGAATCTCCAATATCTTGTACGGGCCGATGAACCGAGGCTTAAACTTAGGAGAAGAAACCCTCATAGGGACAAAACGAGAAGACAACCACACCAAGTCCCCAACACAAAGCCGAGGACCAACACGACGACGGCGGTTGGCAAAAAGCTGAGTCTTCTCCTGGGACAACTTCAAATTGTCCACCACCTGCCCCCAAATCTGATGCAACCTCTCCACCACAGCATCCACTCCAGGACAATCCGAAGATTCCACTTGACCGGAGGAAAATCGAGGATGAAACCCCAAATTACAGAAAAACGGGGACACCAAGGTGGCAGAGCTGGCCCGATTATTGAGGGCGAACTCCGCCAAAGGCAAAAAAGCAACCCAATCATCCTGATCCGCAGACACAAAACACCTCAAATATGTCTCCAAGGTCTGATTAGTCCGCTCGGTCTGGCCATTAGTCTGAGGATGGAAAGCAGACGAAAAAGACAAATCTATGCCCATCCTAGCACAGAATGCCCGCCAAAATCTAGACACGAATTGGGTCCCTCTGTCAGAAACGATATTCTCAGGAATACCATGCAAACGAACAACATTTTGAAAAAACAGAGGAACCAACTCGGAAGAAGAAGGCAACTTAGGCAAGGGAACCAGATGGACCATCTTAGAGAAACGGTCACACACCACCCAGATGACAGACATCTTCTGAGAAACAGGCAGATCCGAAATAAAATCCATCGAGATGTGCGTCCAAGGCCTCTTCGGGATAGGCAAGGGCAACAACAATCCACTAGCCCGAGAACAACAAGGCTTGGCCCGAGCACAAACGTCACAAGACTGCACAAAGCCTCGCACATCTCGTGACAGGGAAGGCCACCAGAAGGACCTTGCCACCAAATCCCTGGTACCAAAGATTCCAGGATGACCTGCCAACGCAGAAGAATGAACCTCAGAGATGACTCTACTGGTCCAATCATCAGGAACAAACAGTCTACCAGGTGGGCAACGATCAGGTCTATCCGCCTGAAACTCCTGCAAGGCCCGCCGCAGGTCTGGAGAAACGGCAGACAATATCACTCCATCTTTAAGGATACCTGTGGGCTCAGAATTACCAGGGGAGTCAGGCTCAAAACTCCTAGAAAGGGCATCCGCCTTAACATTCTTAGAACCCGGTAGGTACGACACCACAAAATTAAACCGAGAGAAAAACAACGACCAGCGCGCCTGTCTAGGATTCAGGCGCCTGGCAGACTCAAGGTAAATTAAATTTTTGTGGTCAGTCAATACCACCACCTGATGTCTGGCCCCCTCAGGCCAGTGACGCCACTCCTCAAAAGCCCACTTCATGGCCAAAAGCTCCCGATTCCCAATATCATAATTCCGCTCGGCGGGCGAAAATTTACGGGAAAAAAAAGCACAAGGTCTCATCACGGAGCAGTCGGAACTTCTCTGCGACAACACCGCCCCAGCTCCGATTTCAGAAGCGTCGACCTCAACCTGAAAAGGAAGAGCAACATCAGGCTGACGCAACACTGGGGCGGAAGAAAAGCGGCGCTTGAGCTCCCGAAAGGCCTCCACAGCATCAGGGGACCAATCAGCAACATCAGCACCCTTCTTAGTCAAATCAGTCAATGGTTCTACAACATCAGAAAAACCAGCAATAAATCGACGATAAAAGTTAGCAAAGCCCAAAAATTTCCGAAGACTCTTAAGAGAAGAGGGTTGCGTCCAATCACCAATAGCCTGAACCTTGACAGGATCCATCTCGATGGAAGAGGGGGAAAAAATGTATCCCAAGAAAGAAATCTTTTGAACCCCAAAAACACACTTAGAACCCTTCACACACAAGGAATTAGACCGCAAAACCTGAAAAACCCTCCTGACCTGCTGGACATGAGAGTCCCAGTCATCCGAAAAAATCAGAATATCATCCAGATACACAATCATAAATTTATCCAAATAATCGCGGAAAATGTCATGCATAAAGGACTGGAAGACTGAAGGGGCATTTGAAAGACCAAAAGGCATCACCAAATACTCAAAATGGCCCTCGGGCGTATTAAATGCGGTTTTCCACTCATCCCCCTGCTTGATTCGCACCAAATTATACGCCCCACAGAGATCAATCTTAGAGAACCACTTGGCCCCCTTTATACGAGCAAACAAATCAGTAAGCAGTGGTAACGGATATTGATATTTAACCGTGATTTTATTCAAAAGTCGATAATCAATACACGGCCTCAAAGAGCCGTCTTTCTTAGACACAAAGAAAAAACCGGCTCCTAAGGGAGATGACGAAGGACGAATATGTCCCTTTTCCAAGGACTCCTTTATATATTCTCGCATAGCAGCGTGTTCAGGCACAGACAGATTAAATAAACGACCCTTAGGGTATTTACTACCCGGAATCAAGTCTATGGCACAATCGCACTCCCGGTGCGGAGGTAGTGAACCAACCTTGGGTTCTTCAAAAACGTCACGAAAGTCAGACAAGAATTCAGGAATCTCAGAGGGAATAGATGATGAAATGGAAACCAAAGGTACGTCCCCATGAGTTCCTTTACATCCCCAGCTTAACACAGACATAGCTCTCCAGTCGAGGACTGGGTTATGAGATTGCAGCCATGGCAATCCCAGCACCAAAACATCATGTAGATTATACAGCACCAGAAAGCGAATAACCTCCTGGTGATCCGGATTAACACGCATAGTCACTTGTGTCCAGTATTGTGGTTTATTACTAGCCAATGGGGTGGAGTCAATCCCTTTCAGAGGTATCGGAGCCTCCAGTGGCTCCAAATCATACCCACAGCGTTTGGCAAAGGACCAATCCATAAGACTCAAAGCAGCGCCAGAGTCGACATAGGCGTCCGCGGTAATAGATGACAAAGAACAAATCAGGGTCACAGATAGAATAAACTTAGACTGTAAAGTGCTAATTGAAACAGACTTGTCAGGCTTCTTAGTACGCTTAAAGCATGCTGATATAACATGAGTTGAATCACCACAATAGAAGCACAACCCATTTTTTCGTCTAAAATTCTGCCGCTCGCTTCTGGACAGAATTCTATCACATTGCATATTTTCTGGCGTTTTCTCAGTAGACACCGCCAAATGGTGCACAGGTTTGCGCTCCCGCAGACGCCTATCGATCTGAATAGCCATCGTCATGGACTCATTCAGACTCGCAGGCACAGGGAACCCCACCATAACATCCTTAATGGCATCAGAGAGACCTTCTCTGAAAATCGCTGCCAGGGCGCACTCATTCCACTGAGTAAGCACAGACCATTTGCGGAATTTTTGGCAGTATATTTCAGCTTCATCTTGCCCCTGAGACAAGGACATCAAGGCCTTTTTCGCCTGAAGCTCTAAATGAGGTTCCTCATAAAGCAACCCCAAGGCCAGAAAAAACGCATCCACATTGAGCAACGCAGGATCCCCTGGTGCCAATGCAAAAGCCCAGTCTTGAGGGTCGCCCCGGAGCAAGGAAATTACAATCCTGACCTGCTGTGCAGGGTCTCCGGCAGAGCGAGACTTCAGGGACAAAAACAATTTGCAATTATTTTTAAAATTTTGAAAGTGAGATCTATTCCCCGAGAAGAATTCAGGCAAAGGAATTCTAGGCTCAGACATAGGTGCATGAACAACAAAATCTTGCAAATTTTGTACCTTTGTGGCGAGATTATTCAAACCTGTAGCTACACTCTGAAGATCCATTTGAAACAGGTGAACACAGAGCCATCCAAGGATTAGAAGGAGAGAAAGAGAGGAAGGCTGCAGTATAGGCAGACTAGCAAGTGATTCAATTAAGAGCACACTCAGAACTAGAGGAAAAAAAAAAAAAATTGTAGCAGACTTCTTTTTTCTCTCCTTTCTCAGCCAGTAATTTAACCCTTTTTTGGTCCGGTCAAACTGTCATGATTCTCAATGGCGAGAGAACATAGCCCAGCATATATGAGAACTAGCTCTTGGAAGATGGAAACTATACTGACCATGAACTAAACCTGCCGCACAACTAGAAGTGGCCGGGTAGCATGCCTACGTTTTTTAACCCTAGATGCCCAGCGCCAGCCGGAGAACTACCTAATCCTAGCAGAGGAAAAGACAGTCCTGGCTCACCTCTAGAGAAATTTTCCCAAAAGGCAGACAGAGGCCCCCACATATATTGGCGGTGATTTTAGATGAAATGACAAACGTAGTATGAAAATAGGTTTAGCAAAATCGAGGTCCGCTTTCTAGATAGCAGGAAGACAGAAAGGACACTTTCATGGTCAGCAGAAAACCCTATCAAAACACCATCCAGAAATTCCTTTAAGACTCTAGCATTAACTCATAACACCAGAGTGGCAATTTCCGATCACAAGAGCTTTCCAGACACAGTAACGAAACAGCAGCTGTGAACAGGAACAAAATGCAAAAACACACTAGGACAAAAGTCCAACTTAGCTGGGAGTTGTCTAGTAGCAGGAACAAGCACAGAAGGCTTCTGATTACATTGTTGACCGGCAAGAAACTGACAGAGGAGCAAGGTTATATAGCGACTCCCAATTCCTGATAGGAGCAGGTGAACAGAGGGGATGATGCACACAAGTTCAATTCCACAAGTGGCCACCGGGGGAGCCCAGAATCCAATTTCACAACAGTATGCGAGAGCGCAGATCTGTGCGCGCTGTGGCGTTGTCCTCAGAGCAGATGCCTGAGCCAATGCAATGTGATAGGATTCTGTCTAGAACGGAACAACAAGGATTCAGACGTCAGAATAGGTTGTGTTTTTATTGTGGCGATGCTTCTCATGTCATTTTAGTCTGCCCTAGGTGTACAAGGAGGATCACTAGTTCATTTACCATCAGTACTGTACAACCTAAATTTCTGTTATTTGTGTCCTTGATCTGCTCATTGTCTTCATTTTCTGTCATGGCGTTAGTGGATTCAGGCGCCGCCTTGAACTTAATGGACCTTGAGTTTGCCAGGCGTTGTGGTTTTCCCTTGCAGCCTTTGCAGAGTCCTATTCCTTTAAGGGGGATTGATGCTACACCTTTGGCTAAAAATAAGCCTCAGTTTTGGACACAGGTGACCATGCACATGGCGCCAGCCCATCAGGAAGATTGTCGATTTCTGGTGTTGCATAATTTGCATGATGTTATCGTGCTGGGTTTTCCGTGGTTGCAGGTACATAATCCTGTGTTGGATTGGAAGTCTATGTCTGTGACTAGTTAGGGTTGTCAGGGGGTTCACAATGATGTTCCTTTGATGTCAATCTCCTCTTCTTCCTCTTCTGAAATTCCAGAGTTTTTGTCTGATTTTCAGGATGTATTCGATGAGCCCAAGTCCAGTTCCCTTCCACCGCATAGGGACTGTGATTGTGCTATTGACTTGATTCCAGGCTGTAAGTTTCCTAAGGGCCAACTTTTCAACCTGTCTGTGCCTGAACATACCGCTATGCGGAGTTATGTTAAGGAGTCTTTGGAGAAAGGGCATATTCGGCCATCTTCCTCACCGTTGGGAGCAGGATTTTTTTTTGTTGCTAAGAAGGATGGCTCCTTGAGACCCTGTATTGATTATCACATCTTGAATAAGATCACGGTCAAGTTTCAATACCCTTTACCTCTGCTTTCCGATTTGTTTGCTAGGATTAAGGGGGCTAGTGTTGTGAATTCTGTTCTTGGGTTCCCTCCGGTGGTTGTTGGTGGTATTGCAGCTGTCCCTTGCTTGCAATCATGGTCAGGTGTCCCTGCTGATTGCAGGCCTGACTGGGGTATTTAGGGCTGCTGGATTCATTAGTCAGTGCCAGTTGTCCATTGTTCTTGGAGGGATTGCTTCTCTCTCTGGTTCCTCATGCTCTGCTGCCAATTAAACTAAGATAAGTGTCTGTTTTTTTGTCTCTGTGCACACATGCAGTGTGCTTGTAATTCAGTGCAATTCATTTGTGTTTTTGTCCAGCTTAGACTTTGTTTGGATTTTTCAGCCATGCTGGATTCTCAGGAGTTGCAGGTATACTTGCTATGTCTTTAGTTAGATGTAGTATATTGGTATTTTCTGCTGTGGATATTTTTAGGATTTTAATACTGACTGCTTAGAATTCTGTCCTATCCTTTTCTAATTAGCTAGAAGTGCCTCTTTTGCTAAACTCTGTTTTTCTGCCTGTGTGTGTCTTTCCTCTTATACTCACAGTCAATATTTGTGGGGGGCTGCCTATCCTTTGGGGCTCTGCTCTGAGGTAAGATAGAATTCCCATTTCCACCTATAGGGGTATTTAGTCCTCCGGCTGTGTCGAGGTGTCTAGGACGGGTTAGGCACACCCCACGGCTACTTCTAGTTGCGGTGTCAGTTTAGGGTTTGCGGTCAGTACAGATACCACTTACTCCTGAGAAAGTCTCTCATGCAGCTCCTAGGTCACCGGATCATAACAGGCTAGTTGGTTTACTAAAATTGACCTTCGGGGGGCATATAATCTTGTTCGTATTAAGCAGGGTGATGAATGTAAAACCGCGTTTAATACGCCCGAAGGCCATTTTGAATACCTTGTTATGCCATTCGGGCTCTCTAATGCTCCATCTGTTTTTCAGTCCTTCATGCATGATATCTTCCGGACTTATCTTGATAAATTCTTGATTATATATTTGGATGACATTTTGATCTTTTCCGATGATTGGGAGTCTGATGTGAAGCAGGTCAGGATGGTATTTCAGATCCTTCGTGATAATGCTTTGTTTGTGAAGGGGTCTAAGTGTCTCTTTGGAGTGCAGAAGGTTTCTTTTTTGTGCTTCATTTTTTCTCCCTCATCTATCGAGATGGATCCGGTTAAGGTTCAGGCCATTCATGATTGGATTCAACCCACATCCGTGAAGAGCCTTCAGAAATTTTTGGGCTTTGCTAATTTTTATCACCGTTTCATTGCAAACTTCTCCAGCGTGGATAAACCCTTGACCGATTTGACGAAGAAAGGCGCTGATGTGTTGAATTGGGCCTCTGCAGCTGTCTCTGCCTTTCAGCAGCTTAAACGCCGATTTACTTCTGCCCCGGTGTTGCGTCAACTGGATGTTTCTCTTCCGTTTCAGGTTGAGGTTGACGCTTCTGAGATTGGCGCAGGGGCCGATTTGTCCCAGAGGGATCCTGTTGGTTCCTTGATGAAACCATGTGCCTTCTTTTCCCGTAAGTTTTCGCCTGCCGAACGCAATTATGATGTCGGCAACCGGGAATTGTTGGCTATGAAGTGGGCGTTTGAGGAGTGGCGACATTGGCTTGAGGGAGCCAAGCACCGTATTGAGGTCTTGACCGATCATAAGAATCTGATTTACCTCGAGTCTGCCAGACGGCTGAATCCTAGACAGGCTCGATGGTCCTTCTTTTTTTCCCGTTTTGATTTCGTGGTCTCGTATCTTCCGGGTTCTAAGAATATTAAGGCTGAAGCCCTCTCCCGGAGTTTTTTGCCTGATTCTCCTGAGGTCCTTGAACCGGTCGGCATTCTGAAAGAAGGGGTGGTCCTCTCTGCCATTTCCCCTGATTTATGATGGGTTCTTCAGGAATTTCAGGCTGACAAACCTGACCGCTGTCCGGTGGGGAAACTGTTTGTTCCTGACAGATAGTCTAGTGTTGTGAATTAGACTTTTTGGCTCCCTCTTGTGTTTACTAGTGATATTACTCTGGGAGTTTCTTCCCTCAGTTTGCACCCACCTGGGCCGTTAGTCCAGGGGTGTTGCTATATAAACTTCCTGGATCCTTAGTCCAGTGCCTGGCATCGTTGTAATCAGATCCTTTCTGTTTGCTCCTATCTGCTGGTCCCGGTTCGTGCTAAATTAAGCTAAGTCCTGCTTCTTTGTTTTTTGGGTTATTTGCTTGCTCTCATTTTTGTCCAGCTTGTACTAAATGTGATTCCTGACCTTGCTGGAAGCTCTAGGGGGCTGGTGTTCTCCCCCCGGGCCGTTAGACGGTTCGGGGGTTCTTGAATTTCCAGCGTGGATATTTTTGATAGGGTTTTTGCTGACCATATAAGTTATCTTACTATATTCTGCTATTAGCTAGTGGGCCTCTCTTTGCTAAATACCTAGCTCATTCTTACGTTTGTCTTTTCCTCTTACCTCACCGTTATTATTTGTTGGGGGCTTGTATCCAACTTTTGGGGTCTTTTCTCTTGAGGCAAGAAAGGTCTTTCTTTTCCCTTCTAGGGTTAGTTAGTTCTCCGGCTGGCGCGAGACGTCTAGAATCAACGTAGGCACGTTCCCCGGCTGCTGTTATTTGTGGTGCTAGGATTAGATATATGGTCAGCCCAGTTACCACTGCCCTATGAGCTGGTTTTTGTGTTTGCAGACTTAGTAAATATTTCTGAGACCCTCTGCCATTGGGGTCATAACAGTATGCCAGGCCAACATTGAATGTTTATGCATTGCAGAAGTGGGATAATAAGAAAGGAAATTCTGAGGTTTTTTTTTTTTTCCTCTCTTTCTCCCCTTTACCTTTGAGTGGCTTGTGCTTGCTGCAGACATGAATGTCCAGACCTTGATTACAAGTGTAGACCAGCTTGCTGCTCGTGTGCAGGGCATACAAGATTTTGTTACCAGTAGTCCTATGTCTGAACCTAAAATACCTATTCCTGAACTGTTTTCTGGAGACCGATTTAGGTTTAGGAATTTCTAGAATAATTGTAAATTGTTTCTTTCTCTGAGACCCCGTTCATCTGGAGATTCAGCTCAGCAAGTTAAAATTGTTATTTCTTTTTTACGGGGCGACCCTCAGGATTGGGCTTTCTCGCTAGCGCCAGGAGATCCGGCATTGGCAAATATTGATGCGTTTTTTCTGGCGCTCGGATTGCTTTACGAGGAACCCAATCTTGAAGTTCAGGCAGAAAAAGCCTTGCTGGCTATTTCTCAGGGCCAAGATGAAGCTGAAGTGTATTGCCAAAAATTTCGGAAATGGTCCGTGCTTACTCAGTGGAATGAGTGTGCTCTGGCCGCAAATTTCAGAAATGGCCTTTCTGAAGCCATTAAGAATGTGATGGTGGGTTTCCCCATTCCTACAAGTCTGAATGATTCCATGGCGCTGGCTATTCAAATTGACCGGCGTTTGCGGGAGCGCAAAACCGCTAATCCTCTGGTGGTGTTGTCTGAACAAACACCTGATTTAATGCAATGTGATAGAATTCAGACTAGAAATGAGCGGAAAAATCATAGACGTCAGAATGGGTTGTGTTTTTACTGTGGTGATTCTACACATGTTATATCAGCATGCTCTAAACGCCTAACAAGGGTTGTTAGTCCTGTCGCCATTGGTAATTTGCAACCTAAATTTATTTTGTCTGTGACTTTAATTTGCTCATTGTCTTCTTACCCTGTTATGGCGTTTGTGGATTCAGGTGCTGCCCTGAGTCTTATGGATCTGTCATTTGCCAAGCGCTGTGGTTTTGTTCTTGAACCGTTGGTAAATCCTATTCCTCTTAGAGGTATTGATGCTACGCAATTGGCGGAAAATAAACCGCAGTTTTGGACGCAGGTAACCATGTGCATGACTCCTGAACATCGGGAGGTGATTCGTTTTCTTGTTCTGCATAAAATGCATGATTTGGTCGTTTTGGGGCTGCCATGGTTACAGACCCACAATCCAGTCTTGGATTGGAAGGCAATGTCTGTGTCAAGTTGGGGCTGTCAGGGAATTCATGCTGATTCCTCGCCGGTGTCTATTGCTTCCTCTACTCCTTCGGAAGTTCCTGAGTATCTGTCTGATTATCAGGATGTGTTCAGCGAGTCCAGATCCGGTGCTCTGCCTCCTCATAGGGACTGTGACTGCGCCATAGATTTGATTCCAGGTAGTAAATTTCCTAAGGGAAGATTATTTAATCTGTCTGTACCTGAGCATGCCGCAATGCGTTCGTATATCAAGGAGTCTCTGGAGAAGGGGCATATCCGTCCATCCTCTTCCCCTCTTGGTGCGGGATTCTTTTTTGTGGCCAAGAAGGACGGATCTTTGAGACCTTGTATTGACTATCGGCTTCTGAATAAAATCACTGTTAAATTTCAGTATCCTTTGCCTCTGTTGTCGGACTTGTTTGCCCGGATTAAAGGTGCCAAGTGGTTCACCAAGATAGATCTTCGTGGTGCGTACAACCTTGTGCGCATTAAGCAAGGAGATGAATGGAAGACTGCATTTAATACGCCCGAAGGTCATTTTGAGTACTTGGTGATGCCTTTTGGGCTCTCTAATGCTCCCTCAGTGTTTCAGTCCTTTATGCATGATATTTTCCGGAAGTATCTGGATAAATTTATGATTGTTTATCTGGATGATATTCTGGTTTTCTCTGAAGATTGGGACTCACATGTGGAGCAGGTCAGGATGGTGTTTCAGGTTTTGCGTGAGAATGCTTTGTTTGTTAAGGGCTCAAAGTGTCTCTTTGGAGTACAGAAGGTTCCCTTTTTGGGGTTTATTTTTTCCCCTTCTGCTGTGGAGATGGACCCAGTCAAGGTCCGAGCTATTCATGAGTGGACTCAACCCACGTCAGTTAAGAGTCTTCAGAAGTTCTTGGGTTTTGCTAACTTCTACCGTCGTTTTATCGCTAATTTTTCTAGCGTTGTTAAACCTTTGACAGATATGACCAAGAAAGGTTCTGATGTTGCTAACTGGGCTCCTGCAGCCGTGGAGGCGTTCCAGGAGTTGAAACGCCGGTTTACTTCGGCGCCTGTTTTGTGCCAGCCTGATGTCTCACTTCCCTTTCAGGTCGAAGTGGATGCTTCTGAGATTGGGGCAGGGGCCGTTTTGTCACAGAGAGGCCCTGGTTGCTCGGTAATGAGACCATGTGCTTTCTTCTCTAGGAAGTTTTCGCCTGCTGAGTGGAATTATGATGTTGGCAATCGGGAGTTGCTGGCCATGAAGTGGGCATTTGAGGAGTGGCGTCATTGGCTCGAGGATGCTAAGCATCGTGTGGTGGTCTTGACTGATCACAAAAATTTGATGTATCTCGAGTCTGCTAAACGCCTGAATCCTAGACAGGCCCGCTGGTCATTGTTTTTCTCCCGTTTTGACTTTGTGGTCTCGTATTTACCAGGTTCAAAGAATGTGAAGGCTGATGCTCTTTCAAGGAGCTTTGTGCCTGACTCTCCTGGAGTCGCAGAACCAGTTGGTATTCTTAAAGAGGGAGTTATTTTGTCAGCCATTTCTCCTGATTTGCGACGCGTGTTGCAGAGATTTCAGGCTGGTAGACCTTACTCTTGTCCACCTGACAGACTGTTTGTTCCTGATAAGTGGACCAGCAGAGTCATTTCCGAGGTTCATTCCTCGGTGTTGGCAGGTCATCCGGGAATTTTTGGCACCAGAGATCTGGTGGCTAGGTCATTTTGGTGGCCTTCCTTGTCACGGGATGTGCGGTCATTTGTGCAGTCCTGTGGGACTTGTGCTCGAGCTAAGCCTTGCTGTTCTCGTGCCAGCGGGTTGCTCTTGCCCTTGCCTGTCCCGAAGAGGCCTTGGACACACATTTCCATGGATTTCATTTCTGATCTCCCGGTGTCTCAGGGAATGTCTGTCATCTGGGTGGTATGTGATCGCTTTTCGAAAATGGTCCATTTGGTGCCTTTGCCTAAGCTGCCTTCCTCTTCCGATCTGGTTCCTGTGTTCTTTCAGAATGTGGTTCGCTTACATGGCATTCCTGAGAATATTGTGTCTGACAGAGGATCCCAGTTTGTTTCCAGGTTCTGGCGATCCTTTTGTGCTAGGATGGGCATTGATTTGTCGTTCTCGTCTGCCTTTCATCCTCAGACTAATGGACAAACGGAGCGAACTAATCAGACTCTGGAGGCTTATTTGAGGTGTTTTGTTTCGGCAGATCAGGATGATTGGGTGACCTTCTTGCCGTTGGCTGAGTTTGCCCTTAATAATCGGGCTAGTTCCGCTACTTTGGTTTCGCCATTTTTCTGCAACTCTGGTTTCCATCCTCGTTTTTCCTCGGGACATGTGGAGCCTTCTGACTGTCCTGGGGTAGATTCTGTGGTGGATAGGTTGCAGCAGATCTGGAATCATGTGGTGGACAACTTAAAATTGTCACAGGAGAAGGCTCAGCGTTTTGCCAACCGCCGCCGCGGTGTGGGTCCCCGACTTCGTGTTGGGGATTTGGTGTGGCTGTCTTCTCGATTTGTTCCTATGAAGGTCTCCTCTCCTAAATTTAAGCCTCGCTTCATCGGTCCTTACAAGATATTGGAAATCCTTAATCCAGTGTCCTTTCGCTTGGATCTTCCGGTGTCGTTTGCCATTCACAACGTGTTCCATAGGTCCTTGTTGCGACGCTACGTTGTGCCTGTGGTTCCTTCTGCTGAGCCTCCTGCTCCGGTGTTGGTTGAGGGCGAGTTGGAGTACGTGGTGGAGAAGATCTTGGATTCTCATCTCTCCAGACGGAGACTTCAGTATCTGGTCAAGTGGAAGGGCTATGGTCAGGAGGATAATTCCTGGGTGGGTGCCTCTGACGTGCATGCGGCCGATTTAGTTCGTGCCTTTCACGCTGCTCATCCTGATCGCCCTGGTGGTCTTGGTGAGGGTTCGGTGACCCCTCCTTAAGGGGGGGGTACTGTTGTGAATTAGACTTTTTGGCTCCCTCTTGTGGTTACTAGTGATATTACTCTGGGAGTTTCTTCCCTCAGTTTGCACCCACCTGGGCCGTTAGTCCAGGGGTGTTGCTATATAAACTTCCTGGATCCTTAGTCCAGTGCCTGGCATCGTTGTAATCAGATCCTTTCTGTTTGCTCCTATCTGCTGGTCCCGGTTCGTGCTAAATTAAGCTAAGTCCTGCTTCTTTGTTTTTTGGGTTATTTGCTTGCTCTCATTTTTGTCCAGCTTGTACTAAATGTGATTCCTGACCTTGCTGGAAGCTCTAGGGGGCTGGTGTTCTCCCCCCGGGCCGTTAGACGGTTCGGGGGTTCTTGAATTTCCAGCGTGGATATTTTTGATAGGGTTTTTGCTGACCATATAAGTTATCTTACTATATTCTGCTATTAGCTAGTGGGCCTCTCTTTGCTAAATACCTAGCTCATTCTTACGTTTGTCTTTTCCTCTTACCTCACCATTATTATTTGTTGGGGGCTTGTATCCAACTTTTGGGGTCTTTTCTCTGGAGGCAAGAAAGGTCTTTCTTTTCCCTTCTAGGGTTAGTTAGTTCTCCGGCTGGCGCGAGACGTCTAGAATCAACGTAGGCATGTTCCCCGGCTGCTGTTATTTGTGGTGCTAGGATTAGATATATGGTCAGCCCAGTAACCACTGCCCTATGAGCTGGTTTTTGTGTTTGCAGACTTAGTAAATATTTCTGAGACCCTCTGCCATTGGGGTCATAACAGTCTAGTAGAGTGATTTCTGAGGTTCATTGTTCTGTGTTGGCTGGCCATCCTGGTATTTTTGGTACCAGAGATTTGGTTGGTAGGTCATTTTGGTGGCCTTCTTTGTCATGTGATGTGCGTTCTTTTGTGCAGTCCTGTGGGACGTGTGCACGGGCCAAGCCTTGTTGTTTCCGTGCTAGTGGGTTGCTTTTGCCATTGCCGGTCCCTGAGAGGCCCTGGACGCATATTTCTATGGATTTTTTTTCTGATGTTCCGGTTTCCCAGAGGATGTCGGTTATCTGGGTGGTTTGTGACCGGTTCTCTAAGATGGTTCATTTGGTGCCTTTGCCTAAATTGCCTTCCTCTTCAGATTTGGTTACGCTGTTTTTTCAGCATGTGGTTCGTTTGCATGGTATTTCAGAGAATATTGTGTCTGACAGAGGTTCCCAGTTTGTTTCTAGGTTTTGGCGGGCCTTTTGTGCTAGGCTGGGCATTGATTTGTCTTTTTCTTCCGCATTTCATCCTCAGACAAATGGCCAAACCGAGCGAACTAATCAGACCCTGGAGACTTATTTGAGATGCTTTGTGTCTGCTGATCAGGATGATTGGGTGGCTTTCTTGCCATTGGCCGAGTTTGCCCTTAATAATCGGGCTAGTTCGGCTACTTTGGTTTCGCCCTTCTTTTGTAATTTTGGTTTTCATCCTCGTTTTTCTTCAGGGCAGGTTGAGCCTTCTGACTGTCCCGGTGTGGATTCTGTGGTTGACAGGTTGCAGCAGATTTGGGCTCATGTGGTGGACAATTTGGTGTTGTCTCAGGAGGAGGCTCAACGTTTTGCTAACCGTCGTCGGTGTGTTGGTTCCCGGCTTCGGGTTGAGGATCTGGTTTGGTTGTCTTCCCGTCATGTTCCTATGAAGGTTTCTTCCCCTAAGTTTAAGCCTCGGTTTATTGGTCCTTATAGGATTTCTGAGATTATTAATCCGGTGTCTTTTCGATTGGCGCCTCCGGCCTCTTTTGCTATCCATAATGTCTTCCATAGATCTTTATTGCGGAAATATGTGGTGCCCGTTGTTCCCTCTGTTGATCCTCTGGCCCCGGTGTTGGTTGATGGGGAGTTGGAGTATGTGGTTGAGAAGATTTTGGATTCTCGTTTTTCGAGGCGGAGGCTTCAGTACCTTGTCAAATGGAAGGGTTATGGCCAGGAGGATAATTCTTGGGTTTTTGCCTCTGATGTCTATGCTGCTGATTTGGTTCGTGCCTTTCATCTGGCTCATCCTGATCGGCCTGGGGGCTCTGGTGAGGGTTCGGTGACCCCTCCTCAAGGGGGGGGTACTGTTGTGAATTCTGCTCTTGGGTTCCCTCCGGTGGTTGTTGGTGGTAATACAGTTGTCCCTGGGTTGCAATCCTGGGCAGGTGTCCCTGCTGATTGCAGTGCTGACTGGGGGATTTAAGGTTGCAGGATTTATTAGTCCTTGCCAGTTGTCCATTGTTCTTGGAAGGTTTGGATCTCAGTCTGGTTTCCTCCTGCCCTGCTGCCAATTCAGCAAAGATAAGTGTCTGGTTTTTGTTTCTGCAGCACACATGCTGTGTGCTTTACAGATCAGTGCTATTCATTGTTTTTTCTTGTCCAGCTTAGACTGTGCCAGGATTTTTCCAGTCAAGTTGGATTCTCAGGAGATGCAGATATACGTTCCATGTCTTTAGTTAGATGGTGGAATTTTTGTATTATCTGCTGTGGATATTTTCAGGGTTTTATTACTGACCGCTTAGCATTCTGTCCTATCCTTTCCTATTTAGCTAGAGTGGCCTCTTTTGCTAAACCCTGTTTTCTGCCTGTGTGTGTCTTTCCTCTAATACTCACAGTCAATATTTGTGGGGGGCTGTCTATCCTTTGGGGTTCTGCTCTGAGGCAAGATAGGATTCCCATTTCCATCTATAGGGGTATTTAGTCCTCCGGCTGTGTCGAGGTGTCTAGGATTGTTAGGTACGTCCCACGGCTACTTCTAGTTGCGGTGTCAGTTTAGGGATTGCGGTCAGTATAGGTTCCACCTACTCCTGAGAAAGTCTCATGCGGCTCCTAGGTCACCGGATCACAACAGATCTGCATGGAGGAATGGGCCAACATACCACCAACAGTGTGTGACAACCTTGTGAAGACTGACAGAAAACGTTTGACCTCTGTCATTGTCATCAAAGGATATATTTGAAGTGACATCTTTTAAGTGTAGCATCAGAAATATACCAGAAATCGGCCAGACGGTAAGACTAATCACTGTCTTCTAATTTTACTTGCCTTTCTTTTCTTCCCCTGCTCTTTAACCATGCTCATATTTGCCCCAACCGTTTTTGCTCCACTAATCCTCACTCTCCTTCGCTAACCCCAAACCCCTGCACCCTCAAACCACATAACTATCTCCCCCTCTCTCTTACGCCCACCTCGCTTCATCTGCAGACCTGCTCCTTAACCTCAGACCTCTCCTACTAAAATATAACATAAGACGATCACTCTCCTTCACCCACCTGCTTTCCCTCTCTCTGATCATTCTCACTGCTGGCGACATATCCCCCAATCCTGCCCCCCCGCCTCATACATCCCCTAATCCTCACCCCTATCCTTCTCACACTAAGAGAAACTACCGCAATCCCTCACTTAAAATCTGTGCCACTGACCCCCACCCCCATGCTTCCGCTCTCTGGGGCACTTTGGAATGCCTGCTCCATCGGCAACAAGCTCCACGTCATGCACAATCTGTTTACTTGCCGCAACCTTTCCTTTCTGGCCCTCACTGAGACCTGGCTGACACCCCCTGACATGGCCTTCCCTCCTTCACTGAGTTACGGTCGCCTCCAATTTACCCACACTCCTCACTCTGGCAAACGACATGGCGGAGGAGTGGATTTCCTTCTTTCGAAAAACTGCTCCTTCAACCCTATCCAACCCCCACCCTCCCTTATCCTCACTTCTTTCGAGGTTCACTCTGTCCGTATCTACTGTCCCTCTAATCTCCAAATGGCTGTCATATACCAACCACCAGGCTCAGCCACTGCCTTCATTGACCAATTCTCCACCTGGCTCCTTCACTTTCTCTGCTGACATTCGCACCATCATAATGGGTGACTTTAATTTCCCTACTGACACCCGCCAGTCAGCAGCCTCCTAGCTCCTGGACCTTACTTCATCCTTTGGACTTACTCAGTGGTCCTCCACAGCCACCCACACAGACGGACATACACTAGACCTCTTATTCACCCGCCTCTGTTCCTTATCTAATCTCACAACCTCTCCCTTTCTCCTATCTGACCACCATCTACTCACCTTGTCATCCTTGTCCTCCTCACCCGCCCTCCATGTCCAGCCACTACCACATCCTTGCAGAAACCTCGCACACCTAGACATTCTCAGACTCTCTTCTACCCCTGTCCTCCATATCTTCACTCCACGACATGGACAGCGCCACTGCTTTCTATAACTCCACCCTCACATCAGCCATAGACTCAGTTGCCCCTCTCATGTATGGCAAAGTGTGACAAATCAATAGGCAACCCTGGCATAACAATCTCACCAAAACACTTCAACAAGCATCCAGGGTTACGGAGTGGCGTTGGAAGTAAAGACGACTTCACTGCTTTCAAACAAGCTACCTTGCCTTCAAATCAGCCCTCACCTCTGCTAAACAGACCTATTTCACAAACCTTGTATCTTCATTATCCTATAACCCAAAACAACTGTTCAGCACATTTAACTCTCTCCGCCCATAACTGCCACTTCAACTCACCTCATCTCTTCCAAAGACATTGCCACCTACTTCAAAAACAAGATCGACCAAACAAGGCAAACCTTTACGGTTCCACCACCCCAACCACTCCATATATCAGACCTCTGCCCTTCCCTAATAACCTCCCTCTCCAACATCACTGAAGGAGAGCTTACTCATCTCCTTTCCAAATCACACCTCACCACCTGTGCATTTGACCCCATCCCTTCCCACCTGCTCCCCAACCTCACTAACATGCTCATTCCAGCCCTAACCCATCTCTTAAACCTAACCCTATCTTCTGGTACCTTCCCCTCTGCTTTCAAACATGCCACCATCACACCCATCCTCAAAAAAACTAACCTTGACTCAACTGCTATGCCCAGCTATCGCCCCATATCACTGCTCCCGTTTGCTTCAAAACTCCTTGAGCAGCATGTCCATGCTTAACTTTCCTCCCACCTCTCATCTAATTCTCTCCTTGACAACTTCCAATCTGGCTTCCGCCCCCACCACTCCACCGAAACTGCCCTGACCAAAATTACTAATGACTTACTCACAGGCAAAATTAACAGACAGTTCTCCATCCTCCTCCTTCTTGACCTGTCCTTTCGACACAGTCGACTGTTATGATCCGGTGACTTAGGAGCTGCATGAGACTTTCTCAGGAGTAGGTGGAACCTGTACTGACCGCAATCCCTAAACTGACACCGCAACTAGAAGTAGCCGTGGGGTGTACCTAACAATCCTAGACACCTCGACACAGCCGGAGGACTAAATACCCCTATAGATGGAAATGGGAATCCTATCGTGCCTCAGAGCAGAACCCCAAAGGATAGGCAGCCCCCCACGAATATTGACTGTGAGTATTAGAGGAAAGACATACGCAGGTAGGAAACAGGATTTAGCAAAAGAGGCCACTCTAGCTAAATAGGAAAGGATAGGACAGAATACTAAGCGGTCAGTATAAAACCCTAAAAATATCCACAGCAGAATAATACAAAAATTCAACCATCTAACTAAAGACATGGAGCGTATATCTGCATCTCCTGAGAATTCAACTTGACTGTAAAAATCCTGACACAGTCCAAGCTGAACAAGAAAAGACAAATGAATAGCACTAAATAGTAAACACACCGCATGTGTGCTGTAGAAACAAAAACCAGACACTTATCTTTGTAGATTTAGCAGCAGGGCAGGAAGACCAGAAAGAGATCCAAAACCTCCAAGAACAATGGACAACTGGCACTGACTAATGAATCCAGCAGCCCTAAATACCCCAGTCAGGCCTGCAATCAGCAGGAACACCTGACCAGGATTGCAAGCCAGGGACAACTGCAATACCACCAACAACCACCGGAGGGAACCCAAGAGCAGAATTCACAACAGTCGACCACTGCCTACTGCTACAGATTCTTTCTTCCCTTGGCATCAAAGACCTTGCCCTGTCCTGGATTGCCTCATACCTTTCTGACCGCACATTTAGCGCTTCCCACTCCCACACTACCTCCTCATCCCGCCCTCTCTCAGGCCCCTACTTTTTTCATCTATGCCCTTGGCCTAGGACAACTCATAAAGTCCCATGGCTTCCAGTACCACCTGTATGTGGACAACACTCAGATCTACCTCTCTGGCCCAGATGTCATCTCTCTGCTGTCCAGAATCCCGGAGTGTCCATCAGCCATATCCTCCTTCTTCACCTCTCGTTTCCTAAAACTCAATGTAGACAATATCAAACTCATCATCTTTCCCCATCTCGCGTATCCCCCCTACCTGATCTGTCTATTATGGTAAACGGCATCATGCTCTCTCCCGCACCTGAAAGCCGCTGCCTCAGGGTAACTCTCGTCTCTGACCTGTCCTTCAAACCGCACGTCCAAACTCTTGCCACCTCCTGTCGCCTCCAACTCAAAAATATTGCCAGAATCTGTCCCTTCCTCAGCCCACAATCTACTAAAACTCTTATGCATGCCCTCATCTTCTCCCGCCTCGATTACTGCAACACCCTCCTCTGTGGCCTCCCCGCTAACTCTCTTGCACCACTCCAGTCTGTCCTGAACTCTGCTGCCCAGCTAATTCACCTCTCAACTCGCTACCCCCCTGTTATTCCCCTCTGCAAATCCCTCCACTGGCTCCCAATTCCCCAATGAATCCAATTCAAACTACTAACTAACACTGATCTACAAAGCCAACCACAACCTGTCCCCTCCCTATATCTCTAAACTAATCTCCCAATATCTTCCCTCACGTAATCTTTGATCCTCCTAAGACCTCCTACTCTCCTCCACACTTATTTGTTCCTCACACACAACCACCTCCAAGATTTCTCCCGGATATCCCCCATCCTCTGGAATTCCATGCCTCAATACATCCGATTGAGGCGCAATGCATCCCTGGGAACGGAAGCCGCTGCGTGCACTGCTGAGAGCCGGTAGGTCTCCGGGGGCCATCAGAAGGTAAGTATATCCCTATTTTTTATTTTAATTCTTTTTTTTACCGGAATATGGTAGCCAGGGTCTGGAGGAGAGTGTCCTCTCCTCCAGGTCCTAGGTACCATCCACACATGAAGCGCTCACTTGACACATGGTGGGCATAGCCACATGCGTAAAGTGTGTGTTTCAATGCTATCTTATGGTGGCAGAATTGCCATGATTCCGCAGAAATAATGAACATGCTGCGGATTTTACCCCTATGCGATTCCACAGTGGAAAAATCCACAGCATAGGCATAGCAACTGCGGAATCCAATAGGATTGCATGGCAATGCATTTTTTAAGCATTTTTTAAGCATTTCCACTACAGCAAAAACGTGTCGGAAACGCATAAAAAACTCAACGTGGGCACCCCGCCTCATAGTTGTGGTCTACCTATGATGTCAATTACATGCCTCTCTCATCTTTTTATGTGGGAGAACTTGCACAGTTGGTGGCTGACTAAAAACTTTTTTCCCCAATGTATCCGTATTTCAGTTATGCTAATCTTCATTTTGAAGTTTTATACCGCCAATGCTTTCAAAATAGTCATTCAGTTCTTCGTTCCATCACGTATCATGCAGTCAGTATTATCTGTTTTGACAATGGTTGTGGGAATCCTCGCTGATTCCCTTACAAGCAGGATATCGTTCACAACATGAACACAGCTTGTTAAGAAATCTTCAATCAACTGTGTCTGTCTTTCACAGCTGTCACCTGAGATCCTGAAGATCAAACGCACTGTCACAGCTTGTGTATGGAATGTGATTTGTCCCACTTTCTATTTTTCACAGTTTGTATCCTCCATCATCATTGTCACTGAAATGTTTCTTTTTTTCCATGCACAATGATGCATTAATTTTATAACCATTTCCTGCCTAGCTATCACAGTATACATAACTGTGCATTATACGCTCCTCAACATTGAAATTGAAAGTCCAAGAAGGAAAAGTCATTGAATTATTGAAATCACAGGATTGCTAGACATGTTAATGATCTACAAATGATGACAAGCTGGAAACAATATTTTCCAAACATCTCGATTTATTCAGTATCGAGTATGAGAATAATGTGGAGATATTTCCGCACTTACACACCTTGGCTTCTTTCACTAAGGTTATTAATGGTTGTCTAAGGAATGTTTTACCACCCCGAATGCACTTTGGCACAAAATCATCAAGATCCGCTGCTGGCAGCTACCTTTGTAATTGCTGACCAATTATGTAAAAACCCTTTAAAATATAACTTTTAATATTCAGAGTAAAAATTACCCAAATTTATGGGTCAGGAGACAGTATCACCTTAATCTATACAATCTAAATTAAGAGGCAGCTAAAAACAAGGATAAGCGAACATGTAGGTGACATTAAACACAAGAGGGATACCCCTTTGGCACGGCATATGGTGGAGAATCACAAAGGTGACCTTGCATCCTTTTTCTTTCAAGTGATAGAGACCGTCCCCCAATCCGTTAGGCTAGGTGACTGGGACCGCAAAATACTGCAGCGTGAGACCCGGTGGATTTATCTTCTGGAGTCTATGTCCCCTTTAGGACTTAATGAGCAGCTTAGTTTTACTAGCTTTATCTAAATTGGTGTTCACTATGGTCTATATGACATTAACTGCTTTATGTATAGGTCTTTCAGATGACCACATATTTGTTTATCACTAAACAGTGTAAACAGCATTAATGGGTTCTTCGTAATGGAATTTCATTAACCTCACATGGCATTCTCATTCTATGTTGTGGCTGCACGGTCATTTACACTATTATTCTCTGCTTCTAAAAACTCCCCCGCAGCTTACGCCTCTGGTGCCCTTTTAGCCTTTTTCATTATACGATTACTTTGGCATTTAATTTGTGCACTCGGATGAGCGCTGTGCTTTTTTCAGCAAGTTAGTATGTTAATACTTGCTGGCACCGCCTCCATATGCTAGGTTTCATTACGTGGAGCGCTGTGCGTTCCACAAACCGGAAACTCTATGGCGCTATGCATTACGCGTCACTTCCGTTTTTTTTTTTTCGGCACTCCATGACGGCGGTGGGAGAAATAAGAAGCGGTATGTGGTGAGACACGTGCAGCCCTTCATTGTGAGCGGTCATTCCGAGACGCAGCGCATTATAGCTGCCTTGGATCTTGTACAGTGGTCATTCCGAGACGCAGCCTATTATAGCTTCCTCGGACTGTGCAAAGCCCCACTTCCTCCCCTGATGAACCCTGGCGTATTGTCCTAGGGGGAAACGCGTCGGGATGGGCGGCATCATATGGATGAGTACATCCTATATATATATATTTTCTTGACCATATTCTTTTTTTGCCATTTATGTCTGTGATTTAATCTTTTGAGATGCTGGTGTATGGCAGGGGGTTGTCAGTATGCTGATATATCTGACATAGTATTGTATCTTTGTATATCTCATCTCTGCCTACACGCATATACATTTTGCTAAATATCATATTTTGTGTATATAACTCAGGTATTAAATAATACCATAGGTGTCAGGCATGTCCTGAGACTGTAGGCAGGATTATTGTTGCCATATATTGCAGATGCTTTGACTTATCTTGTATTGTAGACACCTTGCACCTCCATATATATATGATTAATAGAAGGGAAACAAAACCATACTCCCTTCTCTTGTGGAAACTTATCCACAAAAAAGATTTCTACAGCTTTTATTGCACCTTTTAAAGCACTATTGCACTTTATATAAGGTTTTGGTGTGGTGGAAGTTTCATTTTTGTTAAGATCCTGTAGGGTCATAAGGGAGAGCCGTCGACGAGTGGGGGCGCCATGTCGAACTTAGGGTGCCAACTCCGCTGTGAGGTAGGGTGAGTAAGGGATCAGATCACGCCCCCCCACCATTTTAGTCTCTATCCTTTCATTAGATTGTATAGATTAAGGTGTTACTGTCTCCTCACCCATAAATTTGGGTAATTTTTACTCTGAATATTAAAAGTTATATTTTAAAGGGTTTTTTCAGTCCTTTTTGGTTATACCTAATTTATACCCTGAATATATTTTTTCTGGTGATTACTTGATTTGATATGGCCAGTTTTTTGTCTGGACCAGTGAACACTATTCAATGGCTAAGTGACGCTCAAGAGGTCTTTTCTGAAGTTCCCTCTGCTAATTTGATAACGGACAAACCAACAATTAAATCTGTGTTTTCTGACCTATCGCTAGTGCAGCGCCCCAGAGTCCTGGTCGTTGCAGTACTGTGGCTCCGCCACTATGGGGAGCTATGGTGCGTCCGATGGCACTGAAGGAGTTCATCTGATCAGGTATCACAGACACCAATACATTTCACAGCCGGGCCTCCGGGGGGAGCTAAGGGTGCTATTCATTAGGCCACTCCCCACCATAGTGGGTAAACTGGGGGTCAGGCAGGAAGTTAGATCAGAAAGCTGACTGGGTTGGAACCAGGCAACACCTTGTGGCAGAGGGTGTTGTAGGGGAAGATACAGTAGGGTCTCTGTCAGGGGTGGGATCCTGACAGAGGCTTGGCAACGAGAACGAACGTAACGGGACCGTGCCTGCTCCGGGTAGCGGCGGTGCCCAAGAAAGGATTAGAAGAGAGATAGATTGTGCTGAGTGAGAAACGGGATCACGCAAAGGAGAAATACCAGTAGGAGTCGTGCTGTAAGACCGAAGCAACATCCTACTGAGGCGCACTACCGGTGGCCGGAACGCCGAGGGAGTAGAATAACATTCAGCTTCAAGCAATACTCCAAACAGCGGCAGGACAGTCAGTCTCAGGCGGGCTGTCTAACTCAAATCACCTATGAAGTCTTGGGAGGCAATTGTGGGAGAGGGGCGTCTCTAGGGTCCCGGAAGAACTCCAGGCCTACCCGTCAAACGGGTGCCGTTCCTACCCGAACCTCAGGGAGGGACGGAGGATTAGCAGAACATCATCTAGTCGAGTTGTGAGGGAACTTCAGAAACAGACACAACAGTTGTGGGGTACTTTCCGTAAGCGCAGCAGGGAAGGACTACAACACATAGCGCTAGGGGGAAGGCACAGATTTCCTCCTGTGAAGAGAACTCTGGAAGTGTCATTGGACCGGCCGGACTTGCGCAGCCTGGTGAGCCGTATTCTGGACTGAGGACTCAGAAGAGATCTTCAGTAAAGAGGTAAAGAGACTGCAACCTGGTGTCCTCGTTATTTACCACGACCTGCACCCCACAACTGCACCGTTACAACACCACTTATTGTACTGGACGTCCCCCACTGACGGACAGGGCCACGGACCGGGTCTAGCCACCGTGACAACCCCAGAACTGGACAGAGACTCTCAGAGGCCCGGCTCCGGGTGCCCCTCGGCCCTGCGGCGGTGTGGGGGCGCTCCACTAGCATATAAAAACAACATTAAGTCGTGGTGGGAAGTGCAGTCTATAGAACATTATATTAAGCAGAATATTGTACCCAGGGGTCTTAGAATCCCATTAGTCCCTGCGATGAGATGTCAGACACCCGCATTACTAACTAAGTGGGAAAAAGAGTCCATTGCCTCTTCGATACGATTTATGAAATTACTACTAGAGGAGGAAAAAGTTACATTGGAACATACTACTAAGAGACTTGAAGAATTAATAGGGGAAGCCCTTAAGTTTAAAACGGATCCCGATTTTTCTAATAAGGAATCTACTTTAAAAACAACAGTGGAACGTTATCAAAACATTCTAAAAGAGAGGAAACACAAACGGTTTATAAGGGACCTTGCAGATTTTAAAGATAAGCAAGCTTATGCATTTTTAGGGGGTAGCTCCGCCCCCATTGAGGAGATCTCGTCATCAGATATCGATTTATCGGACACTGAGACGAGACAACAATATTATCAAGATAGTGGGAGGGGAAGGGGGCAGTTTAACAAGAAAGGAACATATAGAAAATGGCCAAAGGGTGGCCAAAAGGGGAAACAAGGACAGCGCCATCAGATGGCCCCTGGAGCTGGTCCATCAAACAGCTCAGCATCCTCTTCCTCCTCTTCCTCCTCCTCTTTTTTAGAGCAGAGAGAAATGCTTCCTTATGCCTTACGCACACGGTTCCCTCAGGGTCAGAGAAGATAATAACTAACTGTGAGGATGGAGGAGCTGAACGTGTCATCAATCTTTCCTCTCATTCTCTTTCTCCTTCAGAAACAAAGGTACTGAGCCATGGTTTATCATTTGTCCCTACGACAAAGTTTGATCCATTTTTATGGATCAAAGATATTAATCTGTTTATTAGAAAATTAAAGTGGAAGAAATTCTTTTCTCAAAAAGACAGAATACAATGCCAACAATTAGGCATATCATCTGATTCATTGGATGATGTCAGATTGCTGGCTGGTTTGGCTGATGAAGGGGGACGGCAGATTGGGGAGGGCCCATATTCGGAGCTCAAACCAAAGAGTAAAAAAGCACCTCCAATTGGCAATTATGGGAATATTGATATGTTTCTAACTCTGGTTACGGATGAAATTAAGAGAATTAAACCAAAATTTGGTGTATCGGAACCCAATTTAGAGAAGCGTGAATGGGAGGCCCTTAGCTCCCTAGAAAAGGATCACGAGATAGTGGTCAAACCGTCTGATAAGGGGGGCAATGTGGTGATCCTAGATAGATCACAATATTTGATTATGTGTAGAAATATTCTATCTGACTTAATAACTTATGAGATTTTAAAAAAGGACCCCACATTGCCCTACCAAGCAGAACTGAGAGTATTGCTGACAGAAGCCTTGGAGGACGGTCTCCTGTCCAAGGGTGAATTTGATTTCATGTACCCAAAATATCCTACATTGGCGACCTTTTATGCCCTACCCAAGACCCACAAGGGATTTGACCCACTGAAGGGGCGTCCGATTGTGGCGGGTATAGATGCTTTATGTCAAAATTCGAGCGTTTATCTTGACCAGGTTTTACGTCCCTTTGTGTATTCTCTACCATCATTTATCAGAGATACCTCTGACTTACTGACTAAGTTGGATGGTGTTTATCTCGACCCGGGCACTATCCTGGCATAAATAGATGTGGAAACCTTATACAGCAGTATACCACATGGCAGTGGTTTGGAGGCTGCCGAGTACTATCTTAGGGCAAGGGGAAACCATTGCCTCCGCCATAATAACTTTCTGCTGAGACTTCTTCATTATGTGTTAACACACAATTTTTTTCTCTTTGATGGGAAATTCTACCACCAGCTCAGGGGCACAGCAATGGGGAGCCCATGTGCCCCAACTTACGCTAATCTGCTCCTGGGCTGGTGGGAGGAAACGGTAGTGTTCAGGGATGATGATGAGAAATGGTGCCCCCATATTGTTTTTTGGGGGCGCTTTATCGATGATATTCTGATCATCTGGTCTGGGGATGACGGATCATTTAAGGAATTTGTGGAACATCTGAATATAAATGATGTGGGACTTAGGTTCACTCATGAAGTAGGGGGTGACAGCATCTCTTTTTTGGATGTACGGCTGTGGAGAGGAGAATCTGGGGTCATCAACAGTACCATCTACCGTAAAAAAAGGCAACTAATAGTCTCCTTCGATGGGAGAGTTACCATCCCACAAGCTTGAAGAGAGGGATCCCTAAGGGGCAGTTTTTTAGACTTCGCCGAAACTGTTCTTCATTACAGGATTTCGATCACCAAGCTCACATCTTAAAAAGACGGTTTAGGGACAGAGGATACCCTGAACATGTTATAGAGAAAGGATATGAGATTGCACGGAATTCAAACCGTATACAACTACTTACTCCTAAACCCAAGAAAGAAGGAGGGGATGTAACTAGATTGATTGGGACATATGATGACCAAAACTTCAAACTAATGGGTATTCTTAAACGATACTGGAGTATTTTGAGGGCAGATCCCGATATAGTGGATCACATACCAAAGACCCCGTCAGTGACTTATAGGAGGGGTAAGTCAATACGTGATCATGTGGTCCATAGTCACCTTTGCCCCCTTAAAAAGGGAGGAACATGGCTGGAACAGAGAGGTGTAGGCACCTTTAAATGTAGAGGATGTAATGTGTGTAAATTGGTGAAGCAGTCAACTACCTTTACTAGTGCGGCCACTGGACGGGTTTTTAAAAATAGGGATTTTGCCAGTTGTGGAACTGTAGGGGTAGTCTACTTGTGTACATGTAGCTGCCCCTTAAATTATGTCGGAAAAACTAAGAGGCAGCTAAAAACAAGGATAAGCGAACATGTAGGTGACATTAAACACAAGAGGGATACCCCTTTGGCACGGCATATGGTGGAGAATCACAAAGGTGACCTTGCATCCTTTTTCTTTCAAGTGATAGAGACCGTCCCCCAATCCGTTAGGCTAGGTGACTGGGACCGCAAAATACTGCAGCGTGAGACCCGGTGGATTTATCTTCTGGAGTCTATGTCCCCTTTAGGACTTAATGAGCAGCTTAGTTTTACTAGCTTTATCTAAATTGGTGTTCACTATGGTCTATATGACATTAACTGCTTTATGTATTGGTCTTTCAGATGACCACATATTTGTTTATCACTAAACAGTGTAAACAGCATTAATGGGTTCTTCGTAATAGAATTTCATTAACCTCACATGGCATTCTCATTCTATGTTGTGGCTGCACGGTCATTTACACTATTATTCTCTGCTTCTAAAAACTCCCCCGCAGCTTACGCCTCTGGTGCCCTTTTAGCCTTTTTCATTATACGATTACTTTGGCATTTAATTTGTGCACTCGGATGAGCGCTGTGCTTTTTTCAGCAAGTTAGTATGTTAATACTTGCTGGCACCGCCTCCATATGCTAGGTTTCATTACGTGGAGCGCTGTGCGTTCCACAAACCGGAAACTCTATGGCGCTATGCATTACGCGTCACTTCCGGGTTTTTTTTTCGGCACTCCATGACGGCGGCGGGAGAAATAAGAAGCGGTATGTGGTGAGACACGTGCAGCCCTTCATTGTGAGCGGTCATTCCGAGACGCAGCGCATTATAGCTGCCTTGGATCTTGTACAGTGGTCATTCCGAGACACAGCCTATTATAGCTTCCTCGGACTGTGCAAAGCCCCACTTCCTCCCCTGATGAACCCTGGCGTATTGTCCTAGGGGGAAACGCGTCGGGATGGGCGGCATCATATGGATGAGTACATCCTATATATATATTTTTTCTTGACCATATTCTTTTTTTGCCATTTATGTCTGTGATTTAATCTTTTGAGATGCTGGTGTATGGCAGGGGGTTGTCAGTATGCTGATATATCTGACATAGTATTGTTTCTTTGTATATCTCATCTCTGCCTACACGCATATACATTTTGCTAAATATCATATTTTGTGTATATAACTCAGGTATTAAATAATACCATAGGTGTCAGGCATGTCCTGAGACTGTAGGCAGGATTATTGTTGCCATATATTGCAGATGCTTTGACTTATCTTGTATTGTAGACACCTTGCACCTCCATATATATAAGATTAATAGAAGGGAAACAAAACCATACTCCCTTCTCTTGTGGAAACTTATCCACAAAAAAGATTTCTACAGCTTTTATTGCACCTTTTAAAGCACTATTGCACTTTATATAAGGTTTTGGTGTGGTGGAAGTTTCATTTTTGTTAAGATCCTGTAGGGTCATAAGGGAGAGCCGTCGACGAGTGGGGGCGCCATGTCGAACTTAGGGTGCCAACCTCCGCTGTGAGGTAGGGTGAGTAAGGGATCAGATCACGCCCCCCCACCATTTTAGTCTCTATCCTTTCATTAGATTGTATAGATTAAGGTGTTACTGTCTCCTGACCCATAAATTTGGGTAATTTTTACTCTGAATATTAAAAGTTATATTTTAAAGGGTTTTTTCAGTCCTTTTTGGTTATACCTAATTTATACCCTGAATATATATTTTTTCTGGTGATTACTTGACCAATGATGTACCAGATATGCTCGATGTGAAACAAGTCTGGAAACGCTGCATATGGCTGCCATAGTAGCAAGTTTGGGCCATGCAGGTTGCTCAAAATAGCATAAGCAACATGTGATCTAGTGTTGTCTTGTTGAAAAACACTTTTGGGATATTTTGGAGAAATGGCCAAACCACTTGTTCTATGATGGGATTAATGTAACACTAAGATGTTAGTGTATATCTAGAATAAAGACTACCGTATATTTTACCATAATCCCAGGAGTGGGATCACTGTAACATTCCCTCGTGAAGGCCTATTCATTGTGTTGCCCCTGTGGCCTCTAGGATCATTCTCTGGCTATCATTGAATTCCAGACAAAGGCGGGACACATCGTTGAAGAGGATAGACCTCCATTCTGCCTCCATCCAGCTTCAGGTCTTCAGCTAGAGACCACATGGTAAAAGCCACAAAGGGGCCTTCACTAGGAAACATCACATTGGTCCTACTGCAGGGATTATGGTGTTGGGTGGTATAATGTATGGTAGCCGGACCTCTCTAGTCTTCATTCTAGATACACTAACAGCTTGGTGTTATGTTAATTTGGTGATGAACCCACTACAGCAGGGTGGAGCCAACATTCCCTTAAACACCTTTTTTGCATGTTATTAAAGGTTGGTTCAACAGTCATCCTCACAGGACAGCTTGGAGGCCCTGATGATTACGATGCAGAGAATGCTCCTTCAGGGTTCTTTCTTTATAGATGGCATAGTCATTACTGCTTGTGACATCTAATAGGTTAAATTATGCAGTATGACAATTTTATTAATTAATTAATCCGGCTACTCCCCATCAAGATTGCTCCTGTCAAGAATCAATCACCTGTACATCCAAATGATCTGGAAAGTTAATTTGACAAATTACCATATTTATATATTTTCAAAGTTCAAAGTGATATTATTCATATCTCCATAGACAAAGCCATTGCAACCATACAAACTTCCTTTGTTTGCATCATTGGCTGCATTTGCAGCACCCCAGAGTCCTGGTTGTTGCAGTACTGTGGCTCCGCCACTATGGGGAGCTATGGTACGTCTGATTGCACTAAAGGAGTTTCTCTGACCAGGTAACACCTCACTACACTTCACACTCCGGCCACCAGGGGGGGTGGTCCTATCTAGTAGGCCACTCCTCACACTATGGTAAAACTGGGGGTTGGACAGGAAGACAGAGAGAAGTAGCTGGGAAGAGCTAGTGAGAGGACCTGTCAGGGATGGGATCCTGGCAGACTCCTCAGAGCAGAACTAACCAGTGCACAAAGGGAATACAGTAAAGAGGAATTGGGACCAGAAGGAGTCGTGCTGTTAGACCGAGGCAACATCCTTCTGAGGCGCAAACAATCGGTGGCCGGAACGCCGAGCAAGTAAGAGACTTTAAGTACACTGCAAACCACGGCCGGACAGCTAATAACAGGTTGGCTGTCTCACTTAACACCTAAGCAGACAACGGAGGCAGCTGTGGGAGAGGGGCGACTCTAGGGTCCCGGAAGAACTCCAGGCCTACCCCGTCATACGGGTGTGTCCTACCATATCACCTGGAGGACGGAGAGAACGAACAGTAGAGACAGACAGAAACAGTTGTGAGGACTATCCCGGGAGCTCAGCAGGGAAGAACTACAACACCCAGCGCTAGAAGGTAGACACTGATTCCCACCTGTAAAGAGAACTTCTGATGTGCCTTTGGACCGGCCGGTCTCTGACAACCCAGTTAACAGCGCTCTGGACTGAGGTCTCCAAATCCTTCAGTAAAGAGGTAAAGAGACTGCAACCTGGTGTCCTCGTTATTTACCGCGACCTGCACCTCACAACTGCACCGCTACAACACCACTTATTGCACCGGACGTCCCCCACTGACAGACAGGGCCACGGACCGGGTCTAGCCACCGTGACAACCCCAGGACTGAGACCCAGAGGCCCGGCTCCGGGTACCCCTAGGCCCTGCGGCGGTGTGGGGGCGCTCCACATTCATAGCCCTTGAATATGTATACTTTATGTTAACTCAGTTTAATATATTTAAAAAACTAGTTATTAAGCCAATTAAATCTTTTCCAAAAAATCCCACTGTATTGTCATATGCAGTGCCACTTCTGTTTATTACTTCAGACTATTAGATGATCCCAGTTTATGTTCGGTTTGGGACACTTTTGTGATGTGCTGTACAAACACATTACAGAATATTAGATTCTCATTTAATGAAATATTAATTTATCTCAAACTGGTCTGGCATTACTGATTCAAGTATTGTAATAGTAATTCAGTGGAGATCAATTATAATTTATAAAAGTGGAAAAGTATGCCTGTGGCAATGTAAATGTGATAGTATAAATTTGCTTCATGCAGTATTGGGTAAAATTGTACCAGATTTCAGCTTTCAGCTGAATCACTCGACACTGAGACATCGTCGGAGAATTGTTTTATTTAGGACAAACAGCAACCATCATCTTTATCATCGCAACATGGAGGATTACAGGAGAAACAAGACAAAACAAACAAGAGAGGTCATGTAATACTATCTAGAATACACCACCATCTGCTTTCTGCTAAACTTAAGGCCCCGTCTCACATAGCGAGATCGCTAGCGAGATCGCTGCTGAGTCACAAGTTTTGTGACGCAACAGCGACCTCCATAGCGATCTCGCTATGTGTGACACGTACCAGCGATCAGGCCCCTGCTGCGAGATCGCTGGTCGTGTCAGAATGGCCTGGACCTTTTTTTGGTCGTTGAGGCCCCGCTGACATCGCTGAATCGGTGTGTGTGACACCGATCCAGCGATGTCTTCACTGGTAACCAGGGTAAACATCGGGTTACTAAGCGCAGGGCCGCGCTTAGTAACCCGATGTTTACCCTGGTTACCAAAAAAAACAAACACTACATACTCGCCTTTCGGTGTCCCTTGCCGTCTGCTTCCTGCTCTCACTGACTCCCGGCCGTACAGTGAGAAGTGAGAGCGCAGCAGTGACGTCACCGCTGCGCTCTCAGTGTACGGCGGCTCAGTCAGACCAGGAAGCAGACGGCAAGGGACACCGAAAGGCGAGTATGTAGTGTTTGTTTTTTTTGGTAACCAGGGTAAACATCGGGTTACTAAGCGCGGCCCTGCGCTTAGTAACCCGATGTTTACCCTGGTTACCCGGGTGCTGCAGGGGGACTTCGGCATCGTTGAAGACAGTTTCAACGATGCCGAAGTCGTTCCCCTGATCGTTGGTCGCTGGGGAGAGCGGTCTGTGTGACAGCTCCCCAGCGACCACACAGCGACTTACCAACGATCACGGCCAGGTCATATCGCTGGTCGTGATCGTTGGTAAATCGCTTAGTGAGACGGGGCCTTAAGTCACTCCTTCGCATAAGCCTGGAATTGTTGAATACTAAAGAAAAAACACAAATACTGCAGTGATTTCGCAATCCCATCTCAAGACTGTGTTCCGGCTTCAGTCTGTCAAACACAGTCAACCTTCACAGATTCTGCACAGGTAGCTGCCTCACCAGGCTGGGGAATGGGTGGTCTTTGAAAGGACAGAGCCAGAGGTGATGGTTTCTTCACAAGCGTCACCCGACTGGTCTGCTCCTGGTAGCTGGGAAAGGAAGTTTTCTCTGAAGATTCTGGGTTCAGCTCATCAAAGTCCTTACAGAAGGCCACCAAAAAGGTCTGCAGGACTGAGGTGATAGGAGCCCCTTTTTCCCATAGAGGGTTGAGCCATGCCAGGGCATCTCCTGCTAGGTAGGACATCAGGAATCCACCTTGGCCTGATCAGAGGAAAATTGCTGACTGAATACTTCATGCTGCTGCACTCAGTACTCCAGGAACCCACGGCACTGCTTCAGATCCCCATAGTACCTAGTTGGATCCTATAGGACTGGTTCCATTCCGGGAGCACAAGTTTCAGGTTGTCTAGATGTCAGGGCGTCCAATTGGGCGTCTAGTGTCATCGATGAAACAAATTTTTTTCCTGGCTCTCTCACTGGTATTACAGCTGCCGACACAGCTCCGAGAACACAGAGGACTAGGGATCAGCATGGCTCATCGTAAAGCAAACTGTTACACCCAATGGTGGTGCAAGTGGATTTGTGGACACACTGTGCCACAGGGGTGGGTGTGCCTAGGAAGGGGCACAGCTAAGCGGCTACCAGGTGCACACTGAAGCTCCTGATGGTGGAGACATTCGGGGCTGCATCTAGATGCCCAATACCACTCCTGGGCAGATCTCAGTACTGCAGCTGCTGACCCCAGGGGTCAGGTTCGCTGACACTGATTACGGCTATGTTCAAACACACTGGTATAGGATACTGGATCAGGGAATGGCTGCACACTGACCTGGGGACAATGTTCAGACACTGGCCACACCGGGACCAGAGGATTTTGGGAACAGAACTGGCAGCACCGGGACCAGGACACATCGGATTGGCCACTCCAGGACCAGGGGACAACGTTCAGACACTGGCCGTACTGTGACGAAGGGATTTCGGGAACAGGACTGGCCGCACTGAGACCAGGGAACAACATTCAGGCACTGACCGCACCAGAACCAGGGATTCGGGTTCAGGACACTAGCTGCACCAGGATCAGGGGACCTCAACTGCATTGGTAGAGCACCAACTACATAATGATGCAAATCGTTGCTTGGCGACTCCCCAAGGGAGAGGGAGTCTTATATAGAGGATGACTCCCAGCAATTGGCTTGGAGCAATTTTGCAGGCATACACAATTATGCTAAATGCCTCACAGCAACAAGCTGAGGGCATTTACTATATTTGCGTGCTGCCCCTCTAAGAGCAGGGGAGTGCAAGTGCACTCGGCGCCCAAGCGGGAACTGCGGCACGCACACCAGGAAGAAGCAGGAGGATGCTGGGGTACCGCGGGATCGGGGAGTTGAGTGAGCCTCCGTCCCTGCATGGAAGGAGAAGGGGACACCATGCAGGGGCTGACCATTGCGCTACACATTAGAAGAGTGTGTCAATTAGTATTGTTTGTAAATCACAAGATTAAGCTAAACAGGCAGCGGTGTGTCTTGATTGACGACCCTCCCTCTATAATGAACTATACGCAGTACAACAGAAACAATGGTGATGCTTGCAAAAAGTTCTGCTCACAGCCTATTTGTCCTGTCACCTGGATTAAAGGACTTTTATACATCAGAATGTAGTGAGTGCTGCACTTCATGTACTACATGTCAGCAGTATTGTTTGTAGATAGTATGTGTCTGTATAATATCTGGCTTAGAGCAACGTGTGAATTTTGGCACCATATACTGTATAAGTGCATAGTTGACAATAACATTTCCATGAAACAATCCAGGTATGAAATTCAACTTGACTTTATTTTTAATCTGCAATAAAATAAATTGAAGTACTTAGAGCAGATGGGTCAGGATAGCTACAGGTGACTCCTGTATTACTTGGGGTCCCAATTTGTTTTATTTTGGTTCCACTCCTAAGAATGAACTTCCTGAAAGTTTAAGCCACTTTTTGCTATACCTGCAAAACAAGAAACTGTTAGTTGAGCTCTCCTCCCATCTGTCAAATGTTGTTTTTTCTTAGAGTTGACCCCAACCTACCCTATAAATTCATAGGCCTAAGCCCCGGAGAGGTTAGTCTGATAGTATAGGAACACATCTACAGTTTCACCTCTCTAAAAAGAAGCAAAATGCTCACTGGGTTGCTTCCTTGGTTATTCCCTCCACAGGACTCTGCCTTTCTTACTGTTTTGCATTTTGCATCTATCATTATTTCTTTAAGCGTCTGCCTTTTCTCAGTTGGATGGACTTATGTTACCATTATTCATACTTTGCTGCTAGTTATCAGTTTGCAACTATTGAAATTAGCCCATTTGGCAGTTTCCTGGTACCCTACTTGGGCTAGTATGCAATTTGGCACTCTTTTCGGTCTTTTTAATTACTAATATTGTTCTCTCCATCTGCTTGGCTGCACTTTGGATGAATAGCCACTGGGCATTTCTTTACGGACTTTATTTATCTTTTATTCTGATTTAATATTTTGTTTCCTTTGTTAAACCATTATACCCTGGTAGACTTTTGCTCACATTGGTGTTATATTTACTACAGCAACAGTACAACCCAAGTGATTTCTATGGTATTAATGTTTAGGCTTAACTGGTGGAATAACCTTTTGTGTTGACCTTCTTTTATCTGTTTTTATCGTGTTTGTTATTTTAAAAATAAAGATTTACCTTTTACTATTTGATCTGAAAACTCCTGTTACTATATGGGTTTTCCACATCTGAGTAGGTTGCCTTGTCACTGGCAGATGAGCACACACAATTTGATTAAACTGTGAGCTAATTATGACAACGCCAAACTTGTGTAGGTTTTTTATTATTATTTTGTTGATATAAAAAATTCTGAAGTTTGTAAATATAACAAAAAAATGGTGTCAACAGCTAGTGATGAGTGAACGTGCTCTGATAAGGTGTTTACCGAGCATGCTCGTGTGCTAACCGAGTGTCTTTGGCGTGCTCGAATATTATGTTTGAGTCCCTGTGGCTGCATGTCTCTTGACTGCTAGGTAATCCCTGCATGTGTTGCAGCCATTGAACAGCTGCGAGACATGCAGCTGCAGGAACTCAAACATATTTTTTGAGCACACCGAAGACGCTTGGTTAGCACATGAGCATGCTCGGATAATGCCTTATCCGGGTATGTTTGCTCATCACTAGTGTTCACCATTTTCCTAGACCCATAAAGTTTTTATTTTTCCATTAATGAAGTTGGATGTGGGCTTGTTTCTTGCATGGCGAACTGGTTGGTATTAATAAAACAATTAGGGGCACATACAACTTGTAGATTGCTTTTTAGGAAGTAAAGTTAACAAAAAAACACAATTCTGGTGTTTATAGATTTGTTTTCTTTTTACAGCAATTCTATATTGTGATATACAGTATATCTATCAAAACGTTGTTTATTTTTAACTTTATTTTCCTGTCACCTTAGGAAACTTGAACCTGTGATAGTCTGATAACTTGTTTTATATATATATTGCAGTAAAAAACTACAGGACAAATAAGTCTCACATGTGGCACAGGCAAGCCATAATGGCAGCAACAGTGCTTTCAACATACCCCCAGGTGCCATGGTAACCCATTGGTACTGCGCAACTGCTCCATTTAAATGTCGTCAGAAATTGACAGCAGCATCTAAATGAACAAAAGCAGCAATCAGAACTTTCTTCTTCAAAATCTCGAAATTTACAGCCTTCACTTCTCTAATCCACCATGGACAATCAATATAAGCTTCTGGGCCAAATCCTGACTGATGACAACCCAGTCTTGTCTAATCAGTGCTTGGAGTTTATCACCATTTCTATGTTTTTGTTTGTCCACCTGCTTTTTGAGGATTGACCACAGGCAGGTGTGTAACTATTACAATCTCAAAGTTCGCGACCAGGCTCGTGCGGGTCAGGGGCATGCTACCGCCAGTGCAAACTTCAACTGGATGTGCATCCTGGGATGCACATTCAGGTGAAGTATCTTGCAGTGCAGTGACCCACTGGGTCCATGCACTGCAGTACATACTGCTGGCCAATGCGAGGCCAGTAGGGGCTGTGACAATGATCATAGTTTCTGGCCCCTTATGATGCTTCGTTTGAATATCACAGCATACACTAGGGCAGCGTTTCCTAACTCCAGTCCTCAAGACCAACCCAACAGGTCATGTTTTCAGGATTTCCTTAGTATTGCACAGGAGATGGAATTATTGCTTGAGCAGGTGATGAAATTATCACCTGTGCAATACTAAGGATATCCTGAAAACATGACCTGTTGATGGGTCTTGAGGACTGGAGTTGGGAAACACTACGCTAGAGGATATTCTAACATATTGTCATCAGACAAAAAATAGAAAAAAATTGCTGTAGCAATATAATACTGCAATAGCAATTAGGATAAAAATACTTTGCCTTTAGAGCACCCCTTTAAGTATATTACATTTATCAGTAGTGTGTGGATCAGTAAAATGCATGGATAGTATAATATGTAGATCAGTGTATGAATGAACACAATTATAATTTACTTATTTAAGGGACTAGACAATTAAAACATGCTTTACAAGTGCACAGGATAAATTAAATCACATATTTCCGATTATGCCTCATATTTTGTTTTATGGCAAAGCAGCTTTCTAGAGCGCGCCATCCTTTATAGTCTCTCCATGGGCATTATTGAAAAGGCTCTTTTGTATTGTCAGGGAGACTGTGAGCTGCTGTTCACACCATTTATTTTATAAGTGCTTTTGTAGCAGCATTCTCCCCGTTCTCTTTTCTTGAAGCCTTTTCTTCTCTGCCTGCAATATTATTATATAAAAAATATGAGGCAGGATCAGAAAAATGGATGCTAATTCATTCTGTGCACTAGAAAATCATGTGAATCACACATATGTCTTTTAGCAAATAATAATAAAAGTTATTACATTTTAAAAACATATCCCTAAGTGGATCAATGAATAATAGGGACATAATATATGTGGCAAGCATTAAAGGGGTGTTCTCAAGTTTGGAACTTTTTCTCTAGTATAGGATAACGTCTAGTGATGAGCGAATATACTCGTTACTTGAGATTTCTCGAGCACGCTCGGGTGTCCTCCGGGTATTTTTTAGTGCTCGGAAATTTAGTTTTTCTTGCCGCAGCTGAATGATTTACATCCGTTAGTCAGTATAAGTACATGTGGGGGTTGCCTGGTTGCTAGGGGATCGTGCAGCGTTTGGATCTGTTTAATATCTGATCAAAACAATGTACAGACAGTAAGGTGTGACGTTATTTCATGAATGGGTCAGTGTAATGTGTGGATCAGTGTAATCTGTGGATCAGTGTAATGTGTGGATCAGTGTAATCTGTGGATCAGCGTAATGTGTGGATGAGTACAATGTGCGGATCAGTGTAATGTGTGGATCAGTGTATTGTGGATCGGTGTAATGTGTGCATTAGTTTAGTGTGTGGATCAGTACAATGTGTGGATCACTATAATGTATGGATCAGTAGAATGTGGCTCAGTGTAATGTGTAGATCAGTACAATGCGTGGATCAGTATAGGGCGTGGATCCATACAATGTGTGGATCCGTACAATGCAGTACAATGTGTGGATCATTGTAATGTGTGGATCAGTTAAATGCATGGATCAGTATGATGCGTGGATCAGTACAATGCATATATCACTACAAAGCGGGTGTGTCATGCCCGCAGCCACGGGTCAGGTCTACGCTGGGCCGGGAGACCGGCACCTATCAAGCAGCTCCACTAGTACTGCTCACCCTGTCCGTGGCTCCAGACAATCAGCGGCTCCTTTCTCTGCTAGGAATCTGCATCCTCTTGGCAGGTCTCCTGGAAATGCTCTTAGGAGGAGCGCCCCACTTCCTGCGCATACTTAAAGCAGCAGGGCACCTGTTCTCCATTAGGGCTGTCTGTGCTGTGATGCTCTGTGCATAAAAGGCATCCTCCCCCTAAGGGAGGTGCCTGGGCAACGTGTCCATTCTGTGGGATCGTTGCCTCCTGCTCAGGCCACACTCTGCTGTGTTCTGCTATGCAATCAGAAGTCTGTTGTTTTGATTTATACTGATATCTCTGTCTCCATAGAATCCTCTGCTGGCAGTTTCCTTTCCTGGATCCCTCAGAACCATCCGGATACCACTACCGGCTGGATCAGCCTTTCCAGGATTATACAGAGCTTCCAGGGTTCCCTCCATCAGCAGATCCAGTATTTCACAAGTCTCTTTATCTGGTCTCAACAGTTCGTCCCTCTGGTCCGGGATTCATGGCATTTAGGCCTCCTGGTGTTGTGACGGGGGAATCCCTGTATAGGGGTATACCTTTCCCGGTGCTCCACTACACGGTTCAGTGTCATGATCCAGAGGGTCCTCCTCTCAGACACCTTTTCCCTTTTGTTAAGTCTTCTTTAATAAATATCCTTGGTTTATGAAGCTCATTCTTTTGTCTCTTGAGTATACAGCTGTCAATGCACCATCACTGGTCTAGTGAGTCCACTGTACCTCATCACGCCCTGTGGGCGTAACCGTGTGGATATGTATAATGTTTGAATCAGTACAATGCATTGATCAGTATAATGTGTGGCTCAGTATAATGTGGGAATTGTATAATTTATGGATTAGTACAATGTTTGGATATTTTAATCCATATAGTGAGCAAGAAAATGTGGGATACATTTCTTAAACAGATTTTTATTTTTGGAAATATTCATTTACTCTCTACTCCAAAGCATGAACATTGCTATTTCAGACCTGAATACATTTGCACACTGTGGCATCGGGACAGTAATAGAGGAGTGCAGTCAGACCCCGCCTGAAATGTGCAGCAGCATGATGAGGTCAACACGCTGCTGACATCGCAATACTGCTGTCGGCTCTGGGGCCACACATGAAAAAGAGACATTGGGCACTGGTAAGCGCTCTATGGAGGAGATGAAGATTAAATTAAATCTGTCATCATGTTTTTGCTATATAATCTGTAGGCAGCAGGAGATATGAGTTAAAACACAGATTTCAGCAATGCCTCTGCTATTGTTCTGTCTTCTTACACGTTCCCATGATGTGCATTCTGACATACAGCATAAACCTTCTTTGTTTTCCAAAGTAAGCAGACCATTCTGTGTAGTCCAACTTGTTTATTGGTCAACAGATGGATGGATGTATAGAATCAAAATGTATGAATGTGGATGGTTAACCTACAAGAATACATATAACAGGTATAAGTATTCAGCTTAGAATATCACACAATTATGACATTTACATGTCAAAGCACACAGTAAGATGGAGATTGTACATGTGAACACATGACCTAGTAACAATCACCGCCTAATTTAACAACAGTTCTGAATACACAATACCACAGAACAGAGATAGTTCCCTTACCAGATATACTTTATCCAGGACAATGACGCTTTAATAACATAATGCAGGAGAAAGTTTTACACAACTGTTCTGCTAGACTGCTTCTTACAAAATGACTGC